>NC_133325.1:638559196-638912530 GCF_042186555.1 Aquarana catesbeiana
AGAAATTTGACGACCGAGTTGTCAAATCTGTGGTACAAGCCAATGTGTCGGCCAATCGTGGTTAATTTCCCATTTTCTGAATCATACAAATGGTCACCAATTCTTTGTCGAAATTCACGGATCGTTTTGCCTACATAAAATGCTTTACATGTGCAATTCATTAGGTAAATCACTCCTTTTGTACCACAGTTGGCAAAGGTGCGTGAAACAAGGGTCTCCCCGTTGGGTAGAACAAAATGTCTACCTTCGTGGACCCAAGGGCACCGGGGACAATCCCCACATTTGAATGTGCCATTGGGTCCAGTCCTCGGGGGTCTGATGGGAGTATAATGACTAGAAGTCAATTGATCCCGCAGCGACCGGGCCCTACGGAAGACAACTTCCGGGGTGGATCGAATATATTTGGCTAGCGTATGATGTCCAGCCAGAAGATGCCAATGTTTGGTTAAGATGTTGCGGAGTAAGTTATGATGTGCAGAATAGGTCGTAATGAATCTCACAGTATCTTTTGAGGGGGAAGGTTCCCCACGTTTAAACAGTAGTGAAGTCCGTGAGCGTGACATGGCCTTATTGTATGCTTTCCGTAAATTTGTGCGAGAGTAACCCCGCAATAGTAGGCGTTCTCGTAATGGCTTGGCCTGAAGTGGAAAATCACTGTCTCGGGTGCAATTTCTACGTAAACATAGGTACTGAGCATAAGGTATGCTTCGCACCAAGGAGGTCGGATGTGCGCTGGTAGCAAATAAAAGAGTGTTGCCAGCCGTTGGCTTTCTGTAGAGGTCAGTGCCCAACGTGCCATCCGGTTGTTTGATAATATTTAAATCCAAAAAGGAGATCTGCTCTGTGTCGATCTTAAAAGTAAATTTAAATTTAGATCATTAATATCAAGTTCACGGAGAAAATGTAATAATTTGTCCCTGGGACCTGTCCACACCAGTAGTAAGTCATCAATAAAATGATACCATAAAAGGATATCGTTGAGAAATTCCGAATAATGATCATGAGCATGAATGTGCCTCTCCCAGCCACCTAGATATAAATTTGCATACGCTGGAGCACACGACGTCCCCATTGCGACTCCCTGAATTTGCAAAAACAATTGGTTGTTAAATGTAAAGTAATTTTTCGTTAGTATAAAGTGCAGCAATGCAAGTACAAAGTGGTTTAAAGACCATGTGGTTGTGTCCTGTTCGAACAAGAAGGAACCAGCCGTCCGTAAGCCCTGCTCGTGGGGGATACTGGAGTACAAAGCCTCAATATCGACAGCCACGAGCAGGGCGTCCGGAGGGATCTGGATACCCTCAAGGCGTTGCAATAGGTCCGTGGTGTCTTTGATATAGGACGGGAGGCTGCGGACATGGGGCATCAAAAATGCATCAACAAATTTACTGGCATTATCTGTTAGGGCGCCTATCCCCGAAACTATCAGTCTTCCTGGGGGGGGGTTTACATTCTTGTGGGTCTTGGGTAAGGAATAGAAGGTAGGAGTATGGGGAAATTTGGGGACCAGGAACTCCAAGGTGTCTTTGTCAATGAGGCCCATAATATAGGCCTCAGTGCAAAGAGCCTGGAGTTCCTGTGCAAAGGATGACACATGGGCTGGAGTAATGGGTTTATACCAATTTCTGTTATTAAGGATGGCACAGCACATTGATTGATATTGATGGTTAGTCATCAGGACAATATTCCCACCCTTGTCCGATTGTTTGATAACGACATCTGGACGTCTCTGTAGGGATTGGGGAGCTCGAGTTTGACTCGGAGCAAGGTTCGAAGGGAAGTCAGGCCATTTTTGTTTTTTAAGGTCATTTATCATTGCTCGGAGGAAGGCCCATATCTCCGGGCAAGTATTCAGGTCAGGAAACCTACGTGATCGTAGTCGGAATGACTTAGACGGTGCTGTTTGTTTAGAAACAACAGTTGGACCGGGGGTGTTGGGTGGGCGAGGGGCAGCAGGGAGCATCACCGTTGAAGGCTCCGATAAGGGAAATCCACCAGGTGGTCCATGGTCTTGCGACAGCACTAGGTCCCCGGTATCACCCTCATCGAACAGGAGCATGAGGTCACGGAGCGCCCTGAACTCCTCCATAGAGAAGCCTTTGGTCCGCTCAGTGAGCTCACGCTCCAGGCCAAGATTGATATGATCCTTATCATAGAGGTATCTAAAGGTAAGATTGCGAGCAAACAAGTACAAGTCCTTTATAGTCTCAGTAACCTTAAGTGCATCGAGGGGGCAAAATCCAAGACCCAATTGCAATACGGAAATTTCCTCATTATTGAGTGTGTATGGGGTAAGGTTTATGACATTGAGGTTGGTGTAATGTGAGGGGGAGGGTTCTGTTGGGGTAGTGAAGGTTTCAGGACATAAGTATCTAGATTGCTCTGTTGTTTTTTCAGATCTAAAAAAATAGCATCCTCATTGATTTTGGTGTATTTATTTGTCATTAAGGCTGAATTTAGAATTTTGGGAATCGTGCCATGTAATGTAGAATGCCCAACTGTCCCCTCAAGGGGGGCGTTGGTGTCCTGTGGGGTTTGTGTTGGGGGTGCACGTGTGGATCTAGGGCCTTTCGGGCCTTTCTTATCTTTTTGGAATTCGTTGGTGGAGTGTTACCTCCAAAACGAAGTCTTTTACGTGAAGAGTTAAGTGCACATGGGGCATTCGGTGGAATAGTGCTTAGGGAGGATATGGTAGAGGAGAGAGAGGAATCCGATTCTATGTCCGTAGTAAAGTTTCTGTTATTAGTCCGAAGAGGGCCCCGTCTACCCTGGCTCCTACCAGGCCAGCGGTAGGCCAGGCCCTCAGCGAAAGCTGATTTGTCTTTCCCAAATTTAATTTGTTTCTTGACAATAATGTCCTTATTCATGCTTTCCAAGCGTTCTTTGAGCTCTTTCCACTTATTTTTGAAATTCGTATTGTCTGTCAAGTTAGCGTACTCTGTATTGAGTCGCTCAATGTCGCTATCAAGGAGGGTCATGTCCTGAGTATACTGAGTAATAAGGAGTCCTATTAGTTCAAGACTGTTCTTCGTCAGTATGTCTTCCCATGCTTTCTTAAAGTCAGCAGAAGGATCTTTTAGAGTGGGGAATATCTGGCCCCTTAAACCAAGGGGGCAGATTTTCTCACTGACATATAATTTAAAGTATTCGATATGCCAATGTAAGTGTGACTTGCGTTTCAGAAGTTTCGACATACGGATAAAGAACGTTTGAATATCATCTTCAGTTTTGTGTTCATTCAAACAAGCCGTTTTAAGGTTGGACATAAAGCCTATCCAGTCAGTGCCCAAGACGTCCATGTTGTGGCTAACTGTGACACAGAACCCTTAAATTATGTTATGGTGACAAAAGATATGAACATTACAAGTCAATAAACATAGTCATATAAAGGCTCAACCAACAACGGCGTATCGATAGGTGTTGCTGTCCACCTGAAGGTACACCACGAAAACAAAAACTGAAATGGGTGTGTTATCCACCCTATGTATACTACAAAGTGAGGAGCCTAAATTACCATAGGAATTTGAGGGGTACTAGTACCATCATCCCAAAATATCAAGGTCAAAAGGAGTGAGAGGGCAGGGTAATGGCCGCAGTTGCTGGTACTGTGAGCCAATATCTCCACCCCCGCAAAAGGGAGAAAGGGGGACTATTGCGGTACTTGATAACAGTAAACATTGGTAGGTATAAGCCAGAAAGGAAATATAAAATATTTTATAAAAGTTTACTTTAATAGAAAAAATGTCTATAAAATTACAATTCCACATACAATTGCGATTATACACAACAACACTCCATATGACCATAAAAAAGGAGATACCACATAGTCTATGCCAGTGGATTCCACACAGTTTTAAATGGCAGGTGTGTGTCAACTTTTATTCTCAACCGGTTTCGCGGTTAGCACCGCTTCTTCAGGAGAACCAAATCTACAATGTGACATAAAGTAGTTTTAATTTTAACATAGATATATGTGTAAATCATATTATTGCAGCACAGTTGTTAACAAGTTATCAAAACACTTCATACAGAACATATAAAAATAAGGACAAGCTCACCCATTCAGGAGATTCCTGTGGGCATGCAGGACCCCATATAATTCCCCCCACGGCGGACACAGGGGATGGCAGACAGCCTCTGATGGATAAATGTTTCATTAGTGGATCATAAATATCACTATGTTGTGATATCAAGGGGAAATGTGCCCATACCGTGAGGTTAAGATACCCTGAAATAGTAGTATATGAAGAAGAATGGAATTCCGTGGGGAAGGATAGAAAGACGGGAAGGAGGGGGGGAAAGGGAAGGAGGAAGGGGAGGGAGGGGGAGGGAGGGGGAGGGATGGGAAGGGGAAGAAAGAATAGGGAAAGGAAAAAAAAGGGCAGCAAAAAGGGCGAAAAAGGGCGAGTGGAGAGTGAGGAGACAGAGAGTGGGGAAAGAGAAAGGGGGGTAGGGGGAGGAAGGGAAGAGAATGGAGACACCGGGGGGGGGAATGGGAATGCCAGGGGAGAGGTTGGGAAGGATAGGTGGGGAGGACAGGGGGAGAGGGAAGCAGCCTAATAGGAAAGGGGGGGGAAAGAGGGAGGGGGAAACCTAGGGAAGGGGACAAACAGGGGGGAGGGGGAAGGGGGGAAAAAGGAAGGGGAGGGGAGGGGGGGCATTGTCCCCGGTGCCCTTGGGTCCACGAAGGTAGACATTTTGTTCTACCCAACGGGGAGACCCTTGTTTCACGCACCTTTGCCAACTGTGGTACAAAAGGAGTGATTTACCTAATGAATTGCACATGTAAAGCATTTTATGTAGGCAAAACGATCCGTGAATTTCGACAAGAATTGGTGACCATCTGTATGATTCGGAAAATGGGAAATTAACCACGATTGGCCGACACATTGGCTTGTACCACAGATTTGACAACTCGGTCGTCAAATTTCTGGTATTGGAGGTAGTTCAACCCAACCCTAGGGGTGGCGATTGGGATCTCTCGATACTCCAAAAGGAGGCCCTTTGGATCGAGCGACTCAACGCCACTATCCCCCCTGGCCTCAATGAGGCAGTATCATATAAGGCATTCTTGTAAGGCTTTGGGGTTTCCTTTCATGTGTGTCCCCTTCCCTCCCTTTCCCCGTGCTCCTCCCTTCTTCCTGCCCCCCTGTGTCTCCACCCCTTCTTCTTCCCTTCCTCCCCCTCCATGTATCCCCTCCTCTTCTCCCCCTGTTGTTTCCCTCTTCTTCACCCTGGTCCTCCCCCTTTCCCCTTACCCTTCCCTCTGGACCCCCCCTTTTTGTATGGGGTTATCACTGATTTTATTTTAGGATGCTTCAAGACATAACATGTTCACTTGCCTGTGACCACACTTGATGCTGTTTGGGACCTAATAGGTCCTTAGTGACACGGGTAATTACTATATTTTGTATATTATATGTTTTGGTTCTCTTTATTAAGGGTTGCTCATTATTATTGTTTATTGTTTTGAACCAATTTGCTGTAAAAGGACAATCTCCCTTGTTCCTATCAGGACCTGTTGGCAATTGTCGGGTCCCGGTTCTTCTTCCCGCGGTGGACGCATGTTTGCCCTGACAGCTGCTTGCTGCTTGTGTCTCCGTGTCTGGGAACTTGTTTCCCTTCGACAGGAGCGCGCGCTTGCGCAGCAGCACATTCGCGCGCACCTGCACAGTGCGGGCGAACAGACCCGGTGACGTCAGGGACCGCCTACGTTGGCGTGCCCTGACTACCGGGTTGGAGAGCTCTTATAGCGGCCAGCAATGGCCGCTATGCGAGCCGGATAGCTTCCTGACGCGGAGCCAGTGCTGGGTTCCCCTGCATAAGGTTAGTATTGCCGCTCCCCTCTGTGTTCTACCTGGCTGCCTACTATCCTGTCCCGTGGCTGTGCGGGACTGTGGTACGTGGCGCCCACTCTGTCGCCCTGTGTCTTCATTGCCTGACATCCTACTTACTCCTACATCCAGGTTTAATACCTTATGGATGTGCCCTCCTAGTTTTGAGAGGGAACTAGTATACTTATCCAGTTTATCTTATTATTCTCTCCCCCATTATCCTTTATCCCTTTATGTCAATATTTTAACAGGAGACTGATGTCTGTGGTAGTTGTCTGTTTCACCACTGACATCTATTTAACATCTCCTTTGCTGTAATATGCTAAGTAACCCTTATTTATCTAATTTCCCTTTGGCTCTAGTGTTTCCTCTGGGACGCACCTACGGCCCTAGCTACAGGGGTGCTTGAAGTTAGTATGTTACTCACGATGTCTCTATAAGGCGAACCCCTATATCCAACTCCAGCTCACGCGCCACACACTACTCTAATCTTCAATTGGTGAGTGCCGGCCCTGCCACTGTCAGTGTGTAGCTTTTCTTATAATTCTCACTATCCTTAGTTTCTGCATGGATGGCGGTCTTGTTCCCCTTATCTCCCCCCCTCTCTCTCTCTCTCCCTTCCTCTCCCTCCCCTCCTTCCCCAGTCCCCCCCCTTTATCTTTCCTTCCGGTCTTCCCTCCCCCCCTTCCCTACCCCTCCCCTCCCCTACCCCTCCCCTCCCCTTCCTTTTTCCCCCCTCCTCCCCCCCGTTTGTCCCCTTCCCTAGGTTTCCCCCTTCCTCTTCCTCCCCTTTCCTATTAGGCTGCTTCCCTCTCCCCCTGTCCTCCCCACCTATCCTTCCCAACCTCTCCCCTGGCATTCCCATTCCCCCCCCCCCGGTGTCTCCATTCCTTTCCCCTCCTCCCCCTACCCCCCTTTCTCTTTCCCCACTCTCTGTCTCCTCACTCTCCACTCGCCCTTTTTCGCCCTTTTTGCTTCCCTTTTTTTTCCTTTCCCTATTCTTTCTTCCCCTTCCCATCCTCCCCCCCCCCTTTTTCCCTCCCCCCCCTCCCCTTCCTCCTTCCCTTTCCCCCCCTCCTTCCCATCTTTCTATCCTTCCCCACGGAATTCCATTCTTCTTCATATACCACTATTTCGGGGTATCTTAACCTCACGGTATGGGCACATCTCCCCTTGATATCACAACATAGTGATATTTATGATCCACTAATCAAACATTTATCCATCAGAGGCTGTCTGCCATCCCCTGTGTCCGCCGCGGGGGGAATTATATGGGGTCCTGCATGCCCACAGGAATCTCCTGAATGGGTGAGCTTGTCCTTATTTTTATATGTTCTGTATGAATTGTTTTGATAACTTGTTAACAACTGTGCTGCAATAATATGATTTACACATATATCTATGTTAAAATTAAAACTACTTTATGTCACATTGTAGATTTGGTTCTCCTGAAGAAGCGGTGCTAACCGCGAAACCGGTCGAGAATAAAAGTTGACACACACCTGCCATTTAAAACTGTGTGGAATCCACTGGCTTAGACTATGTGGTATCTCCTTTTTTATGGTCATATGGAGTGCTGTTGTGTATAATCGCAATTGTATGTGGAATTGTAATTTTATAGACATTTTTTCTATTAAAAGTAAACTTTTATAAAATATTTTATATTTCCTTTCTGGCTTATACCTACCAATGTTTACTGTTATCAAGCACCGCAATAGTCCCCCTTTCTCCCTTTTGCGGGGGTGGAGATATTGGCTCACAGTAGCAGCAACTGCGGCCATTACCCTGCCCTCTCACTCCTTTTGACCTTGATATTTTGGGATGATGGTACTAGTACCCCTCAAATTCCTATGGTAATTTAGGGTCCTCACTTTGTACCAAGGACTATAATTTATTTTTATAATATTTTTTTCCTTCACATTATTGGACATCATTCACTCATATTTTGATCGTCACATAGTACATTAATTTTTAGGTCTATTATACACGTATATTTTAGTGTTTATACACATTGTCCTCATATATATGTTGTTTGAATTTCTTCTTAGTTCATTTATGTGCACTTTATTTATATATATATATATATATATATATATATATATATATATATATATATATATATATATATATTATTTTCAGTTTATTATGAGATCTATTCTGAGCGCTGCACTTACTGTTCACATGGTATTTAATTACTACTGGATTTTTTATTTTTTGCTAAATAAACAAAAAAAGATTAAATTTTTTTTTCCTAAAAAGCGTTTTTCTTCGTTTCTGTTATAAAATTTTGCAAATAAATTATTGATCTTCATAAATTTAGGCCAAAATGTATTCTGCTACATTTCTTTGTTGAAAATAACCCAAGTCAGTATATTATTTAATCTGTAGGAAAGTCCACAAACTATGGTATATACCTAAAAATTGATCAATCCTCATTTCTTAAGGCCCTAAAATACCAGGACAGTACAAATACCCCCCAAATTACCCCTTTTGGAAGATAGACAGTCCAAGGTATTTAGTAAGAGGCATGGCAAGTTTTTTTAAGTTGTAACTTTTTGTCTTTTTTTTGAGAAATTAACCGCATGCCGACCAGTCGTCACAGTTATACTGCGGCAACATGGCTCGGCTGCGCGAATCGCCATCATGGTATGTCGGTACCATAGACAGCCACTAGGGGGCGTGTGTGCACCCCCCATTCGCCCCCCAAGCCGATGCGAGTGCCCGGCGGTCTCGATCACCGCTGGGCTCCCGCGATCGCTCGGGGCACACGGAGAACCTGGAACTGTGCATGTAAACACACAGTTTCCGGTTCTCTGAGGGGAGAACTGACAGATCCTCTGTTCATACAGAGTATGAACAGAGAACCTGTTAATTTCCCTGCACAGTCCACATCCCCCTTCAGTTAGAACACTTCCTAGGACACACATTAACCTTCACTGCCCCCTAGTGTTAATCCCTTCACTGCCAGTGACATTTTTACAGTAATCAATGCATTTTTAATTGCACTGATCGCTGTATTAATGCCAGTGGTCCCAAAAATGTGTTAAAATTGTCCGACGTGTCCGCCATATGTCGCAGTCATGATAAAAATCACTGATCGCCGCCATTACTAGTTAAAAGAAAATTATTAATAAAAATGCCATAAAACTATCCCCTATTTTGTAGACGCTATAACTTGCGCAAACCAATATATACTTATTGCAATTTTTTTTACCAAAAATATGTAGAAGAATACGTACAGGCCTAAACTGAGGAAAAAAATGTTTTTTTATATATTTTTGGGGGATATTTATTATAGCAAAAAGTAAAAAATGTGGCGTTTTTTTCAAAATTGTCTCTCTTTTTTTTGTTTATAGCGCAAAAATAAAAACCACCTTACTCTTTGCAACATTTTAACCACTTGACGACCGCCTCACGCCGATATACGTCGACAGAATGGCACGGGCAGGCAGAATCACGTATATATACGTGATCTGCCTCCCGCGGGCGGGGAGTCCGATCGGACCCCCCCGGTGCCCGTGGCGGTCGCCTTGTGACTGGGAGCAATGAGAGGTGATGGGGAGACCATCCGTTCGTGGCCCCCCCCCTCGCGATCGCTCCCAGCCAATGAGAATCTTCCTTTGCTGCTGTATGCTAAACAGCAGCAAAGGAAATTATGTCATCTCTCCTCGGCTCGGTATTTTCCGTTCCGGCGCCGATGAGAGAAGACATCACTGTGAGTGCACAACACATACACACACAGTAGAACATGCCAGGCACACATTACACCCCCGATCGCCCCCCGTTCACCCCCCAATCACCCCTCCCCCCCTGTCACACTGACACCAAGCAGTTTTTTTTTTCTGATTACTGCATGTGACAGTGTGGTAGGACAGTTACTGTTAGCCCCCTTTAGGTCTAGGGTACCCCCCTAACCCCCCTAATAAAGTTTTAACCCCTTGATCACCCCCCGTTGTCAGTGTCGCTAAGCGATCACTTTTCTGATCGCTGTATTAGTGTCACTGGTGACGCTAGTTAGGGAGCTAAATATTTAGGTTCGCCATCAGCGTTTTATAGCGACAGGGACCCCCATATACTATCTAATAAATGTTTTAACCCCTTGATTGCCCCCTAGTTAACCCTTTCACCACTGATCACCGTATAACTGTTACGGGTGACGCTGGTTAGTTCGTTTATTTATTATAGTGTCAGGGCACCCATCGTTTATTACCGAATAAAGGTTTAGCCCCCTGATCACCCGGCGGTGATATGCGTCGCCCCAGGCAGCATTAGATTAGCGTCAGTACCGCTAAGACCCACGCATGCAGCATATGCCTCCCTTAGTGGTATAGTATCTGAACGGATCAATATCTGATCCGATCAGATCTATACTAGCGTCCCCAGCAGTTTAGGGTTCCCAAAAACGCAGTGTTAGCGGGATCAACCCAGATACCTGCTAGCACCTGCGTTTTGCCCCTCCGCCCGGCCCAGCCCAGCCCACTCAAGTGCAGTATCGATCGATCACTGTCACTTACAAAACACTAAACCTATAACTGCAGCGTTCGCAGAGTCAGGTCTGATCCCTGCGATCGCTAACAGTTTTTTTGGTAGCATTTTGGTGAACTGGCAAGCACCAGCCCCAGGCAGCGTCAGGTTAGCGCCAGTACTGCTAACACCCACGCACGCACCGTACACCTTCCTTAGTGGTATAGTATCTGAACGGATCAATATCTGATCCGATCAGATCTATACTAGCATCCCCAGCAGTTTAGGGTTCCCAAAAACGCAGCGTTAGCAGGATCAGCCCAGATACCTGCTAGCACCTGCGTTTTGCCCCTCCGCCTGGCCCAGCCCAGCCCACCCAAGTGCAGTATCGATCGATCACTGTCACTTACAAAACTCTAAACGCATAACTGCAGCATTCGCAGAGTCAGTCCTGATCCCTGCAATTGCTAACAGTTTTTTTGGTAGCGTTTTGGTGAACTGGCAAGCACCAGCAGCCTAGTACACCCCGGTCGTAGTCAAACCAGCACTGCAGTAACACTTGGTGACGTGGCAAGTCCTATAAGTTCAGTTCAAGTTGGTGAGGTGGCAAGCACAAGTAGTGTCCCGCTGCCACCAAGAAGAAGACAAACAGGCCCGTCGTGCCCATAATGTCCTTCCTGCTGCATTCCCCAATCCTAATTGGGAACCCACCGCTTCTGCAGCACCCGTACTTCCCCCATTCACATCCCCAACCAAATGCAGTCGGCTGCATGAGAGGCACTTTTATGTCCTCCCGAGTACCCCTACCCAACGAACCCCCCCAAAAAAGATGTTGTGTCTGCAGCAAGCGCGGATATAGGCGTGACGCACGCTATTATTGTCCCTCTTGTCCTGACAATCCTGTCTTTGCATTGGTGAATGCTTTGAACGCTACCATACACTAGTTGAGTATTAGCGTAGGGTACAGCATTGCACAGACTAGGCACACTTTCACAGGGTCTCCCAAGATGCCATCGCATTTTGAGAGACCCGAACCTGGAACCGGTTACAGTTATAAAAGTTGGTTACAAAAAAGAGTGTAAAAATAAAAAAAAACACAAATAAAAATATAAAATAAAAAAAAATAGTTGTCGTTTTATTGTTCTCTCTCTCTCTATTCTCTCTATTGTTCTGCTCTTTTTTACTGTATTCTATTCTGCAATGTTATATTGTTATTATGTTTTATCATGTTTGCTTTTCAGGTATGCAATTTTTTATACTTTACCGCTTACTGTGCTTTATTGTTAACCATTTTTTTGTCTTCAGGTATGCCATTCACGACTTTGAGTGGTTATACCAGAATGATGGCTGCAGGTTTAGGTATCATCTTGGTATCATTCTTTTCAGCCAGCGGTCAGCTTTCATGTAAAAGCAATTCTAGTGGCTAATTAGCCTCTAGACTGCTTTTACAAGCAGTGGGAGGGAATGCCCCCCTCCCCCACCGTCTTCCGTGTTTTTCTCTGGCTCTCCTGTCTCAACAGGGAACCTGAGAATGCATCCGGTGATTCAGCCAGCTGACCATAGAGCTGATCAGAGACCAGAGTTGCTCCAAACATCTCTATGGCCTAAGAAACCGGAAGCTATGAGCATTTTATGACTTAGATTTCGCCGGATGTAAACAGTGCCATTGGGAAATTGGGGAAGCATTTTATCACACCGCTCTTGGTGTGGTCAGATGCTTTGAGGGCAGAGGAGAAATCTAGGGTCTAATAGACCCCAATTTTTTCAAAAAAGAGTACCTGTCACTACCTATTGCTATCATAGGGGATATTTACATTCCCTGAGATAACAATAAAAACGATTTAAAAAAAAAATGAAAGGAACAGTTTAAAAATAAGATAAAAAAGCAAAAAAATAAGAAAAAAAAAAAAAAAAAAGCACCCCTGTCCCCCCCTGCTCTCGCGCTAAGGCGAACGCAAGCGTCGGTCTGGCGTCAAATGTAAACAGCAATTGCACCATGCATGTGAGGTATCACCGCGAAGGTCAGATCGAGGGCAGTAATTTTAGCAGTAGACCTCCTCTGTAAATCTATAGTGGTAACCTGTAAAGGCTTTTAAAGGCTTTTAAAAATGTATTTATTTTGTTGCCACTGCACGTTTGTGTGCAATTTTAAAGCATGTCATGTTTGGTATCCATGTACTCAGCCTAAGATCATCTTTTTTATTTCATCAAACATTTGGGCAATATAGTATGTTTTAGTGCATTAAAAAAGTGTGTTTTTTCCCCCAAAAATGTGTTTAAAAAATCGCTGCGCAAATACTGTGTGAAAAAAAAAAATGAAACACCCACCATTTTAATCTGTAGGGCATTTGCTTTAAAAAAATATATAATGTTTGGGGGTTCTAAGTAATTTTCTTGCAAAAAAATAATTTTTTCATGTAAACAAAAAGTGTCAGAAAGGGCTTTGTCTTCAAGTGGTTAGAAGAGTGGGTGATGTGCATAAAATGCCAGGACAGTTCAAAACCCCCCCAAATGACCCCATTTTGGAAAGTAGACACCCCAAGCTATTTGCTGAGAGGCATGTCGAGTCCATGGAATATTTTATATTGTGACACAAGTTGCGGGAAAGAGACAAATTTTTTTTTTTGCACAAAGTTGTCACTAAATGATATATTGCTCAAACATGCCATGGGAATATGTGAAATTACACCCCAAAATACATTTTGTTGCTTCTCCTGAGTACTGGGATACCACATGTGTGAGACTTGGAGCCTAGCCTCGTACGGGACCCCGAAAACCAAGCACCGCCTTCAGGCTTTCTAAGGGCGTAAATTTTTGATTTCACTCTTCACTGCCTATCACAGTTTCGGAGGCCATGGAATGCCCAGGTGGCACAAAACCCCCCAAATGACCCCATTTTGGAAAGTAGACACTCCAAGCTATTTGCTGAGAGGTATAGTGAGTATTTTGCAGACTTTGCAGAAATCCTGAAGGCAGTGATTGGTTTTCGGGGCCCCATACGCGGCTAGGCTCCCAAAAAGTCTCACACATGTGGTATCCCCATACTCAGGAGAAGCAGCTAAATGTATTTTGGGGTGCAATTCCACATATGCCCATGGCCTGTGTGAGCAATATATCATTTAGTGACAACTTTTTGTAATTTTTTTTTGTCCATTATTCAATCACTTGGGACAAAAAAATTAATATTCAATGGGCTCAACATGCCTCTCAGCAATTTCCTTGGGGTGTCTACTTTCCAAAATGGGGTAATTTGTGGGGGTTTTGTACTGCCCTGCCATTTTAGCACCTCAAGAAATGACATAGGCAGTCATAAATTAAAGGCTGTGTAAATTCCAGAAAATGTACCCTAGTTTGTAGGCGCTATAACTTTTGCGCAAACCAATAAATATACACTTATTGACATTTTTTTACCAAAGACATGTGGCCGAATGCATTTTGGCCTAAATGTATGACTAAAATTGAGTTTATTGGATTTTTTTTATAACAAAAAGTAGAAAATATCATTTTTTTTCAAAATTTTCGTTTTTTTTCCATTTATAGCGCAAAAAATAAAAACCGCAGAGGTGATCAAATACCATCAAAAGAAAGCTCTATTTGTGGGAAGAAAAGGACGCAAATTTCGTTTGGGTACAGCATTGCATGACCGTGCAATTAGCAGTTAAAGCAACGCAGTGCCAAATTGGAAAAAGTCCTCTGGTCTTTAGGCAGCCAAATGGTCCGGGGCTGAAGTGGTTAAAGACACAATACAGATGCCCTCTAGAGAATTGTTTACATACAACCATCTTATTTCCTTTATACATTCTAAACTTAATTTGTTGGATGGACCTCTTAAGCCTTAAACACACGATCGGACCTTGTACTAACTTTCCCGTGGATTTCTGTACAAAGGGGGTTGTCCACGAACTTGTATTGCATGCACACGATCTGACTTTTAGGCAACAAACACGAATGTAGTGACGTTACAATGTACTGACGACACTTCAAAAGAGGACGTTCAATTCTCGGGCGTCACCCTTCGGGCTCCTTCTGCTAATTTCGAATTAGTAGACGTTTGGTCAGTGCTGATTTGCGGTTTTCAGTTCCGTGCGTTTCTTTGCGTTTCCAACCGTTCATAGGGCAACCAGCCATGTTGCGCAATCCTAAAAGAAAGCATGCTGTTTATGGGCTTGGAGTGCTTGCTGTGACTCTAGCCCGGTCCAGGAATAGTCGGAGTAGTAGGATGAGGAGTATTTGGGCCAAAACTTGGCTACTTAATCGTGACCAATTTCGCCATATGCCCTTGCTGTGTCAGCTGCAGGAGAATAATCTAAATAATTATCATAGTTATCTCTGGATGACAGACTCCTGCTTTCAGCAACTATTGTCCTTGCTGTCCTCCTATATCATGAAGCAGGTCACCTGCATGAGGGCTGCTATTCCAGCAGAGCAAAGGTTCATAGCCACCTTGCGTTATTTGGCGACAGGGAGGAGTCTCCAGGATATAAAGTTTACCACTGATATCTCTCCCCAGGCTCTGGGAGTCATTATTCCTGAGACATGTAGTGCTATTATCCAAGTCCTGCAGAAGGACTATATTCGTGTAAGTTTTTGGCTTTAATATCACCTTCGTGTTTTCGAATGTATTTTATGTGTTTTGTACTCCATTAATTTCCATTTTTGTAATATGCTGTGAATGAATGTCCTCTTTATCCTCATGCATGCTGTAACCTTTTTCTTGGCCTACATGCATATTTACCTTCACTAACCTCCCCAGCATGCTACCCTGAGCCCATACACACCTAGCCTAGTAACTTAACACTGTATTTTTTATGCTTCACTTCTATGTTTACCCTAAACATCCCTTAAAATGTGTCCCAATCGTATTCCTGTCCTTAAATCCATTCATGCAAAAAAAAGGTGCGCTAAATAAATTCGAAAAAATACATAAAAATGCAAAAAATTCAATCACATCTAAATAGAGGAAATTAATATACACACACTGAAACGTGGCCACCAGTGACAAGTGCAAGAAAATGAAATAATAAAAAACATGAGTACATAAATTCAAGTCCACTCCAATGGGTTATAGGAAAAAAGGTTCACTGGCAGAATAATCTTCCAAGTGCTGGCTTAGCAAACATCCAGACGATGTAAATTGTACAACCGCAACACCAAGAAGAATGTGATGACAGAAGGGTGCCTCCACCAACAAAAATGCTGCCGCTTACCAGCTCCTAAGATCTCTTTTTAAAGGAGATCTTGCACGCTTGTGGCTTTCTACCCCAGCCTTGGGTCTTTCAACCTGGATGGCTCCTTGGGTTCTCCCCACAAGGTATCTTCTATAAGGCAGATAGGCACTCATCCCCTATAAGAGAATATAAAAAGGCTGCTTGTCCGGTGCCCGCCCCTTGCCCTCCACCTCGTCTCCATCTCCAATTTATCCTTAAATCCATGCAGAGTGCAAGAGTCCCTTTTTGGTAGTGCAAACACTTAATTTTAACCCCCCCAAAATAAAAATTAAAAAAAAGCAGAGTCAACCGATACAACTACTCTGACTGCTGATTTTGATAAACACATACACAGTATGCCTTACTTTTTGAGTTAAGATTGCTGCATAAATTATCAAAAGCATGTAGTGCAAGGGCCTGCCTGATTACCTTCAAAAGGTACAAATTATATGTTTGTTATGATGAATTTAGCATTATGAGGGGCTCCCACCATCCCTGTGCTGTGTTCATCATGAGGGGCTCCCACCATCCCTGTGCGGTGTTCATTATGAGGGGCTACCACCATCTCTGTGCTGTGTTCATTATGAGGCGCTCCCACTATCCCTGTGCTGTGTTCATTATGAGGGGCTCCCACCATCCCTGTGCTGTGTTCATTATGAGGGGCTCCCACCATCCTTGTGCTGTGTTCATTATGAGGGGCTCCCACCATCCCTGTGCTGACTTACTGGGTTTTTAACTTCATCATAACGAATAATGATAATTAACGAACATTGTTATTATTTTGTCCGATGTATGTCAAAATGTGTATAGATTTGGACAATGTGCATTCTTCTTTTTGGATTGTCACTTCTTACCTGTCCACTGGCCTGCCAATCTTGTAAAGATGGATGGTCAGGCAAAATTAAACTTAATTTTTAATGCATTTAGCTCTCATGGAAGTGTAGAGGTTTACTTGTCAAAAACATCTACCCATTCAATTCCCCCCCTAACATTTTTAGAATGTGCCACCAGAGGGGGTGAGGGAGCATATAATTATAACTTATCCTTTTTTGTAAATACACATTTAAATGTTATAATATTATGTTGCCCCATAATGTTTGTGTCAAATATGGTTGCAATTTTATGTGCTCAAGTATTAATTTTTTTTTCTTTGTTTGACTTCACTGTTTCCTTCAAACACCCAGCAATGGCAGGATGTGGCGGCCCAGTTTGCCAATTTATGGAATATCCCTAACTGTGGAGGTGCCATTGATGGCAAACATGTGAGGATAGTCCCACCACCAAACTCGGAATCATATTATTTTAATTATAAATGGTTTTGCAGCATAGTTCTGCTTGCTGTGGTGTCAGCCAACTATGAGTTTATGTACGTTGATGTTGGGATGAATGGACGCCACTCTGATGGAGGTGTGATGATGCGTACAGAATTCTATGATCAGCTACAAAAAGGGACCTTACATTTGCCACATGCTCAGGACAATATTGAGGGACTAAATTTTGTCTTTGTGGCAGATGAGGCCTTTTCTTTGGGGGAACATATTCTAAAACCCTTTCCAATGAGGAACCTCACCCCAGAACAACGAATTTTCAACTATCGCCTCTTTCGTGCCCGAAGGGTTGTGGAAAATGCATTTGGCATCTTTTCAAGTAGATTTAGGCTCTTTTTAACTGCCATAAACTTGGCAGAATATAAAATTAATCATGTGGTTTTATGCTGCTGCACCCCAATTTTTTAAGGAGGAATGCTTCCAGCTACATTGCCTCAGGGCAAAGTGATGAGCCTTTTTCCCGACCAGCTGAAGAGGCTGTGATGAAAGCTCTGGAAAGTTTGCGTGCTGGTTTGGGCTCCCAGAATGCCCATCTTGTGCGTGAACAATATATGGACTACTTTGTCGGTAGAGGGGCAGTGCCTTGGCAGCAAAATTTACTTGCTGATTAATTATTTGACTTATTAATAAAATAACATTTCCTTTGAACTACTGTTGTCTGTGCGTACTAGGTTTGCAAATAGCCTTGATCTTTGTCATTTTTGCCACTAGTGCAAACAAACCTGATGTGCAACATGAGGTGACAATCACGCTTTGAGCTAACTATTATATTGTGCTGTGTCTCGGCTACACACATTTTAGAGTACACTGTCAATGTAACTACACCAACTTAACAAATATACTGGTATTGAGCATTGAAATAAGAAGCCACACAACATTTTTTACCTGTGCACATTCATGTGTGTTTAGAATTTTTTTTTTTTTTAAGAAACAGGCATTTTCTAAAACATAACTTGCATAACTCTGGAACTTACAAAGTTCAACTTAAAAAAACTGTATGCAAATATCACACATATACGTTTTTTTTTTTTTGGTTATCAATATATTTTTTTTTTGCATCAAAATATTTATATAATTTTTTTTTTTGAAAAATAGGCATGTTTAAAAACATAACATAGACAACTATGGAACTTACAAAGTTCAACGTATACACCTTGAAGGCAATATCAGACATTATACTGACAAAAATGTCTTTATCTGTAAAATCCAAATTTTGAAGATGCACACAAATTGGGAGTCCAAAAGTCCAAATGGGTAATGTCAACATGTGCTATCTCATGGGGGATCAATGGATGTGTTTAGGAAGGGGTTGCACCCACAGAACGCATACATTGAGATCCCATGATGGCAGATAGCACATGTTGACACACCATGTGCATCTTCAAAATTTGGCTTTAAAAACTTTACAAAAAAAATAAAATTAGAATAAGGACATCATCATGCAGCAGGAAATGAGGAACATGATCATTTTTTTTTACGTAAAAAGGGATTAGATTCTCCCCAAAACATCTATCATGTTCTTTATTTCCTGCTGCATGATGTCCAGGCGATTACGCATGGCA
Organism: Aquarana catesbeiana; assembly: GCF_042186555.1. Classification (NCBI taxonomy): domain Eukaryota; kingdom Metazoa; phylum Chordata; class Amphibia; order Anura; family Ranidae; genus Aquarana; species Aquarana catesbeiana. The sequence continues at coordinate 638,577,592 of NC_133325.1, forward strand.
TCAATTTCGCCATTCCAGGCCATAATCTGCCCAATGAGCCTTTGGGCGCTGTCCGTCGTGAAACGTTCCACTTCCTGTTCCACAACCAGCACATCACCTAAAAATGGGTTAAAAAACATGTATTTAGAAATATGCAGGCATACATAGATTACCAGAAGCTGGGGTGTCAGACACTCACCTGATGGGGTACACTCTATCACTTCCTCCACCTCTCTTTCCTCCACATCCTCAGTGACGCTGGGGCTCATTTCAGCCTGGTGAGGTTGGGGGTCCTGGCGAGGTTGGGGGTCCCGGCGAGGTTGGGGGTCCCGGTGAGGTTGGGGGTCCCTGGGACCCTGATGTCTGTGTCTTTTCTCCCCTATGAGAAAGAAACAAAAGGTATACTTAGCACACAGATATTTGTGGCCAGAAATAGGAATATATAAAATTGCTTTGAAGTGGGGTAAAATTGTCTGTTTAGGAAGAGATCCAAGTTGAAGACATGATTAAAATTCCATTTTAACCAAAATGCAATACTTACCTTTTTTGGCCAAGTTTCTCTGATGTCCCACACTAGTGCTCCTGAGCTAGTGCTCCTGAGTCCATATGTGTAAACGGCTGCTGAGTGTCCTCTCCTTACATTCCACTGAATCTATTTAGCAAATAATTCAAATTTCAAAGACATCTAGACAACAATGTCTTAAACTTCATTCAGTTAGACAAATTATCATGACCAAAACATAGTCATAACCCTATATCAGCTAAAGACATATTTATTGGCAAACGATCACTGTTTGTCCCTACGAATGGTGTTTCCTACCTACGAACGGTGTTTATTACCTACAAACGATTAGGTACAACAGTAAAGAAAAGCACACGGAGCAGCATGCAAGTTAATAATCATAAATAGGAACACATGACAAGTACTTACATTTTCAAAGCACCTTCTTTATTTCAAGATACTGATCCGGCACCCTGTTTTTTATGTCGGACCAGCGCTTCCTCAATTGGTCTTTCTTTTGTCGTACCCCAAACTTGTGCTCCAGAGTCCTCACAACACTAGACAGGGTTTGGTCCTTTAGTAAATTTGGATGGGCATATGGACCATGTTTCCCATCATAATCCTCGCTGTGTAAAATATCCACCATCTCCACCATTTCATCAAAGGACATGTTAGTGGCCTTACATCTCCTCCTCCTCCTGGATTGTGACGTTTGTGGCTCTGGCCTTTCCTCCCCATTAGATGACACATTATCACACATCGGTGTCTCCGCCATGTTGCTCCTTACTGCGCATCGAAGAGAGAAGGAGCGGGGAATATTACAGAAAAAGAATGTCAGGGTCGGACGACGCGAGCGGAGTTTCACGCATGCGCAGTCTATGTCAAGCTAACACGCGGTATGAACGTAGGCGTCATGATGCTCGGAGAGCAGAGTTTTCACACATAGGCAGTGTATATCAGTCGAACGAACGTGTGATGTAATGTAACGTTCAGATTAGGCACGAGACGAACGGAAGCCGAAAGTAGCCACGAAAAGAAGGTAAGTTTCTAAATTCTGTCGCTACCGCTAGTACTTTTAAATGACAGTTTTTTGCTTTGGAAATGTAATTTTGCTCTTGAACTGTTTTTACATACGGGAAACATGCACAACTTTACAGGCATACTATAGACATCCACACACCCCCACCTAGTTATGAAATGTAAAGGAATATTTCACTTTTATTGTTTCACTTTTAAACATTATTAAAGTTAATGGACCCAGGTCCCCAAACACTTTTTATGGCAATAGCTTGCATATTATCCATTAAAATTATCACTTTTGAATTCTCCCATAGACTTTTATAGGTGTTCCGTGGCTTTCGAATTTGCCGCAAACAACATAAATGGTTTGCTATTCGGCGAACGGGCGAATAGCCAATATTCAAGTCAAACTCATGTTCGACCCGAACATACAGCTCATCCCTACTGCTTGAATAAAGGCCTATATTGTGATCGGATTATGAGCTATACGCCACCCATTATGGTTTATCTTGTGTTCTGTTTTGCAGACATCTGATTCTTGTCACCAAAATGATAAAGTCAGGTTTGAATTCACACAAATTCCTTAGCCAGTTTATCGAACAATACAGGGAGATCACTTGTCTGTGGCAAGTCAAACATAAAGATTATTGCAATAAAACCAAGAGGATAGTAACAATTGAGAAACTGGTGGAATTTGCGAAGACCGTGTACCCCAGAGCAACCTACAGTTTGATAAAGACCAAAATTGGGGGCCTCAGAAGCATGTATAACAGGGAATGAAAGAAGATTGATGAATCAAAAAAATCAGAAGCAGCAGCTGAACATGTCTATGTTCCCAAGCTGTGGTATTTCAACAGCCTCCAATTTTTGTTGGATCAAACTGTACCAAGCAGATCTCTCGCTACACTACCCTTCTCATCAGCTGAGGCCACCGATACTGAGCCTGATCCTACACAGGATGAAGAGGAGGAGGAGCTCAGCTTGACCCAGGTATAGCATTGTTTAAAAGCTTGGCTAAAAATATAAATGATTTAATTAGATGGTAGTATGCATAGTAATTTGTTGTCTTAAAAAAGTGAGTTCCATATCAATAGACAGTAGTGGCCAAAAAGGATTAGGACAAGAATGAGAAATGCTGGAGTCAGAATGATAGTCTTCACTATTTGGACACATTCCAAATTAAAAAGTCATGACCTGAAAAGTGTTTGTGATTGATGTCCAAAAAATAAAATGATGTTGGTTTTACACACACAGGAACTTTTGAGCCAAGAAGAGGCTGGGCCCAGCAGCCAGACGACAACTGAGTGCAGAATCCCTCCCCTGCGTCCTCCCAAAAAAAAAAGGGCCAGGAAGAGCCAACACCTGGATGAGGCCACAGCTGAGTTCCTAACTAGGGCTACATCTGTGATCACCACAGCACCTGATAGTGCTGAAGGGTTTGGCTTTTTTACAGCTAATAAGCTCTGTGAGATTGACACAGATCAAAGGGAGCTATGTGAGGGTATAATCATCCAGGTCCTCAGCAAGGCCAGGAAACAAGAGCTAACCACTAAATCACATATGTGTCATTTGGAGCCTACCCACCCCAGCAAACCTACCCACCTCTGCAAACCTACCCACATCAGCAAACCTACCCACCCCAGCAAGCCCACCCCCAGCAAGCCCACCCCCAGCAAGCCCACCCACCTCAGCAGCATGGTGGTCATTGGCAAAATCAGCCCCAGGATCCACAAAAAGGCCAGTGGTCTGGGGAGTTTAGGGGCTACTAATTTGAGTTTGAATTTGTTGTATTTTTTGATTTGAGTATGATTTAATAGGTTATATATTTTTATTTTTCTGTGTATAATTTGCTCTTTTGGTTTCTAATTTAGAATTTTGAATTGTGATGACAGAATATGTCTAATAATTTAGTAATTTTATTTACGTTGTGAATGTACAATAAACAAAATGGCCAAAAAGACAACATTTTTTTATCGATATCACTAGAACACAAATCCTATGTAAAATATGTTTGTCTGTACTTTGTCAGTATCACCAGCAAAGCATATTTATCATTAAGCCTTTAAAAAGAAGAAGAGAATGTGCGCTGTATTTAGAAATGTCATAATTTGACGCGTCACGAATGTGCTATCTCCATTACGAACGCTAGTTTTACAAGACCCACCGCTTCGTGCTGGTCCTTGCTTCCGAGCATGCATGTTTGTACTTTGGACTAAAGTCCGATGGTTTTTGTGTACACACGATCGGACTTTGCTCCATCGGACTTTTGTTGCCGCAAAGTTTGTCTGTTCGCACAGCCAACAAAAGTCCTATTAAAACTGAAAAAGTTTGTCCGATGGAGCGTACACACGGTCAGATGTTGCCCCAAAACAGCTAATTTGCATGTTTGTTGTCCGATCGTGTGTATGGGCCTTTATACTTACAAATTTTGAATTATCTTGCCAAACAAAGGGCCTCCTACGGGGATGAATATCTATGGTATATGCCACCCTTACTGATCCGAATACTAAACTCCCTTACATGATTCAATGGGAACGGGACTTGAATACCAATTTTGAATTATCTGACTGGCAAGATATAGCTTATGCTTTATCTAAAGTATCCATCAACACGACACTGATTGAAGCTAATTATAAAACCCTCCTTCGCTGGCATTTGGTGCCAACCAGGGTCGCTAAGATGTATCCATCTGCATCTCCCATGTGCTTCAGAAAATGTGGCCGGGTGGGTACGATGTACCACATTTGGTGGCAGTGTCCAACTATCACTAGATTTTGGATGCGGATATTCAACCTGGTGTACTCTGTGACAGGAGCTAATGTCCGTAGATCCCCTGAAACTGCACCTTTCCAAAAGCTTCCTGAAGGAGTCCCTAAAAAATCAATGAAGCTAATCATATACATAATCGTGGCTGCCAGAATAACCATTGCTAAATACTGGAAGCAGTCGATGGTTCCTCTTGACTCTGTGAAGAATAAGCTTAACTGGATCATGGTTAATGATAAATTCACTGTATTCTTCGCAACAATACTAAGAAATTTGATGTGATATGGGACCCGTGGATAAGATATATATCTTCCTCCTAATTCACCTCTGGCTGACCCCCCCCCCCCTTTTTTTTTTCTTTTCTCTTCCCCTCTTTCTTCTTCTTTTCCTTACTCCTCTCTTTACTATTTACTGTGTATCAGATATTCTTAGAAGTACAGGATGACATGATAGTACATATAATTCCATGTTGTTAATACTTACGGAAAGGAGCACAAGAGAACCCCCCCCCTTTTTTTTTTTTTTTCTCTCTGAATTATATACTTCTATGTTAGTTCACCTTGTCAAACTCACCAATATTTCCACCAATTATACTTTATTTCTCAGTTTATAGTTTTGAGGTGTTGTATCTTTGCATATCCTGATGGAAGGACATTCAGACACTTATGCTTAATCTTACATTTATAGGTTATGTTGTTCATTGAATGTACTTTTTATAACATTGTCTTGTTATTTGAAAAATTCAAAATAATATTGAAAGTTAAAAAATAAAAACCGCAGAGGTGATCAAATACCACCAAAAGAAAGCTCTATTTGTGGGGAAAAAAGGACGTTGATTTTGTTTGGGAGCCACGTCGCACGACCGCACAATTGTCAGTTAAAGCGACACAGTGCCGAATTGCAAAAAGTGCTCTGGTCTTTGGCCAGCCAAATGGTCCAGGGCTGAAGTGGTTAAAGAAATTTAAAAAAAACATTTTTTACAATTTTTGTTTTTACATACTGTCACCAGAGCAGTACAGCATCATCATAAAACTGGTGTGGAGGTGATCTGGGTTTCTGACTGGTGACAGTACGAAATAGATTAAAAAAAAAAATTCAATTTTGTTTATTTTATTATTACATTTTTTTCTTTTGTTTACGATTTATTTTCAACACACTGTGACCAGAGCAATATCATTTTACCATAGTAAAACTGTACTACTCTGGGGACGTAATCAGAATTTTGGGGGGGGGGTTTACACATTATCATTGCTTATAGCAGTGCATTGCATTGCTATAAGCAAGCATTTTACTGAAAGAAACTGATTCACTCAGGTTGTTGTGTTGTAATTAGCTGTGATTGGTCAAAGCTGATCACATGGTACAGATGGGCTGTGATTTGTCCTGTCTGTACCATGTGATAACATTGATCAATCCAGCTAGGAACACAATTGTACACAATGGATAGCATAAAAGGAAACCATCCATTGTTTACAACTATCATGTGACCTGCTGTGATTGGTCACAGCAGTCACATGGTACTGGCAGTGAGCTGGTTCATTGATCAGTCATCGACTGTGTACAGTGACAGTCGGTGGCAGATTGCGCCGCTGCATGGCCGCGTGAGCGACACTTTCTGGGAAGATGTCACGTTCACTCAGAATGGTAAAGCCATTGCCTGGCTGCCATTCTGCTATAGGCCGGCCAGGAGGATGTTAAATTTCTCTAAAAGCTGGAGATCAGCTTTACGCTATAGTTGTCTGATTTTCCATCATTCAAACTGATCAGTGCCCCTCTCGACATTACCTTATGTCGCTTTGCCTTTTGGCCACTAGGGGCGAGCGCGCACCACCAGAGGCACGTGCACGCACCCACAGCATGTGCCTGGAGCCGATGCAGGTGCGATGACCGATGAACACATATACGGAACACAGTTAACACCTTGATCGCCTCCTAGTGTTAACCCCTTCCCTGCCAGTGACATTTATATGGTAATCAGTGCATTTTTATAGCACTGATCGCTGTATAATTGTCAATGATCCCAAAAATGTGTCAAACGTGTCCAATTTGTCCGCAACAATATTGCAGTCCCGATAAAAATCGCAGATCACCGCCATTACTAGTAAAAAAAAAAAATTAATAATAAAAATGACAAATCCCCTATTTTTCAGATGCTATAACTTTTGCGCAAACCAATCAATAAAGGCTTATTGTGATTTTTATTACCAAAAATATGTAGAAGAATACATATGGGCCTAAACTGAGGAAAAAAATAGCTTTTTTAAAAAAAAATTGGGGATATTTATTATAGCAAAAAGTACAAAATATTGTGTTTTTTTCAAAATTGTTTGCCTTTTTTTGTTTATAACGCAAAAAATAAAAACTGCAGAGATGATCAAATACCACCAAAGCTCTATTTGTAGGAAAAAAAGGACATCAAATTTGTTTGGGTACAACGACGCATGACCGCGCAATTGTCAGTTAAAGCGACGCAGAGCCGTATCGCAAAAAATGGCCTGGTCATTGAGCAGCCAAATCTTCTGGGGCTGAAGTGGTTAACTATAGTTGTTCTATTTTCATCATTCAAGCTCTGCAAGTGCCTCCCTTCATTTCTTCTTTAATGTTGCGTGGGCCCTTTGGCCAGCTTCTCCAATCCGCCAAAATATAAGTTATAATAAAACTTTAGCTGAGCAGTTTTTATCATTCAAACACATTTAGAGCTTCTCTGCTTGATATATCTTAGAAAATAGACATAAAACATCAGTTTAAAAACTTAGAGAAAGAAGTTGGCATATTAAAATTTAAGTGACACAAACCCAATAGATTCCCTGTAAGATATTGCTCATTAAGTTTCTGTGTATATTTCATTTTTATTAATCACGTTTTTAAGTTGAATCATATTAATATATAAAAAGCTGTTAGTAGAAACATAGAAGCTATATAAAAGGGTAAGGACATATATTAGGAATAAAACTAAACATAAAACTCCCAACCATTTTTTAACCTAGAAAGTATAACCTGACAGGTTGTAATGACGTGGACCAAACAAAACTAAAAAGCCTTCCACCAACCGAATACACACCCTTCTTTAAGCAAATTGTTTTAACTGCATATCTTGCTTCTATCACAAACTACAAAAATATGGGCATAGGAAGAAAGCAGAAAGTTCCCAAATGCTGCACATCCTACAAAGCCCGATAGTGTTTATAAAAAACGCAGCCTTAGGGAAAGACTCATCCAGGCCATGCCATGCCTACGGAGTTTATTCTTTATTTTGGGAAAATGTAAAGCATAACTAGACAGGCTTATGAGCCCAACTCCTATCTGGATATATTTCCTTTGTTGCTCTCCAATCCCTGTTTTGTAAATGTCAATGTTTTTGTTGCTCTGTACTGGTGATGGTCAACCAATCAAAAACAGTTTTGGATACATGGCTCCATGATATTGCTTATTAGTGCTTATAAGTGGTTCTGGATGCACAGTTGTCCCAGGGGTAAAAATAGATTATTTCCATGGATCTGTCTACTGTCATGAAAAGAGAAATAAACACCCTATTTTTGGAATTCATTGTGAAAATAAGCCATGCAGATATTTTCACTTTGCAAGGGAATTTTCATCTACTATACTGGTGTGCATGATTTCAGCAACTGTTTTTTGCTTTTTGTCAACTGAATTCTTGAAGCATTTTTTAAGTAAAAGCACTTTTAAGTAAGTCACAAGTTGGATCCTATTTAAAGTAGTTTTTTGGTCGCAATAGCCTGACCTCTTGAGCTGATACCTTGCATAATCCTTAGACCTGCTAGAAGAAACATATGTGTTCTTTTAATCCCCCACGAACATTACTCTGCCACATATCCCACTTCCCTGCACAACATTGAACTTTAATGCAACTGTTGAAAATTTTTTATAGACTTTTGACAATGCTTAAGAGACACAAATCTGTTCCTCGATTTACATAAAACTGACATGGCTGTAATGAGAGTAACACATGTTTACTTTGGTATCTTGTCCTTATCAGTATGTATCAACTTTGGTGCATGTGGTGGTCTATGACTAATGTAAAGGTTTTACTCAGCATACTCAGTACTAAAAGGCTTCTGTAGCTAACCATATTATCAAGCATTGTTTTTCACCAGTTGCACACTTCTGTTCCCTTGGCATAACTTCATAGTACCGTGCCAAGTAAACATGTTGGATACTTTTGTGTACTCCCAGATAAGGAGGAGGTGATACAATCTCGCCATTCTTATTAACTACTTTATACAGTATATATTTCATGGATCTGTAACTCACTCCTCCAAACTATGAGTCTGAGGATGGTATACAGGAGAAATGTGATTTTTAAAAGGAGACAAAGTTCTTCCATGAGTCTAGTATTTTTTTATCTCTTTGGAAATAACAACTCTTGAAAACACTTATTTTTAATTTTTCAGAAATAGCCTTTGAGCAACTATCAATGTGCCTTTGGCTAGCAAGTTCCATAACTGTCTATTAACAGGACTTTAACAGGTTGGCTTTTTTAGTAGACCTTTCTAAAGCACACTCCATCCATTCAGTGCATTCAAACAGAATTACAATTAAAACAATTAGAACAAGTTGTACTCTAATGCAGGGTTTCTCAACTCCAGTCCTCAAGGCGCCCCAACAGGTCATGTTTTCAGGCTCTCCATTAGTTTGCACAGGTGATTTGATCAGTTTCACTGCCTTAGTAATTACCACAGCTGTTTCATCTGAGGGAAATCCTGAAAACATGACCTGTTGGGGCGCTTTGAGGACTGGAGTTGAGAAACCCTGCTCTAATGTACAAATGTGGGTTGGCTAGCTGATAATCAGTACAAAATGCACAATATTTCTAAAAATCTTCATATATACTTGGCCAAAAGAAACAATCTTTCATTTTCAAGGCCCCAAGGTCTCCACTCATAATGTTGTAAGCACCAATTCTAAGACTACATGTAAATAAGTATAGACTCATTAACTATTGTTAACGCTTATTCTCCAATTAAAAAAAAAACAAATTTCTTCATAAATTTTGGCCAAAATGTATTCTGCTAGTCTTTGGTAAAAAAATCCCAATAAGAGTATATTGATTGGTTTAAATGAAAGTTATAGCATCTAAAAACTATGGTATATATACTGTATTTTATTTTTTCTATACTTCTAATGGCAGCGATCAACAACTTATAATCTGGCTGCAATAGTGCGGCAAGAAACCTGACACTTACTGATACTGAGTAGGCAGGGCTGGATTAACATAGGGGCTATTGGAGCTGTAGCTCCAGGCCCCTTACCTTAAGATAGGCTCATGTGCCAAAAAAAAATCACCAAAAAAAATAAAAAAAGATTGACTTTGAGGGTCGTGGCTCAGCGACCAGGGGTCACAGGGGTAGCTGAAGAACTACCCCACCACTGGTCAACATTTGGGGCTCCTATCATCTATGGTTCCGGAGATACGGAGCTCCTTGCGCAGCCTGTCAGAAGCTACATACAGAGCGCCCAGTTTAAATACAACCTGGCACACTCTGCAGCAGACTGAGAGGATGAGCTCACAGTGCCTCTCCTCACTACTTATCAGAGGCACTGAGTTCAATGGACAGCTTGGAGCCTGCAGAGTTTGACAGGCAGCACCACCTATAAAAATTGTCTATTGATTTCAATGGGACCACTCTGCAACTGCAGGCCAAACTCGCTTGCAGTAGCAGCGTAGTCCAACAATGTAAAGCTACCATTCAGCAATGTAAAAAAAAAATGGCAGTAGCACCTCATGAATGCCTGTCAGCTGCTGCTATATCACTCGTTGAAAAGCAATCCACCACAGATCACTTTTTAGAGGGCAGTAAGCATTACTGCAAATGTGAAAGAAACTTGAAACACATCATACATTTCACACTCCCCACCAAACAGGTCACACCCCAGCCACTTCTCATGTTAGCTACCTCCCAGTTATTCCCCCCACTCGCTAATTGATATCCCTCCATGACCACCTCACACCCCCCTGCTGACAGACCTCTCGCCCCAGCCTGTCCCCACACACCCTCTCACCTGCTGACCTGTGGATGAGGGAATCACTCCCGCAGTGTTATTGTGTTCAGTCAGTGGGAAGCCTTCCCTACCCACAGAATACAATGATCAGTGTTGCTAACTATAGCTGGCAGGACTGATTATTTTGGGAAAAACCTGACAGGCTGGTTGTACTCAAGTCGATTAATATGTTGACTTGTGTACAACAAGCTAGCCCATACATGGCTGGTCTCTGCTTAATTGGCTTAATTTCAATCCATGTATGGCCCTCTTAACCACTACGCAGTCCCTAAACATCCTTCCACAACCCTTTAAATTTTCCCTTTCCAGATTCCTTCATCCTCCTCACCTGTACATAGTGCCTGCTGTCATACCCTCCACACTCCTCTCCTGTACATACTGTCCACTGTCATACCCTCCACATTCCTCTCCTATACATAGTGTCCTTTGTCATACCCCCCACAATCCCCTCCTGTACATACTGCCCACTGTCATACACTTCTCTCCTGTACATAGTGCCCGCTGTCCTACCCTCCACACTCCTCTCCTGCACATACTGCTCACTGTCATACCCTCCACACTCCTCTATACATAGTGCCCCCTGTTATCAGTGGTGTATTTAGGTTTTGTGCTGCCCTAGGCCTGACTAAACTTGGGCACCCCCTAATTTATATATGACCCACCCCTTCCTGTCAAGGCCACACCCCTTCCTTTTTAAGACCCGCCCTGTCATCTTCAGCTGAGGAAGACAGAGGGATGTCAGGGGAGGAGGACCGAGAGGGTTGTTGTGGTGGTCAATAAGGCCTAGAGAATAGCAGGTTAGGCACGGCTCAGTCCGTAGGAACAGTAATGGATAATGGCCAACAGGCCCTCTTACTAGACCCAGTGAAACTGCAACAGTGATCCTGTGGATCTCTCTCTGATGGCATGGGTACAGTGTGGCTCCCTCTCTGGTGGTGCGAGTACAGTGTGGCTCCCTCTCTGGTGGTGTGGGTACAACATGGCTCTCTCTCTGGTGGTGCGGGTACAGTGTGGCTCTCTCTCTGATGGTGCGGGTACAGTGTGGCTCCCTCTCTGGTGGTGCAGGTACAATGTGGCTCTCTCTCTGGTGGTGCAGTTACAGTGTGGCTCTCTCTCTGATGGTGCGGGTACAGTGTGGCTCTCTCTCTGGTGGTGCGGGTACAGCATGGCTCTTTGGTGGTGTGCGTATGGCGTGGCTCTCTCTCTGGTGGTGCAGGTAAGGAGTAGCTCTCTCTCTGGTGGTTCAGGTACAGCGTGGCTCCATCTGGTGGTGCGGGTACAGTGTGGCTCCCTCTCTGGTGGTGTGGGTACAGCGTGGCTCTATCTGGTGGTGTGGGTACAGCGTGGCTCCCTCTCTGGTGGTGCGGGTACAACATGGCTCTCTCTCTGGTGGTGCGGGTAAAGTGTGGCTCCCTCTCTGGTGGTATGGGTACAACGTGGCTCTCTCTCTGGTGGTGTGGGTACAGTGTGGCTCCCTCTCTGGTTGTGTTGGTACAGTGTGGCTCTATCTGGTGGTGCGGGTATAGGGTGGCTCTATCTGGTGTTGCAGGTACAGCGTGGCTCCCTCTCTGGTGGTGCGGGTACAGTGTGGCTCTATCTGGTGGTGCAGGTACAGCGTGGCTCCCTCTCTGGTGGTGCAGGTACAGTGTGGCTCCCTCTCTGGTTGTGTTGGTACAGCTTGGCGCTATCTGGTGGTGCAGGTACAGCGTGGCTCCCTCTCTGGTGGTGCGGGTACAGCGTGTCTCCCTCTCTGGTGGTGCGGGTACAGTGTGGCTCCCTCTCTGGTGGTGCGGGTACAGCGTGGCTCTATCTGGCCTCCCCCAGCACAGTCCTCTCTTTTTCTTCCCCTGTAGCATTCTGCTGTTTGCCGGGTTCCAGGTCCCCCCCAGTGCATGTATGTTGGGGGACTGTAGCCTGCTGTCTGTGGACATACTGGGGCTGTCAACCTTCTGGGACTACGTTTCCCATAATGCCCATCCCCCGTGTGTTCTGATTGCTCTCTGCTATGACCAATGGGGAGGGAATCAGAGCGGGCAGAGAGCCGGGCGGTGCTTTGGGGAACACGATTAGAGCCGCTCTCTTCTACTGTTCAACTTCAGCTGACAGGAGAAAGAAGGGGGGCTTGCGAGGGAAATACACAACCACTGCGTACAAAGCTCTCCTCTACCTGTCACAGTGTCGCTGTCTAAGTGATCATCACTTTGCTGATGAGGGGGGGTGACTGCACCCACTACAACTGCTTCCTGGTGTCACCCGGGTGCAGTCCGCCCCCCTCCGCACTCCCATAGCAATGTCATTCAGATGTACTCCTCGGATGGCGGCCCCTACATGCGTGAGTCGGGAGGAGGATGCAGGTGCTTTTTTTTTCATGGGGGGGTTGCCGCCCCCGCAAAGTGCCGCCCTAGGCCTTGGCCTTGTCAGCCTAGGCCTAAATACAGCATACCCCCACAATCCTCTCCTGTACATAGTGCCCGCTGTCATACCTGCCACATTCCTCTCCTGTACACATCACTGTCATACCCTCCACACTCTCCTGTACATACTGCCCATTGTCATACCCTCCAAACTCTTCTCCTGTACATACTGCCCTCTGTCATACCCTCCACACTCCTCTCCTGTACATATCGCTCACTGTCATACCCTCCACACTCCTCTCCTGTACATACTGCCCACTGTCATACCCTCCACACTCTTCTCCTGTACATACTGCCCACTGTCTTACCCTCCACACTCCTCTCCTGTACATACAGCCCACTGTCATACCCTCCACACTCTTCTCCTGTACATACTGCCCACTGTCATACCCTCCACACTCTTCTCCTGTACATACTGCCCACTGTCTTACCCTCCAGACTCCTCTCCTGTACATACTGCCCAGTGTCTTACCCTCCACACTCCTCTCCTATACATAGTGCCCCCTGTCATACCCCCACAATCCTCTCTCGTACATACTGCCCACTGTCATACACTTCTCTCCTGTACATACTGCTCCCATAATACCTTCCACACCCCTCTCCTGTACATACTGTCAACTGTCTTTCTCTCCACATTCCTCTCCTGTACATACTGCCAACTGTCTTTCTCTACACATTCCTCTCCTGTACATACTGCCCCCATAATACCCTCCACACTCCTTTCCTGTACACACTGCCCCCATCATACCCTCCACACTCCTCCTGTACATAGTGCCCACTGCCATACCCTCCACACTCCTCTCCTGTACATACTGCCCCCTGGCATACCCTCCACACCCCTCTGCTGTGCATACTGCCCACTGTCATACTCTGCACTAGGGATGAGCTTCGAGTTCGAGACAAACTCATGTTCAACTCGAACATCGGCTGTTCGCCAGTTCGCTGAACAGCGAACAATTTGGGGTGTTCGCTGCAAATTTGAAAGCCGCGGAACACCCTTTAAAAGTCTATGGGAGAAATCAAAAGTGCTAATTTTAAAGGCTTATATGCAAGTTATTGTCATAAACAGTGTTTGGGGACCTGGGTCCTGCCCCAGGGGACATGGATCAATGCAAAAAAAAGTTTTAAAAACGGCCATTTTTTCAGGAGCAGTGATTTTAATAATGCTTAAAGTGAAACAATAAAAGTGTAATATCCCTTTAAATTTCATACCTGGGGGTGTCTATAGTATGCCTGTAAAGGGGCGCATGTTTCCCGTGTTTAGAACAGTCTGACAGCAAAATGACATTTCAAAGGTAAAAAAGTAATTTAAAACTACTTGCGGCTATTAATGAATTGCCGGTCCGACAATACACATAAAAGTTCATTGATAAAAATGGCATGGGAATTCCCCAAAGGGTAACCCCGAACCAAAATTTTTAAAAAAATGACGTGGGGGGGGGGTCCCCCTAAATTCCATACCAGGCCCTTCAGGTCTGGTATGGATATTAAGGGGAACCCCGGCCAAAATTTTTTTTTAAAATGGCATGGGGTCCCCCTCAAAATCTATACCAGACCCTTCAGGTCTGGTATGGATTTTAAGGGGAACCCTGGCCAAATTTTTTTTTAAAAATGGCGTGGGGTCTCCCCAAAAATCCATACCAGACCCTTATCCGAGCACGCAACCTGGCAGGCCACAGGAAAAGAGGGGGGATGAGATGGCCCCCCTGAACCGTACCAGGCCACATGCCCTCAACATTGGGAGGGTGCTTTGGGATATCCCCCCAAAACACCTTGTCCCCATGTTGATGGGGACAAGGGCCTCATTCCCACAACCCTTGCCCGGTGGTTGTGGGGGTCTGCGGGCAGGAGGCTTATCGGAATCTGGAAGCCCCCTTTAACAAGGGGACCCCCAGATCCTGGCCCTCCCCCTGTGTGAAATGGTAAGGGGGTACAAAAGTACTCCTACCATTTCACAAAAAAAGTGTCAAAAATGTTAAAAATGACAAGAGACAGTTTTTTGACAATTCCTTTATTTAAATGCTTCTTCTTTCTTCTATCTTCTTTCTTCAACCTTCCTTCGGTTTCTTCCTCCATCTTCTTCTTCTTGTGGTTCTTCTGGTTCTTCCTCCGGTGTTCTCGTCCGGCATCTTTCTCCGTGGCGCCGGCGTCTTCTTCCATTTGTCTTCTGGGCTGCTCCGCATCCAGCATGATGGGATGGGAGGCTCCCGCTGTGTGCCGCTTCTCCTCTTCTGACGGTTCTTAAATAATGGAGAGCGGGGCCACCCGGTGCCCCCACCCCCTCTGGCGCATGGGGACTTCCCTGTGGCATTCCCCGTGATGTCACAGGGGGTGGACAGGGAAGTCACCGTGCGTCAGAGGGGGCAGGGTCACCGGGTGGACTGAAGGGCCTGGTATGGAATTTAGGGGGACCCCCACGTCATTTTTTTTTTTTCATTTTGGTTCGGGGTTCCCCTGTGGGGAATTCTTATGCGTTTTTATCAATGAACTTTTATGTGTATTGTCGGACTGGCAATTCATTAATAGCCGCAAGTAGTTTTAAATGACTTTTTTTCCTTTGAAATGTCATTTTGCTGTCAGACTGTTCTAAACATGGGAAACATGCGCCCCTTTACAGGCATACTATAGACACCCCCAGGTACAAAATTTAAAGGGATATTACACTTTTATTGTTTCACTTTAAGCATTATTAAAATCACTGCTCCTGAAAAAACGGCCCTTTTTAAAACTTTTTTTTGCATTGATCCATGTCTCCTGGGGCAGGACCCAGGTCCCCAAACACTTTTTATGACAATAACTTGCATATAAGCCTTTAAAATTAGCACTTTTGATTATTCATGTTCGTGTCCCACAGACTTTAATGGTGTTCACGTGTTCGAACTAATTTTTTGCCTGTTCGCATGTTCTGGTGTGAAGCGAACAGGGGGGTGTTCAGCTCAACCCCACTCTGCACACTCATCTCCTGTATATAGTGCCCACTGTTTTACCACCCATACTCCTCCCCTATGCCTCTTACCCACAAAAACAGTTCTTTAAAATTATATTGAATATCCTCAATGTTACCAGCTCTAGAATGGGCACACTTTTGTTAGTTCAACTAAATGAAATCTTCTCAGTCCTCATATTTGTTCTGCCCATTATTAGTACTCGTTTAATTTTGAGATTACTACTGTGATGTATGAAGGAGCATAGGGAATGTCAGCTACTCTAAATATACCACTGGTAAAAAAAAGTGTCCCTGAAAATGTTTTTGAAATGTTGGCAACTATGCACCTGGTCACTGCCCAAGGGCCACCGGGTCAGTAGGGGCCTCCATGAGAGGCTCCTGGGATCCTGTGATATTAAAGCGGTAGTAACATTACTACTTTTTAGAAGCCCTGAGGTAGGTTATGCCATAATGTACTAGTATGCACAGCATATTAGCACATTACGGTACACTTACCTGTCAGACTGACCCCTCCAGCACTGCGCTGTGATCAATCCGGCGGATCCCGGGTGCTTCCATCTTCAGCCGGTCTTCCTTCCAGGTTCTGTGCCTTCGGTCACTTGCCTTGGCCAGGCACTCCCACGCATGGTCACGCACATCCTCTCTCTCATCCCCCCTCCTTTACTCCTCACCCCTCTCTCATCCCCTCTCTCTCTATGAATCATTGGCCGGGACCTGCTAACAAACTCACGCTGTGTATGATCACAGCAGGTGTCAGTAAGGGAGCACGTGTACGTGTCCCCTAAACCCTTAAACAGTCGTATGTCGATGTGCCTGTATTGGCAACCCGCAGTACATTGCAGGTGAGCGGTCTAAAAGTGCTTAGGCTTTATGCTGCGTACACACGATCAGACATTCTGACAACAAAATCCTGGTTTATTTTCTGACGGATGTTGGCACAAACTTGTCTTGCATACACACGGTCACAAAAATATTGTTGGAAATTCCGAACGTCAAGAACAAGGTGACATACAACACATAGGAGGAGCCGAGAAAAATGAAGTTCAATAGCAAGTGTGACTCTTCTGCTGGATTCCGAGCATGCGTGGAATTTTGTGCATCGGAATTGTGTCCTGCGATTGGATTTTCCGACAACGGATTTTGTCGGAAAATTTGAGAACCAGCTCTCAAACCAGCTTGTCGGAAATTCCGACAACAAATGTATGATGGAGCCTACACACGGTCGTAATTTCATACAACAATCTCACATCAAACATTTGTTGTCAGAAATTCTGACCGTGTGTACGCAGCATAGCACTTGTTGACATCATGGGTAATGTAAACCATGTGTGTTCTAATGCACAAAGTTGGCATGTCTACATCCCCTAAATATAATTAAATAATACAATTAAATTAATAAGTTAAATTCCACGGGGCATCAGTTGTTTGGTTGTTTCTTGACATCATAGGTTGACTACTAGAAAATGTGTGGGCTAAACAGGGAAGAGTGAGAACCAGCTGCTGGTCAAATTATCTAAGCAGGAGCCAAGGTTCCTTACAACTGATTCCTTACAACTCAATGACTGAATCTTTAAACATGCTATAAACATGGTATTACAATTCAAAATCTACAAAAGTGGCTATATTTACAGTTTGCACTGTCTACTTGCAAGGAAATGTATTAAATGAAAATAAAAACAATGCAAAAAAAATTGTTTTTAACACATTGAAGAATGTGTAGATCTATAAGCTGATGAAAAAAACACTAGCCAAACCTCCAAATATATGTCATTTACTTGGTCCAACTAAACAGAAAATTTTCAAGTGTAACCAATTCACTCCACAGAGGTGTCTATAATCTTACCTTATTAATAAGATATATGTCAAGGCCTTTACACCTGTGATGCCCACCATAAAATAGAAGAGTGCTCTGTCTTTGTTGGATTTGCTAGAAGACCTGTGCTGCAAAAGAATGTATTCATATTTTCATAAAAGAGAGTTTAGAATAGTTATGTTGAAAATATTTTTCTTCTTTTCTGGATTTATCTGGAAAGAGGAAATAATCTAGTTCTGAAGGATAATCATGGTTGCCATAAACTATCTGTAAAAGTGAATCCATTCTTCTTTAAGAAAGCTTTCACGGTATCTGTCACTTTATATTATATGGTAAAAGGTCTATAATTGGTCTGAAATAGTACTTTTTATCTGTCTCTGACAACTCTTGCCACAATGAAACTAACTGTATGCCTTTGTGTCATAGTTGATACTTTATAAGTAGATTCCTTTGTTCTGTCTGTGAAAACTGTGATTTTCTCAAATGGTTATTAGAATTTCTTAACCAGAAGTTAACATATTATAGAAAAAATAGAAATAATCTAAATAGCATTTCACACAGTACATTTTGACTTGGGCATAATGTGGTGGTGCAGTAATTTGGCACAGAATGGGAGCATTGGTAGGGTTCTTATTTAGAAGGAGATATCACAGGACATGGGCAAAATATGTGTATTTATTTGTCTCCATTGTGCGTTTTAAAGGTTATGTTTACACAACGAAAATCTTTTCATGTTCAATTTCCAGAAAACACCTTTCTATTGTTTAGGTCCCTGTTGATATCAGCAATGTTAAAAATGGTTAATACTGTAAACACATGTAAAGAATATTCTGTGTGGACCTGCAACAGATATCTGTCTGTGTAGACCTACTGGTAACTTTTTTTGGTAAAACAAAACATTTCAATAATGTTGTAACTAAGACCTGGAATACTCACCTGTGTTGTCTGCACTGCCAATTACTGCTGTATTGAAGAGCAAATGAAGCAACATTTACTGAGCTTTCCTTCCGTAAATCCTAGTTATCTGATTAATTATGCTAATACAATGGCTTCACTGTTTCTGGACTGGACTAGAGCAAGAACACTGAAGTGCTCTATAGGAAGGGCCAGAGCTGCCTCTATTTTTTGAGGAGGCTGAGGTCTTTTAACATTTGCTGGAGGATGCTGAAGATGTTTTATGAGTCTGTGGTGACCAGTGCTCTCCTGTATGCGATGTCATGCTGGAGAGCAGACAGGGTGGCAGACAAGATAGTCTCAATAAACTGATTCGCAAGGCCAGTGATGTTGATGGATTGGTGTTGGAGACTTTAACAACAGTGTTGGAGAGGAGAATGTTGTCCAAGGTATGTTCAATCTTAGACAATAACTGCCACCCAGTTCACAATGCGCTGATCAGTTTCAGGAGTACCTTCAGTGATAGATTGTTACAACCATGATGCACCACAGGGCGGCACAGGAAATCATTTTTCCTGTGACCATAAAATGATATAATTCTTCTATGGGAGTGCTGGATGTGAGGATTTAATCTGGTTTATGATCCAGATTTGTATGTAGTTTTTATATTATGTTGGTATTAGGTTAACTATGTGTAATGATTTTTGGGAACTGATATAGAAAGTGGTGTAATATTTGCATTTTGGTAGTTAGATTGCTGCTATTTTTCAGTCAGCTGTTGGCTGATGTCACAGAGCCAGTTCAGGCTCGGGCAAGATCGCTTTAATAAATTTGGGATCTGCTCTCAACCCTGGACTGGCACCTTGCACGTCCTCTCAATGAGTCGCTGAGAGCCTGATCCAGCTGCTCCACAGCCCAGCACTTAACTGAGCATGGGGGGACCAGAGCAGAGAGCGGTGACTGACAGTCACCAGCACTCTGCTCACGGTCCTCTGAGAACCGAGCGATCAGCTGTCTTTGATCTCTCGGTTTTCAGTCTTAGAAGTGGCTAGGGATAGATGTAGCAATCTGACCGATGCTGCATCCACCTAGGTAAGTATGATTTTGGAAAAACAAACAAAACCAAACTTCTCTTTTAATTGCTCTTATTAGTAATTGTATTGTTGTTATTGTGTCTTGTTTCCATTCGTTATTGTGGATTATGTGTTGTCTTTATTAAATGTAACTATATTTTAATAATTTTCTCTTTAGATTAGTAAAGTAATCTGAATCTAAATCTGAATCTGAATCTTGACCTGGAACAAATATATAGCTAAGATGTTCTGATATCATCTGCTGCAGATTAGTTTCAGGTCTGAAATTACTGAAGCCAGAAACAGACAGTCAACCAGTATTTTCTAAAAGAGGTCAGCAACATATGTTTCCCATGACAGGTTTTCTAAAATAAGAAACAAGAGGGGCTCACATACAGCCTCTACCAGTCACAAAAATTTATTTTTACTTAACCAGTCTATAAAGTATTGCATGTATTTAGCCCACTACCAGATCACCTCCCACATTTGTACAAAAATTCAAATGAAAATTCATATGAAAATTCTCATTCAATGATTTGATGAATAAATGTCATTGGAAAGTACTTTAAAATGCTGTTTGCTTCTAATATTTGATTCTGGAATAAATAGACTTTCCCAAGCAAAAAATGACAGTGAACTGTTAGAAATGTGTTTGTTTGTTCAAGAGATATTTTCCATCCTGCTCCTTCAAATTTTCTGGTCACTGTGATTGAAAACGAATGTCAATTTGTCCCTGTTAATGAGTAGAAAATCGAACAAATGTTCTTAAAAGAAAAACTTTCAAACATAATTCTACTAGTGTATAGCCAGCAGTAGACTGTGTCTGCAGGCTTACATATATCCTACCCCTCACTATGGGAAAGAAAGTACTGTCTTTGACAATAGAATGTTTAGGAAACTATGCATATACACAGTATCAAAGAGAAGAGTCATGATTAGGCTTATGTAACAATCTGCACATTGAGTTCTAAATTGTTATAACTGTGCAGGCATACTTAAAAAAATGTACTGCACATTCAGTCCTAAATCTTTATAAGCCTAAATAATAAGCCTAAATCGTTGTAAGCATACTTATAAAAGATTTACATGTGCCCTTTGTTTAGCTTTATTTACTTGCCTGTGTCTGACATTTCAATTTGAGACAAAAGGTAAAAGGTTACCTAAAAACTGACAATTTGATTTCCTGTTAACTGCCTGACCTCACATAGGTTGATTTACTAAAAACGTAGAGTGGAAAGTCTGGTGCAGCTCTGCATAGAAACCAATCAGCTTCCAGGTTTTTTGTCAAAGCGTAATTGAACAAGCTGAAGTTAGAAGCTGATTGGCTACCATACACAGCTGCACCAGATTTTACACTCTCCAGTTTTAGTAAATCAATAATGAGTGACTATCAATATCCATAAGCCTAAACTATAATGGTTCTTTTTAAAAGCAGTTTTGGGCTAATCTAACAAGAAAGCTCAGGCAGGTGCCCCAGAAGGCTAAAGACAACATTTCTTTCATATTTTTTTTGCTGGCTACTATTACATTGGCCAATAATGTTTGCATTTCATTATGGTGCATCAACATTAAAAACATCATTTTAGTAAATGCTTGATATCAGAAATGTATATGGTAATTAACATTTGCGTTTTGTTCTTTTCTATATGCTTTTCTATAATGTACCGCAGATACGAATGTTATTAATAAAATGTTATTTGGAAAAAAAACACCATTCTGCAACAACTCAATTCATGCAATAGAATTGACTTTTGACTACTAGCCAATATGCCTTAATGATTCCACCTACTTCTGTTATATATAATATTTGGCTGGACCATGCTCTGATTTACTTATCACTCTCTCTCCCCGATTAACCACACTGACATGGTCCTGGAGGTTAAATGACTATCTCTTGCTGAATGCCTTGTGTGCTTTCCGACATCTCTATGACCATTGCTCATTTTCTCTCAGACCACTACTAAAAAGAAACCACGCTACTCTTGCAATGGAAAACATTGAAATGCATACTTTGAGATGTATTCATTAAACATGGTGTCAAATTTAAAAATAAAAGTTCCATCAACATAAATTAAAATCCAATGAACTGCAGGTCTAAAAAGGTCACATAAGAAAAATCCTAATCCTACCACACTTTTAAAAATGTTCAGTGCTAGACAATCTCTTCTGCAGATTCTCAATTGCATTCGTCAGCTTTTTTATGAAGAAAGCAATAAACCTGGTAAATCCTGGCTAGAGCTTCTCATGCCAAAAACAGCATTGTGGCTATCCCTTTGCTGAAGTATTCAAAAAGCAGCATTGCACATGACCCAATTATATTAGCTAAATTATTGCAATTCTTTTATGAAATGCTAAATATTTTGGGCCATTTCCATGATATTGACCCTTCCTCCCTTGAATCTAAGCTTAGTACATACGGTATATATAGGAAACTACTCTCCCTACTATACCTCCAGTAAAAGTAGAGACATTGGAACAACCGTTTTAGGGAGACAAAGTACTAATTATGATTGCCTTTTTAAAGATTTTATACAATGCGGCACAGTGGTGCGGCACAATGGTGTAGTGGGTAGCACTTTCGCTGCACAGTGGTGTAGTGGGTAGCACTTTCGCCTAGCAGTAAGAAGGGTTGCTGGTTCAAATCCCAACCACGACACTACCTGCCTGGAGTTTGCATGTTGGTGGGCGGCACAGTGGTGTAGTGGGTAGCACTTTCGCCTAGCAGTAAGAAGGGTTGCTGGTTCAAATCCCAACCACGACACTACCTGCCTGGAGTTTGCATATTCTCCCTGTGCCTGTGTGGGTTTCCTCCGGGTACTCCGGTTTCCTCCCACATGCCAAAGACATGCTGGTAGATTAATTGGATCCTGTCTAAATTGTCCCTAGTATGTATGAATGTGAGTTAGGGACCTTAGATTGTAAGCTCCTTGAGGGTAGGGACTGATGTGAATGGACAATGTATATGTAAAGCGCTGCGTAAATTGACGGCGCTATATAAGTACCTAAAATAAATAAATAAATACAATGTTTAACCACTTAAGGACAGAGCCTCTTTTTTACACTTGTTATTTACAAGTTAAAATAATTTTTTTTTTGCTACAAAATTATCTAGAACCCCCTAAACATCATATATTTTTTTTCTAACACCATAGAGAATAAAATGACAGTCATTGCAATACTTTCTGTCAAACCGTATTTACGCAGTGGTCTTACAAGCACGCTTTTTGGAAAAAATACACTTTTTTTGAATAAAAAAATAAGACAGCAGTAAAGTTAGCCCATTTTTTTTTATATTGTGAAAGATAATGTTATGCTGAGTAAATTGATACCCAGCATGTCACAATTCAAAATTGCGCCCGCTCGTGGAATTGCAACAAACCTTTACAGTTAAAAATCTCCATAGGCAACATTTAAAAATTTCTACAGGTTATCAGTTTTGAGTTACAGAGGAGGTCTGGAGCTAGAAATATTGCTCTCGATCTAACCTCACATGTGTGGTTTGAACACCGTTTTCATATGCAGGCGCTACTCACATATGCGTTCGCTTCTGCGCGCGAGCTCGATGGGACGGGGCGCTTTAAAAAATTTTTATTTTGACATTGTTTTTAAAAAAATAAAAATTTGGGTCACTTTTATTCCTATTGCAAGGAATGTAAACATATATAGCATATGTTTGTAACATATAATAGAAAAAAAGCATGACAGGACCTCTTAAATAGAAACACACGGCATTCCTGAAAATACCAAGGTTATGGCAGCTAGCTGCTGTCATAACCCCAGTATTTAGCGTCAAATTACTGAGGTACGGGTAAGTTATTTTGCGTCAAGTGGTTAAAAATGTATTGTTTTCTGTCCTAATCAAAACATACAACTCTATTAATCTAGCTCAGACCTTTTCGAAACAAGCTTTCGAAAATCATATCGCTGTTATACCAAAACACAGAAAGAACTCCTTTTCCTGTGGCAGCTATAGGCCAATTACTCTCACAGATTTTGACATTCTCGTACAATTGAAAATCATGACTAACAGACTTAAGTAATGAATCCCTAATATAATCCATTCAGAAGAGAGATTTATGCCTGGTCACGAAGCCCATGACAACACCATTAAAACAATCTCTCTGATTGAATAGGGAAGGCTGGAGCTTTTTAGGGAAACCCTTTCTATGCATACTTCACATTTGGCCTAAATTGTCATTTTAGGCTGGATTCACACTTGTCCGGTGCGAATTGCAGCTCTAGTTTCCCTGCGAAGATAAAAAAAAATCATTCTGCGGTTCCTCTCTGTTGTAGCTGCGGATCAGCTGACCAAGGATAGGGGGAAGGTGTAGGAGGAGGGGCAAAGAATTCCTGTTTATAACAAAACACATCTGTGAATCAGATGCATTCCCATTAAAGATTATGTGCCTGCAATTCGCACCGCACTGCCTAAAAATGCACACAAATTTTGTGCAATTGCGGAATGCGGATGCTACGCACATATGTGAACCATACCCACATGTTTTCAAATGTGAAAGTGGAAACTCCTGCGCTGTCGGGGGGGGGGGGGGGCTATGCTAAAAGGACACTGCTGCAACACCTAAGTACTGATCCAAGGCAGGACAAATGGGACAAAAGTGGGAGAAGATGGTAGTTGCGCTGTGATGAAGGGGGGGGGGAGGGAAGCTACAAAGATGACTAAAGTGGCAAAGTGAACTAAAAAAGCAGAAACGGGCCAATGCATGAATAGATCCTACATGCTAAGAGAACATGGTGGGGATGCAGTGCAGTGCAACGTAGCTGCACTGCAAAATGTAAGCCGCATCCAATTCGCAATAGTGTGAACCCAGCCTTAAAAAAAAAATACAACAAAAAAAAACCAAGGACACACAAAATATTCTCACGCAACTTAAACATAAAGGTGGATATCTCTAATTAGGATAACAGACTGGTTCCAAAAAAAAAACTTTGAAACTTTAGATCAAATTGAAAGAAGGCTTCACCACTCTAAGCCTTATCTCCCTTTTAGAGTTACCTATGGCCCCTCGCCCAGACAAACATACTCTTTGATATACTAATCCAATACACTATACATGTCTAGAGGATGTACCCGACCAAGCCCTCTAACCACCTTGTTTTAAAAGTGATGCATTCCTACTGCTTTCATATTAACCTTCCTCTTTAACATGGCATAGATCAGATCACCTCTCAATTGGCCAAACTCTACGATTGGGCAAACTCCCTCTATTCACACATTTGCTTCCTTCATGTCATAACCAGCATGGTGCTTGGTTGGAATCTTCTATATTCTTCCACTATCTATTATCCTTTGGGAGAAAGCTCTTCAGATGTACTACAGAGTAGCAGAATACAAAATCCCCAATAAACCGTGCATTGCACTGCTTTCTGTGACCAGGATAATATAAATAAATTTAAAAAAGGACTATTATGCCACCTTTTGATTTTGGCTCTGAAATATAGGTTTGTGGTCTTGAGGTGTTTTGGTGTACTCTGGGTAGACTTTTTGTTAAACTTTGCTTTAACACATTTTGGAAATTTGTATGCAGTTGATGGTTAGCTTTTTTTTATTTTTGCAAAAGATTTTATCAATAATATCCCTGCTACTTTCAGAGCTTAATTATGGTCTATCACTGCCAAACAATCTTCGGCTCCATGATGCACACTGGCCTTAAAAAAAAAACGCCAGTTCCCCGGCAGAAAATAAATGCTCATATAGAGCATTTTTGTACACTGTTTAGGCAAGATTAGGAGAATTTAGCGTTCGTTTTGCCTGAAAACTCCAATCAGAAATGCAAACCAGTAGGGTTTTTTCATGCCTCTAAATGCAGAGCACAAAATATGCCAGTAAACATTCTAATTTGTATGGACACAGCATGGGAAAGACACATATTGGGAGAGATAATGGTGCTGCACACCCCAAATAGTACAATATGGAAAAGTCCCCCCGAGGGGGTTTTTTAGCAGCAAGGTAAGTAATTAGAATGAGTAAATTATTTTAAAAAAATAAATTCTTTATTGAAATTTACATGTAATATTCGCTTGGCAGTTAAAACATGAGCTCTGGTAGGAGAATAAAAACCATTCCAAATACAAAAAGTGCAAACACAAAATTATACATAGCATTACATGTCAGAATGTCTATTGCATCTGACACAAAACACAAAACTCCTGTAGAAGCAGCAATTTTTAAGCCAATCTGCATGGAGCCTTTGCCTTTGAAAAGCCTACCCAAGAAACCTTTTTTTTTAAACCAACCATATTTGGTTGGTGTTGCTGTTTGTAAGCCATTAAATAATGTAAAAGTAAATCATGTTATGTGATGCTACAATACAATTTCGCTGATACTGTCCCTGAGAATTGGATTCTGTGAAACCACATACAGCTTTAACCGCTTGCCGACCAGCCGCCGTCATTATCCTGCGGAAGGTCGGCTCGTTCCTGTGACTCGCCGTGTTGGTACATCGGCTCCTTTAAGAGCTGAATCCCTTGAACCCCTAGTGATCAGAAACAGCAATCTCTTTGTACTCCCAGTCAGTTCCATCCCCCCACAGTTAGAAACACCTCCCAGGGAACACACTTAACCCCTTCATCGCCCCCTAGTGTTAACCCCTTCCCTGCCAGTGTCATTTATACAGTAATCAGTGTATTTTTATAGCACTGATCGCTGTCTGAATGTCCCAAAAAGTGTCAAAAAAGTCTGACTAGTCCGCCGCAATGTTGCAGTCCTCCTAAAAACTGCTGTTCAACGCCATTACTAGTAAAAAAAAAATAAATTATAATAAAAATGGCATAAAAATATCCTCTATCTTGTAGACCAGGGATCCTCAAACTATGGCCCTCCAGCTGTTGCAGAACTACACGTCCCATGAGGCATTGTAAAACTCTGACATTCACAGACATGACTAGGTATGTTGGGAATTGTAGTTCCTGAACAACTGGAGGGCCGTAGTTTGAAGACCCCTGTTGTAGACGCTATAACTTTTGCGAAAAACCAATCAATATGCGCTTATTTACCAAAAATATGTAGAAGTATACATATTGGCCTAAACTGATGAAGAAATTCATTTTTTTTACTTTTTATTTTGGATATTTATTATAGCAAAAAGTAAAAAAAATATTTTTCTTTTCAAAATTGTTGGGTTTTTTATTAGAGCAAAAAATAAAAACCACAGAGGTGATCAAATATTACCAAAAGACAGCTCTATTTGTGGGAAAAAAAGGACGTCAATTTTGTTTGGGTACAGTGTTGCACGACCACGCAATTGTCAGTTAAATTGTTGCAGTGCCATATCAAAAAAATGGCCTGGTCATTAAGGGGGAAAATCTTCCGTGGCTGAAGTGGTTAACCACTTCCCGCCCACCATATAGCAATATGACGTGTGCAAAGTGGTTCTGTTATCCTGACTGGATGTCATATGACATGATAAGCATAACCCACGATTGCGCTCCCTCAGGGTGTCATCGGTGGTCGGCGTGTCAGTCTGACACCGTAACTCCGATCTAGGTAAAGAGTCTCTGACGGAGACTCTTTACTACATGATCAGCTGTGTCCCATCACAGCTGATCACGGTGTAAACAGGAAAAGCCATGTATTAGCTTTTCCTCTATCTCGTTTGACAGACACGAGTAGAGGAGAGCTGATTGGCTGCTCTCCTGACAGGGAGAGCTGCACTGATTGATTATCAGTGCAGCGCCCAGAGGATGCCCACCCAGGACCACCAGGGATGCAACCAGGACCACCAGGGATGCCCACCACTTGTGACCACCAGTTATGCCCCCCCTTGGCCACCAGGGATGTCAATAAGTGCCCACAAATTATGCCAATCAGTGCCCATCACTAATGCCTGCCAGTGCCTCCTCATGAGTGATGCCCATCAGTGCCATCTATCAGTGTCCATCAGTGCCACCTATCAGTGCCCACCTGTGCCCATCAGTGCCACCAATCAGTGCCTATCAGTGCCGCCAATCAGTGTCACCTTTCAGTGCCCATCAGTGTCCCCAATCAGTGCTCATCATTGCCACCTATGAGTGCCCATCAGTGCCGCTCTATCAATGCCCATCAGTACTGCATATCAGTGCCACCGATCAGTGCTCATCAGTGCCGCCTATCAGTGCCCATCAGTGCCACATATTAGTGCTCATTATCAGTGCCACCTCATCAGTGCCACCTCATTGATGCCACCTCATCAGTGCCCATCAGTGCCGCCTTATCAGTGCCCATCAGCGCCGTGCCCATCGGTGAAGGAGAAACCTTACTTATTTAAAAAAAATTATAACAGAAACAAAGAAAAACTTTTTTTTCAAAATTTTCAGGCTTTTTTTATTTGTTTAGCAAAAAATTAAAACCCCACAGGTGATCAAATACCATCAAAAGAAAGCTTTATTTGTGGGAACAGAATTATACAAATTTTGTTTGGGTACAGTGTAGCATGACCGCACAATTGTCATTTAAAAAGCGACAGCGCTGAAAGCTGAAAATTGGCTTGGGTAGGAAGGGGGGAAAGTGCGTGGTATTGAAGTGGTTAAGCATCCTCTAAGCATAAAATTTTAAGGATTTTTGTTGACAAGTATTCAATATGAAAAGACCCTCCTAACGATAAATTAAAAAAAAAATGTCATTGGTACATGTTCCCCGGGGCACTGCCCACCTAACCATGCCTTTTGTTTGACAATCCTTTGACAAAAAAAAGGCCATTATTGATTTTCAAGATTCTCATTGACTTCAGTAGGGTTTGAATTCAGCTCACTGCTGTGGTGAATGGAAAAGAGCAGATGATGTGAGAGGGATTAAGAAGTTTTTTCTTGTTTTTCTTTTTTTTACAGATAAATGGTTAATTTACTAAAGTCAAATAGACTGTGTACTTTGCAAGAGCAGTTGCACACAGTTTTTTCTAGAGCTAAGTGAATGTAGTGAAGCTCTGCTGATTTCCATTATCCAATCATGTGCAAGCAAAAATGCAGGTTTTTCTTTTGTTTGTTTTCCTTGCAACTGATTGGGTATTCTTTACAAAGGGAAGCTTCACACATTCACTTGGGAAACTGAGTGTGACTGCATTTGTAAAGTGCACCATCTATTTACCTTTAGTTAATCAATCCCAAAGAGTATGACAAAATGTGGAACTGTAGGTAGTTACTGTATATGTCTTGAACATATGACAGTGCAGAAACTATTTCTCAAACCTACAGTGCTTTCCACAAAGAATAAAAGAAATTGTATCAGGGAGTAGCTGCTAAACAATCAATACATTTATTTAGTACAAAATTGAATACTGGCTGTGTCTTCCAGTCAAAGAATGTCCCACAATGTGATTAAAATACAGATAACATTGTCATAAAAAACAAAAGGCTAAAATATGTCATATGCACAATAGTATCTCCAACACAGCACAAACCTGCATTATAACTCACTTAAGTTGGCTTCTCAATTTCTCAGCAACTTCTATTCTGCAGGATTAGTAACAATCTTCAACAATCCTGGAAAGATCAATATGCCTAAAAAGCCCTCATTTATTGCTGCAACGATAATTAAGTACATTGTATAAACACAGTCCATGATTGACCTATAAGCATTAGTTCAAATGATGAAGTAATCACTGATACAGTTGAAAATGAGATAGAAGGTGGAAATTAGCACCTACGGTTACTGACAAATTCATTCTCTCTGTATTCAACATTTATTTCAATGCCAATAAAGCTAAATACCTGTAGAAGTTTCATAAGGGGTATATTGAAACATGCACTAAGTGTGCTGCCCTTACTTAGCATATATCCATTTTTACTACTGTGCTAGATAATGGTTACCCACTTGCAGTTGAATTTAGCCCAATAAGGTCCACAAAAAGAAAGAAAAGTAGTTTATTGACCATCAGGGCTGTCATCAGGGGGGTACAGCCCATACACTTGTAAGGGTCTGAGCATCTTGGATGGGCCCGGCCAACTGGCAGGGATGTAAGAAGGCAGGGGTGGGTGCAGAGGAGCTCTGTGAATGCTTCTGTATGTGTGTGAGTCAGCAGCTGCTGCTCTGTGTCATTGAGGTCACATCGGGCTCTTTGCTGCCACCTCTGGCCATTTCCTGCATTTGTACCCCTCGTGTGAGCTGCCTGTGCTCAGTGTAATGTATGCTGGACTGCAGCTCCTATCTGTGTCTCAGTCACATGTGGAAACAAGAGCTGGAACTAGGAAGACCACCTTACAAGTAAGGGCTGTTGTACAAGTGTGGGGGGTAGCTGTGTGTGTGTGTACATGTCTGTGTGTGTACATGCCTGTGTGTGTACATGCCTGTGTGTGTGTGTGTACATGCTTGTGTGTGTATGTGTGTGTGTGTGTGTGTACACATGCCTGTATGTATGTGTGTACATGCCTGTGTGTGTGTGTGTACATGCCTGTGTGTGTGTGTGTGTCTATGTATTCTTCTACATATTTATGGTAAAAAATTGCAATAAACGTATATTGATTGGTTTGCGCAAAAGTTATAGCATCTACAAAATAGGGATAGATTTATGGCATTTTTACTTTATTTTTTTACTAATAAACGCGGTGATCAGCAATCTTTAGCAGGACTGCAACATTGCGTCAGACACTTTTGACACTTTTTTGGGACCATTGACATTTATACAGCGATCAGAGATAAAAATAGCCTGTGCTTATTGTATAAATGTCACTGGCAGGGAAGGGGTTAACACTAGGGGGCGATCAAGGGGTTAAGTGTTCCCCGAGGAGGTGTTTCTAACTGTGGGGGCAGTTTAGTGACTAGGGGAGGAGACAGATCGCTGCTCCTAATCACTAAGAACAGACGATCTGTCTATCCTCCTCTGACAGAAAGGGGATCTGTCTGTTTACATGTCAGAAACCATGAATCAGACTGAGACAGAAGTACAGTTAAATCACACTTGTTTAATAATAATAAAAAAGGTAAACACAAAAAAAGTAGTCAAAACATAGCCAGAGTTCAGGAACCGTAACGGATAGTCAGACAAGCCAAAACGCCAGGGAGCCAGAGAACAGCGTAGTAGAACAGCAAGCAAGATCTGGAGACAGAAGGAATGTCAGCCAAGCAAGTCTTTAACAGGAACACAGGAGAGCATCTCTAGAGATGTGACCAAGGCGAAGGCAGAGATCATCTGGACTGGACGGCTTAAGTAGGCAGGACTGACGAGCAGGATATCATCAACAGGTGAGTCACTGTGGAGATATGGTCATTAGCCGACAGCTGAGCGGCCAGCTCAGAGAAGGAAGGGCTAAGCCCAGCCCTGACAGTACCCCTTCCTCAATGACCCCTCCCCCTCAGAGGACCACCAGGCTTGAGGGGAAGCATCTATGGAAATCAGGGAAGAGGACAGGGGCATGTACATCTGAGGATGAGACCCAAGAGCGTTCCTCCGGACCATACCCTTTCCAGTGCACAAGGTAGTATATGCGCCCACGGAACCTACAGGAGTCAACAATGGACTGTACTTCATATTCCTCATGGTTCTCAACCTGTACAGGGTGAGGACGAGGCATTGAGGTGGTAAAGCGGTTGCAGACCAAAAGTTTTAATAAAGAGACATGAAATACATTTGAGATACGCATATTAGAAGGAAGGTCTAATTCGTAAGCCATTGAGTTAATCCTGCGAAGAATACAGAAAGACCCAATAAACTGAGGTGCGAACTTCAGAGAGGGAACACAAAGTCAGAGGTTGCAAGATGACAGCCAGACTCTGTCCCCAACCTGATAGGAAGGCGCAGACAGGTATCTGCGGTCAGCATGGAGTCTGTACCTATCATTAGCATGTCGCAAAGCCTCCTGGACTTGTGCCCAAGTGGAACGAAGACCACAGAGATGCTCCTCTAACGCAGGAATACTCTGCGGAGCAAATGAGTCAGGCAACATGGAAGGTTGGAAATCATAGTTCGCCATAAATGGGGACAATCGGGAAGCAGAATTCCAGGCATTATTGTGAGTGAATTCTGCCCACAGTAAGAGGTCTGACCAGTTGTTATGATGGTCAGAAATATAGCAGGAATTGCTCCAAGGACAGAGTAAACGTATTCATAGCCAGAGTTCAGGAACCGGAATAGATAGTCAGACAAGCCAAAACATCAGGGAGCCAGAGAACAGCGTAGTAGAACAGCAAGCAAGATCTGGAGCCAGAAGTAATGTCAGCCAAGCAAGTCTTTAACAGGAACACAGGAAAGCGTCTCTAGAGATGTGACCAAGGAGAAGGCAGAGATCATCTGGACTGGACGGCTTAAGTAGGCAGGACTGACGATCAGGATATCATCAACAGGTGAGTCACTGTGGAGAGATAGGAACTGGCAATTAGCTGACAGCTGAGCGCCCAGCTCAGAGAAGTACGGGATGAGCTCAGCCCTGACATTACATTGACAGATCCCCGTTCTGTCTCTCTCAGGAGCGATCGCGGGTGGCCAGCGAACATCGCAGCCACCGGCCCGGTTTTGGATAGAGTGGAGAGGGATTAGAATGCTTGCCAGCTTTAATTGCTGTCTGTGCCTCCATAGATTCACCCTCTCTATTTGTCCTGTTTATCATTATCATTGAAAGTAAAAGGAAAAGAAAATCTCAAATTTTGGGTTGTCCACAGAAAAGTAATTGAGAGAAAATCTTACAATGGGGACACTAGTTCTGGTGACTTGGGTGTCCCCAAGAAATTCCCATAACTTGCAGGGATTTCCTTTCACTTCCTGTTTGGCTATGGGACAGGAAGTAAAGGGAAATGTCTGCAATGGTACACAGATGGTGAAAAAAAATCTGACAGGGGTTATAACTCTCCCTTGTTATACCCAAAATGAAAAAAAAAAAAAACGTTTTGCCTATAGTTTGCATATAGTTACTTCAAGGTCTGAATGGGGGACCTTAAGCAGGCAAGTTTAATTGCTGGAAGAAAAACGTTTGCTTCGGCCATTTCCAGAATTAGGTATACAAATTCTAGGTGAAGGGAAGGCTGAAGAGCAAACTTTTGAAAGTTGATTACCCAGCTGAAGGCCTCAAGAATCTGGGTAGTTGTTTGGACATTTGCAAATAGTTTTGAGAGAGAGTCTTTCCAAAGAAGGTCATCTGGGTACCCTGTGACCTGAATGACCTAAATTCTTAAGAAGGGGTGCAAGCACCTTTGTAAATGCCCAGGGGTCAGAGTGTTCACATAAGTGGAAGTGTCCTATTGCAAAGTGCAGAAATTGCTGGTGAACTGGGTAAGTCAAAATGCATAGGTAGGCATCTTGAATGTCTACTGATGTCAGATATCCCCCCTGTCTCAGAGAGGAAATAGTTGGTCTTGCAGATTCCATGCAAAACTTTGGAAAATAAAGAAACTTGTTTAGGGATTTTAGGTCCAGAATAGGACAAATACCCACATAGGTTTTTGGCACCATGAAAAGGTTTAAATAAAATCATTTGAACCTGTCCTCTAGAGAGACCAAATGACCACTCCATGGGACAAATGATGGTTCAGGGCAGTCTGCAAATCTGACAGTTTCTGAGCAAATATTGGCTGTTTTGAGAAAAGGGGTGAGAAATTTTCAGGGGCAGAGTTTGAAACTCTATTTTGTATACTTTTGAGACCACCAATTAGGCCATAGGTTTGGGACATCTGTAATTCAGAGGTTTGCAACATATGTATCCCCCCTCTTAAGAGTAAAGTGTCCCTTCACTGTGAAGGCAGCTTTGAGGTAGACTTGTTGGACTTTGTGTTTCAAGTCTTGTTCCAAAAGGAATGGCTGAATTTTGGCTTTGGAAACGAAGCCTGAGGAAAGCAAGGTTGTGCACTTTGTTTAGAGGAGGTAAAAGACCCAGATGATGGGGATTTTGAAATCTTCCATTGTCCAGTGACCTCTTTCATGAACTTGTCAATACATCACTAAAGAGATGTCCTACCTCAAAACGCATACTTACAGGCAACTTCAGCTGTCCAGACATTTAGTTGATGATTCTGTACATATGGATAGAAATTAGTTTTTTTACTGAAATTTGTGTCAAAACCTCTTCTAGGGCATTAATGCAGAAAGGTAGGGCAGACGTCAATGTTTGAAAGTGTTCTGCTGGAACTCAGTCCTGGAATACAGGATCCTGTTGATTGTTCATTGACCTAATCCAAGTAACTGCAGTTTGACAAAACAGAAAATTTAGCAATAGCCAGTTGCAGCGCTAGACCTGCAAGAGCAAAGACAGCCTTTAAAGTGGTTCTAAAGCTAAAATTTTTATTTCCATACTGCATTCCCTGAAAAACAATTAGGACTAGTTTATTTGTGCACCTCTACCCCTTAAAACAATTGTCTGACTCCTAGATCGATCCAGCACTGTGCCCGGCTGCACACTGTTCTCCTTTTCACACAGGGACTGGCAGGCAGCAGCGGGAGGCATTGGTTCCCCCTGCTGTCAATAAAATCCAAGGAGGAGGGAGTGGTGGGTGCAGGGCCCTATAGCACCAGTGGGGAACCATTGCAATGCATATCATTGCACAGAGTAGCTAAGTACAACATGTTTGTTCTTAAAAAAAACTGAGACTTTACAATTACTTTAATAGTGTCTCAAATTTTCTTTCTGTAGAATTCTTAAATGAAGGAACATTTTCTATAGAAACTTTAAGCTGTTTTTTAAGACTGCAAAAGCGGAGTCTACTACCTGAATGGTTCACTTTATTGTGAATTTTTTTTAAATTAAATATACTGTATCTCAGCAATGATTTTCAGAGGAGTGAAAATCTTTATAGCTTTCCAAGCGTCATAAATTACCCATTCTATTTGTTCATGACTGGAGAATATCTTTTTAGATTTTGCAGGTCTTATGGCACCTAGAGGGACATGGCAAAATGGAGAAGAATCAAGTGTAACTATGTTGAGGCTTTTGCACACAGCAGAATTGAGAATATGTACATTGGCAAGCATTTTGCATTAAGCCATAGTATCTGGTGTATAGGATCCCGAGGGTTAGAAATCTTTTGCAGCCTCTTCTAGCACGGTCTCCATGTCCTTTTCATTCTTTTTTGTATCTGCCACTTCTCGAGTAGGTAAACCCAGTTTGAGTGTCTTGCAGACCTTTGAAAAAGTGAGTGTTTGCCTGAGTTTTTGCTGTGGTTCCCTTGTGTCTGGTTTCTGCCATTGTGGAAGGAAGTGCCTGAGTATTTAAGGGTGGTTGTAGTAAAAGCGCAACCTGTGGTGTATTGTAACACCTATTCTTCCACCTGAGATTAAGTTCTAAATTATGGGTTTTTAACAGCCATGTTTGAAAATGTAAACACCCGATAAGTGAATAGACTCCAACACATTCACAGCTTCCTGATAGTTTTGCACAAAGGGAATTCTATTCAGGGTACACTTACATAAGTGTACTGCAAGCAATAGAGATATTGAGTCTCATATTCGCTGTAAAACTACAGTATCAAGACAATAACCAGAATGAACCTGTATTACCTTTCCATGTTGCTCATCACAGGCTTTGGCAGTCACAGGGGGTATACCCCTAAAGGGGTCTTCATGGTCTGGGAACTATAAGAATGGATTACAGACCTGGACCTGAATAGCACCCTGTTGCAGTCAAAGCAGTATCCAGTGCCTGAAGCAACATTACAGCTTTGGTTCCAGTTACAGTTTCTAAGGTTTTACCAAGGTTTTGCAGTGTCCAGTCATCTTAACATAGCAGCTTTTAAAGTGGTTCTAAAGACAGAAGGTTTATGCATTCTCTACATTAAGGTAAAAAAAAATCTGCATGCAAGTCTTCCCCCCCAGACCCTCCTAATACTTACCTGAGCCGTTCTCAATCCAGCAATGTGCATGAGAGCAGAGGCTCTTTTCCTCCTCATTGGCTCAAACACAGCAGTGGGAGCCATTGGCTGTCAATCACAGCCAGTGAGGAGGGAG
Source organism: Aquarana catesbeiana (assembly GCF_042186555.1). NCBI lineage: Eukaryota > Metazoa > Chordata > Amphibia > Anura > Ranidae > Aquarana > Aquarana catesbeiana. The sequence continues at coordinate 638,612,878 of NC_133325.1, forward strand.
CGGAGGGGGGGTTAGCCACGCTCTGTGGGTCAATGGACACCCAGAGAGGGGTTCAGGAGCGAGCACACCCAAGTGCCCCCACAGCAAGTGGTTTGAGGGAGGAGGAGCCAGCAGCGCCAGTTGGGGACCTGAGAAGAGGAGGATCGGGGGCTCTTCTGAGTAAAACCATTACATACAGCAGGTATGAATTACATGTTTATGATTTTTAATAGAAAAAAGGGAAGCTTTACAATCACTTTAATCCCGGCTTAATGAATGTCCAGCTGGTGTCCTGTGCTGTACGAATAAGATATTACACTTCTGTACCATATTGGAATTACTAATGCAAACCAAGCATCTTTTAGCCTTTTCATTTTTCTGACAATGTCATCTGTGTTTTAAGCACACTGGGGGAGATTCTTTGAGATTCTTTGACTTAAAGGAACAGTCAGTAGGTGATTTTGCACTACTAAAACCTATTCATTGTTTAGCACTGACTCTCTTTTTTTTGCCTGGTGATGAGCTTTGAAACCCACTCCAATGCTTTTTGTCAAACATAGTACATTCTTTATTAAATATACCTGCCTGGGTTTAAAACACATCAAATGACAAACTTATAAGTTAATTACAATATTGAATTCATTCAAATGCCGCACACTTAGCACAATTAATACAGGGAAAAACTAGGAATTGCCCTGACCATTCACCCAGCTGATGACATATTATGTTAATGTACCTATTATTACATAAGCAATTAGCGTTATGCATGTGCATAGTGGAAGAACTGGAATACAGGTCTTAGTGGTGTCACAGTCACAATTCCTGAGAGAGTGAACTCACTGAACTTTGTCCTAGAAGCCTATATTTTGACATTTTTATTACCAGCTTTACGCAAGTTAAGTTACAGACAACTACAAGAAAATTGTTATATAAAAACTGAAAAGCACCAATTTATTATCAAGCATCCAGGTTATTGTTAGTCAAATTAATTAACATTTCATGCTACATACTTTGTAAAATAAAGCTCTTAGATTAAGGTTTCTGGTATGCACACATATGCACTGTTGTCAGTATACCTAATATAAGTTGTTGTTATGGATACAAGCAGATATAATTTTTTGGCAAATAAAACAGTTCCCTTGAATTTCATCTTTGTATTCACCTGTTTGCCTAGAGCTTTAATGTTGGCTACTAATGTAAGCAACTAGTTTTAGTAGCATGATTAAGGAAATAACATTATTCATGCTGCATTTGCTCCTACGGAAAATCCAATCACCTTTACAAAAAGCCTCGGTAGATTTTGTATTTCTAACTGCTCAAAACATAAATTGATAGTAATACTTGTATGAAGTACATCTGTTGACTGGGGGAATTATCAAATTGTCTTTGGCGATCAGATAGGATCTTTGCTGCTGTGTAGCTGATGAGTTATTTTAGCTGCACATTAAAGATCTCAGTCATATGCAACAAGGTATTGCATCAGGCGGGAATGTCACAAATCAACACATGAAATGGAAGGCAATTTTCTGCTTGGACCACCAAGATACTATATTTGTCAAACTAGGATCTACTAAAGTGGGCACAAATATCCATGGCTGTTCACATTTTTCCCCAACCATGCATGTTTTATTTCAGTTAACTTTTCAAGTTATTCAATAATGCAAAGAAAATAGCAAATGTGAAGATGGAGTAAAATAAAAGTTAAGCCTTCAACCACTTAGATAAGAATGTATGCAGATGAAACTGTCAAATTTAAAAATGTATTAAGATTTATTTAACTAAATATCTTGCACTTACATTTTACAACAGGTTTATGTATCAATAGCTTATTGTGGTAACAAATTAAAATGACTTTGTTTAATAGAAGATCATGCCCAATCCATAGTGTGCAAATTATTACCTAAAGGCTTATTGTGGTTGGTCACTATTGTTGTATAGTCTGAATGTAACTAGAGAAAGAAATGTCTGTATATTTAAAATGTGAATATGGAAAGCAAGAGAGAACAGGAAGAATGAGAGAAAGTGGATGCATAGATTGAAGCTGCCTTTATAGAGGTGGTGGCTCAGTTAGATTGCAAACACGCTCCCAGTCCCAAGAATCAGATTATTTTATAGGAAAGCAAAGAGAGTAACTGTGACAATGTGGTAGTTTGGAATACTATTCTCCACTACTTGAAACCAGTCCTTATATTTTCTATACTGTATATGAAGATTTTCAATATTTAGAGATTGTGAGTTTAGGGAATTTCATTAGAATAGTGACTAGTTTATTAGCAAAATTTGTGAAACAGGTTACAGAGCAATAGATATTGTTTGCTTGGATAAATACAGATGTTGAGTGAGAAATACTGCACATTACATATGATAGACAGTTCTTCTATCTATCAGCCACCTCCATCAAAGTTGTTTGTCTTTGAAGATTGTATAGATGAAGCTCTAGTAACAAGTATCAATTGTAATCAAAATAATTAATTCACAACGCTTTAACGCAAGGATACAGTAATTTTTTGTAAATTTTAAATTTTATTGGACTCAACTGAAAATAATTGACCTGTTGCTATTTTGAAAATACGTATCCTTACCCTAGTGTGTCAGCTGTCTGGACTGAGTATATACAGTACTCTTTTGTTTATTCTTTTACTTGGAACATACTGTATATGTGCAAATTCAGTTGAAGGGATGTGATTTATCCCCCAATATAAAGAAGGAATCTCACCCCTGGACAGATGTCCCTATGACTTATTGTCATGTCTTCTGATTTACTTGCAGATCTTTTGACCATGAGAATGCTTGCTGCCTTGTCCCAAGAAATACTGTGTAACTTTTTGTGGGCTTTGATCACTTTTATTAAGCTAAGGGTTAAACATTTCTAATCCTTTCAGAATGTTAGATAACATAACAGAGAGACATAAATCAACATTACCTTCATCATACCATCATCTTCTTAGCTTCTATTTGAGCAACCAATCTTGTGCAACTCAACCTTCCTCCTCTGATTTCTCATTTTAGTTACAGTGAACTTGGCCCCAAATCCTTGAGATCATTGTGACCACCCGAAATAGATGTGACACGAACTGCATTACTAGAGAAAATAGCAGAAGGTGGGACATTATTTTCCTCATTCATCCACACCTTTCATCCTATTAATGCTTTAATGCTTTCCTACTCCTTATATCCCTCCTCCATGTTTCATATCCCAAATGATGACAGTTGTCCCATTATTGTTTCTCAAATTGAACTTACTTTAATTTGTAGGAAAGCCCAGACCTGCCACTTCTAATGCCATTTTCAATTTCAAGGAATGAAGATCAATTTTATTATATTTTAGGACAAATAAGCTACGTGGAAAATAATGTAAGCTTATTGTGAAGAAATGAATCTGTCTTAAGTAACATGCTTGATAACTGAAATTGGTAATGGTAGTTGGTTACCTAACAGCATATTAACAGCATTTGCCTGGCTGTCATGCTGGTTTAATGGAATCAATACTGTCTTGGCCATGGACCTAGAACATGCATGCTAATAAGGTGCTCAGTGTTCACTTTGAACTCCACTTATCATACACTTGTTCCAGTTTAGAAAGGAAAAAAAAATCAGCAAAGAGTTAATTTCATACTAGAAGTCCTTTAAAAAGAATTGTGTTATCAAAACAGGGTTTTTACATGATTCCTAAATATATTTTGTTGCAAGTATTGTATTTTTCGCTCCATAAGACGCACCTGACCATAAGACGCACCTAGGTTTTAGAGGAGGAAAACAAGAGAAAAAATATTCTGAAACCAAATGGTGTGCCAAAATATTTACCAGTGCCCATAAAATGCAGCCTGACCTGTGCCAAATAAATTCAGCCTTACCAGTCCCATAAAATGCAGCCTGACTTGTGCCCATTAAATGCAGCCTGACTTGCAGCCTTACCTGTTTCCATTAAATGCAGCCTGTTCTGTGTCCATTAAATGCAGACTGTTCTGTGCCTGGTGACTGGCGAGGACGTCATCACAGTTGCCTGTCCACCTGTCACTCAGAAGACAGAGCTGTGCGAGCGTCAGTACTCCATTCGGCCGCTGGGGCTTGTAAGAGAACTGTCAGGATGCGCCGGGCACGCACACGTGCGCATGCACGCATTCACGGGCATCAGCAGATTTCCTTGCGCAGGAACACACATCTGACCACAATTGGCACCTGACAGCCTATTTAAGGGTTGCTCTGATTTCTGACAGGTGCTGCTTGATCTTCAGCTGTGTCCTGAGATTCTGAAACCCTGTTTGTTTGACTTGACTTCCTGTTGCTGAAACCCTGGCCTTCCTGACCCTGTTTCTGGACTCTGATTACTCTGATTACTGGTTCATGATCCTGGCTTCCTGTTTGACCTTGCTCCTGTTTATACCTTGGTACCTCGCTGCCCGCCCGTTACTGAACCCGGCTTACCTGATGACCTCGCTCCTGTCTCCTGTTTGGCTCCACGCTGTTTCCGAGTACCTGTGCTGGCCGTCCATCCTCTCAGCTGTGCTGGTTCCAGCTCTTCACCAGAAACCCTGCCTGCACTTCCCAGTCTGCAACACTTCCGGCAAGTTCTGCACGCAGCATTCACAGGCACTCGTGTTCCTCCTGATCCTTGCCACCATCTGTTCCATCTCCAGTGGGGCTTGGATTGGAGATACAAGAGAGGCTGACCTCGTCATTTCAGACTCCTACCAGGTACGTGACAGGGCTGCTCTGTTTTTTGTCTTCTTTGAGTGACAGGAGATCGCCTGGCGCTCGCAGGAGATGGCTGCCCTATATTGTGACATGGCGGTGGCGAAGACGGGCGGAGGGGCTGTTCAGTATTAGCTCCATAAGACACACAGGCATTTCTCCCCATTTTTGGGGGGGGGAGTGCGTCTTATGGAGCAAAAAATACAATACATACAACACCTTCCCTTCTTTGAATAAAATTAAACTAATATAACTAAATAGGAAATTTTTAAGATTTGGTAAGGCATAAAAAATCATTTGATATTCCAAGGTACAGTCCATACCTACAGTAGCACAGTGGTATCTATCTGCTTTCTTTCTTTCTTGGCCTTACTAATATTTTCCTCCTGTCCCTAAATATAAATCATAGCAAGCTGGTGAAGGTCGGACTTGCACATGTGAATGACGATATATCCCCTCTGAGGATAGAGATGTGACATCTGGTACTTTTCTCATATATACAGAAAGTGAGCCGCTGCCCCCATCTATAACTGGCCTATACAGCAAGGAGCATTGGATTGCAACAAATTACAAAAAACAGCCAAGCTAAAATCCCTTACCTTTAAGGAGGGGTGGGCTCCCTCCAGCCCATCTGGCCTTCATCTATCCCACCAGAATGCATGTGCTTCCACTGTAGAGCCTCTTATAAGTTAGAGGTAGGGTCTACAGATGTCAGGGTGCCTTGTCGGGGTCTGTAGCTTACGCATGTACGTATTTGCAAATGTGTGTAGACTAAACCCCTGTTTTTAATGCATACTGTTAGACATGTTACTTTTTTTGGTTGCAGGCTGGTTGGTAAGTAAAGCTTGGTTTTTTCCTTGGCTGTTTTTTTATTCTTCTCATATGTAGTATTGTGTGCCAACGTTTGCTTATGTGTAGGTTTAATGATTAATGTAACCATTTTGAATACCAAATGAAAAATAACTTGTCATTTCGTCAAATCCTGATGTGGACCCATAAACAAAAAAATTGAGTAAAGAAGAGCTTGAACTTTTGAAAGTTGAGGGTACGGAAAAGTGTTTAGGAAATATAAGGACGTTTATAAACAATTGTCCTAAAAAAAAAAAAGTTAGCAAAGGCGGAAACTGAAACATATATTTCTGCTTCTCCCAAAATATTGTACAAACATATATCTAGTGTCTGCTGTCATGTATTTTTGGGACAGTGGCCGTATCACAAACACTGGGAAGATGTGGAAAGAGATAGTGACAGCCTATAATGAACACTGACAGTTATGTTACTGTGATGCATAATGACAAATGTTTATGGCACAAAGTAAGATAAATTAGTAACAGGTTGTAGGGAACACTACACTTTAGCATATCCAATATGATGTGAAGTTTATAATTAGTAAGCACTATGACTGTGTGAGGCTTGTTGTAAGACCTGATGAAAGCTTTAAGCAGAACTTTAGGGCTTTAAGCACAGCATCCACTCTTTGATTGGTCTTATCTGGGGCTCTTTCTGATGACACAATGCAGAAACATCACCTAGAAAAAAAATTATTGGTAGATGCTGAATTTACACTGTTTATATCTTCCAGGGACTCTATTCAGGTGATATCTGCCCTTGAGTCCTCGGGCCCACCTACCTGCTGTGGCCATTTATGAGGTGGGGGAGGGGAACTCACCCTGTTGGATTTTATAGTTTATCTTATTTTAGGGTAATTTCGACAAGAGATGTAGGTGGGGGTAAAAGATGGCTTCAGCTCCTGTTCTCCACCTGTAAAGAACTCCTCAGATGCGTTTTGCCCCTTTTGAGGCTTAATCATAGAGACCTCTATGATTAAGCCTTAAAAAGGGTGGAACCCTCGGGAGCCCTTGGTTCCGGAACGAAGCTCTAAAGTTCTGACGAGGTACGCCAGACCTTTAGAGCGCAATTGGCTGTGATGTCACTGGCTGCATGCAGGGTGAATATCTCCTAAATGGTGCACGTTTAGGAGATATTTATTTTACCTACAGGTAAGGAGGCTTTACTACCTCTTTAATGCAGTTCTTCCATTTTATCCATGTTTTCAATGCATTTGACTATACTTTGAATAAGTACGTAATTTCTGAAACCCTTAACTCTGGTTTATTTTACCATGGTCAAGTAAAGAAGAGTGATTTTATGGAAAGAATAGAGCTGGTTTCTTTTCTTTTTAATTGGATATACCCATTAAAACATTCTGAACATGCTGAACAATGCACACATATTTGTGTTATGACACATGTAATTGTCAATTTGTATTTGCCTAAGCCAACACTGTATAAATATCTGTGTATGAAATATTTCAATAACAATTTTAAATACAATCTACACAATAAAAGTTATGTTTAGCTATGCCCTGTATTGTTAACGTTCATGTTAAAAATGTAACATTTTAATAAATATGAAAGCAATAAAAAGCAAGGGAAAAAGCTATTGCTGATGTTATAGTAACAAAATCCACAATGAGTTAAGATTTAATAGTAATGTATCACAAAGCATCAAGATATAATTATTCTGAAATACAGATTTCAAAACATTGAACTAAAATACTTAGTAGGTTTTAATCTTCTTAATAAAGTCTTAACAATTTAGGAAAAAGAGTCATTCCATATTTAAAACTATTACAGAACATTTTTTATAAAGATCTTTTGGTCCACACAGTCGATCTATTTTCCCTATTATGAATGCTGTATGAAATGTGACGTTGTGGTCCTATCATATTAGAATACTGATTCCACACTCTTTGGGGTTGATTTAGTAATGGCAAATAGGCTGCTCACTTTGCAATGACATTTTTACTTTGCAACAGAATTTTTCCTTAGATTAGTGAATAGATTGAAACTCTGCTGACTTCCATCATCCAATCACTTGCAAGAAAAATTACGTTTTTTTTTTTTTTGGACAAACGTTGTGTTTTTTTAAAGTTTCACTTTAGGCATATAAAATATCACTGCTCCTGGCTCAAATTGATCTTTTTTATTAAATGTTTTCGCATTGGTGCATGTTCCCAAGGGAAGTGCCTACCCACCCTTGCCTCCCATGCTATTTTTTTAATACCTGCTTGCTTATTAGCCCAGAAAACTTTGGATTTGGCATCCAAAGTTCTTTAAAGTTCTTTAAAGTTCCTCAAAACATGATAGAAACTGAACCCAGGCTCATCCCAAGTCATTAAAAGGGACCTTTGCTGTGATAGTATAAGGCTCCTATTGCTGGCTTTCCATTCTGAAACTACTAGTACATTGACTGTCATAGTTATCTAATATCTGCAGCACATCCTGGGACAATGACAGAACAAAAATACAGATCAGGAGTTATGACTTTGCTTTGACTTTTCTAAGCTGCTTGATTGTTACTTAATCTAAGTCAGTAAGTAATCAAACTAAGAGTAGCCATTTAGTATTTTTTAGAAGGATAAGGATAAGTGATGGAAGCCTCATTATTTTTTCTTGGCACAGGCTTCCTTTAAAGTGTTGTTCTACATTACATTTAAATATTTTTAATACCGGGGGGCGTGGCCTGAACATGGCGGTGTGAAGACACGCTAGAGTGGAGCTCCGGGAAGACCATGCTCTCCCCGACCAAACAATAGCCGACCAATAGGCATTACCGCGGTATGAAGACAGCCCGAGAAACACGATCTACAACAAGGAGAGTCCAGTCTCCTGCTCCCCGCACGATACAGGGAGACATCCAACAATACTTTGTCCCGTCTTTACGAGTGTCTCCAGACGTTACAGTGGCTACTTTAAACAGCTCAAGCCAGGCTGCCAGTACCAAGCCAAGCCTACCTGCTCTACTCCATATGCCGGACTCTAAGCTGGAAGTTCCGGTGTCCTCACAACCTGCACAGGCGGAAGCCAGCGATCCTCTACAAGCTGAGGATACAGGCAACATGGAAGGAGACATCGGAGCGCTACTGAGAGAGCTCCCCACACGCCGGGATATTGAAGACCTGATTCGTCGGGTAGAGGAATCACACCACCGGGACATTCAGGCGGTAAGAGCAGACTTTGAGACACTTGTGGAGAGGGTGAACATAGGAGAGGGAACTGTGACTTCACTTGAACAGCGGGTAAAAGCTATTGAAAAAACACAGACTTTTCAGGCTGATACAGCGGTGGAACTACAGCTCCATATGGAGGTTTTGGAAGATAGAAGCCGCCGCAACAATTTACGGCTCCGGGGTATCCCTGAAGTGATGGAGGTAGAAGATCTCCAAAAAATAGTGAACACTATATGTTAGACGGCTTTAAAATCCCCTCAGTTGGAGGTTGAGTTAGATAGGGTCCACAGAGCCCCGGGCCCTAAACCAAGAGATCCAGAAAGACCCAGGGATGTTATATGTCGATTATATAGATATTCACAGAAGGAGCAAATACTTAGAGCTGCTTGGGAAGTAGGAAATATTGACTTTGAGGGGAACCCTGTTAAAATTCTGGCGGATCTATCTCGGGATACCCTCCAGAGAAGAGCATGTCTGCGGCCTATTTTAGAACTGGCTAAAAAACAGGGGTACACATATAGATGGGGATATCCACTGACGGTGACATTTCGTAAGGCATCATCTTCGTATATACTTCAGACACCGACAGATCTCCCGGGATTATTTGCTTTTATGGATGTGCCACCTATTCAGACCCCCAACTGGCTCTTTTATATTCCACATATGGGGGGGGTAGATCGAGCCCCCAGAGCAAGCAAGGTCGTGGAAATAATTCTTAAGTGATACAGCAACTTTGATGCGGACCCCCAAATTTCAGCAGAACATAGAGCTAAGAACCAGGATTCAGACCTTTTGTCCAATTGAGGGAAAAAGGCGACAGAAAGATCACCAGGGACCCCTTTTTTTTTCTCTCTCTTTTTTCCCCTGGAATTTCTGAATGGACGCTATAGATATCCTAGGAAAGGACATTAATGTAGTTATTTATTGAATCAAGAAATGGCTAGCCCTTTATTTAGGATGCATTAAGAAAATAATTATTTGCATTCAGTATGATGTATAAGCCTTTGACCCCCTCCCCCCCTTTTTTTTTTTTTTTTTTTGGTTGCATGTTTTTTTATTTTTGTAGGTAACTATATAGGAAGTTTTGCACCCGCTGCCTCATAGCACTTAATAGGCAATTAATTATTCACAGTTGAAAGGGTATTTCCCTCTCTCCTTTCTTTTTAACACAAAGTCAATTAGTGGTTAAGGGTTTGTCTAGAACACGAGATTGCTATGTGGAGAGTTGTCAATTTAGAAGGTTATAGTCTTTTTTTTTATAAGGTCACAGCTGGAGGTTTAATTATTCACAGGGCCCCATTTTTTTTTTTTTTTTTTTTTTTCTTTTTTAAAAACACTTATCTGTGTTTTAATTGAGGCAGCTGGTGTATCCTTCCTCCTTCTAAAGTATTTATGACACTGGTTTTTCTTCTTGAATCTGTGATTTTTTGTTTTGTTCAGGTGTCTATTGATAGCAATATTATTTGGGGTCCAGCGGTGGCCTCCTAATATATATATGATATATTTTGTAAGGCCCCCTCCTTTTTTTTTTTTTTTTTGTTTTGTTTTTGTCCAAATGCAAAGATGGTTAAATTGGGTCTGGAAGTAGAAGAATCAGCAGAAACATGGATGTATAGGTTCATTCTGGTGTGATACTGGGGTCTCCCCCTTCTATGGTCTGTTTTTTTTTTTTTTTTTGTTTTTTTTTGAAGCCTTGCCTGTTGCCCTAGAGCACTTGATAAATAGATACTTAACTATCACAATCGGAAGGATATTTTCTTTCTCACCCCCCCCCCCTTTTTTTTTTTTTCTCTTTTTTTTTTGGTCTGGAAGTAGAAGAATCAGCGGAAACATGGGTGTATAGATCCATGCTGGTGTAATATTGGGGTCACCCCCTTTTATAATTTTTTTTTTTTTTTTCTTAGCGCTGCCTGTTGCCCTAGAGCACTTGATAAATTGATATTTAGCTATCACAATTGGAAGAATATTTCCCTTCTCATTTCCCTTCCCTCTTCTTTTTTTTTTTTTTTTGTGCACTTATTAGTGTTTTAATTCACGGAAGCAATAGACACCTCCCCCCCCCCCCCTTTTTTTTTTTTTTTTTTTTTTTTTTTTTTGCACTTATTGGTGGATCAACACAATAGCAACAGGTATCCTTTTCTTTTTTTTTTTTTTTTTTTTTTTTTTTTTTTTTTTTATATATTTTTATCTATTTATTTATTTATTTTGCACTTATTGGTGGATCAACACAATAGCAACAGGTACCCCCTTCTTTTTTTTTTTTTTTTTTTATTATTGCCCAAATATAAAGATGGTTAAACTGGGCTTAATGACTTAAATGAATATTGGGTCTTTTTTTGGATACATATATGTGTAAGTGTATGTAGGTGCGATTAGTCATATATAGATAAATAGGTGGGTATGGATACTTTGTACCCTGCTTTGTGCCTCTTAGAATAGGGGATAGGTTATATGCCTAGGTCGCACCTAATGTAAGTAGGAGATCCCTGTCTGTAGAAGGAGATGGGGAGGGGGGCTTGGTAGAGAAGATTAGTATCTCACTTACTTGGAAGTATAGAAGTGGGCCCTATGGAAGTATACATATAATTTATATTTTTGATGTATAAGGTTTATTAAGAAGAGAGGGGACCTTAGAAGGGGGAAACCTTCAGACTGATGGGACATTATTATATGCTTTTGATCATAAACGGTGAATTATAAGATAATACCCTCGTGTAAGTAGATACCGTGTAATAATATAAAGATTGTTATTTGTTATTTGATATGGCCTAGAAGGTCGGCTCCCTTTTTTTTTATATACATATTTTTTTTTAGATGGTCGGGGGGTATGGGGGGAACGGAGCCCCACCTTCGACCATTTTAGGTATTTAAGTGTTTATTCCTTATTACTTTTTCCCTCCCCCCCTTCCCCCCCCCTTTTTTTTATTTATTTATTTATTTATTGTTAGGTATTTAAGTGTTTATTCCTTATTACTTTTTCCCTTCCCCCTTTCCCCCCGCCCCTTTTTTTTTCTCTCTCTCCTTTTTTCCTTCCTCCTCACAATGGAAACCCTCAATGTGCTCTCGCTCAATGTTAAGGGCCTAAATACACCAGAAAAAAGGAGGATGCTCCTGCATGATTTGCAGCGTCTCAAGATAGAGGTTGCATTTATACAGGAGACACATTTTAGAGATGATAAAGTACCTATTTTAAAAAGGCCATATTCAATAGTTTATCATTATACAAATCAAATGGCGAAGTCAAGGGAAGTGTCTATTATCCTTTCAAGTAGAGTACCATGGTTTTTCGTAGACGCAGTTAGAGATCCTGGAGGGCGCTTCCTGTTTGTTAAGGGCAAGGTGGGCGATGTGGGGGTTACATTGGCGACAGTGTATGCCCCCAATGTACATCAAGGGACTTTTTTGGATAAAACGCTTAAACGGTTAACTGAATTCTCAGAAGGTCAGTTGATCTTAGGAGGAGACTGGAACATGACATTAAACCCAATGGAAGATACTTCCACTGGACTGTCATCTACCTCTTTTAGTACACGGAATGGTATTGCTCAAATCCTGTACAGGAACCAATTGATTGATATATGGCGTATACTCCATCCTACAGAAAAAGATTATACTTTTTACTCCCTTCCGCATAAATCCTACTCCCGCATAGATATTTTCTTCCACATGTCCAACTTCATGTCCACATTGTTCCACATGCCCAACTTCATTCAGTACGAACCGCTACAATCGGCTCTATTACTTGGTCAGACCATGCACCTATATTTCTGACATATGACCTACACAAATCCCGGACAAATAGATCGACTCAATGGAGATTGAATGAGAGTCTCCTACAGGACAAAGATGTTCGGGAAGACGTAATCAAAGAGTTAGAATTTTACTTTAGCGCCAATGATACCCCAGATTGTGATCCCGGAATTGTCTGGGCAGCACATAAGGCGGTTATTAGAGGGGTGCTGATTAAACATGGAGCTAGGATTAAACAGAAACGGGCAGAACAGCTTAAATTACTATTGGAGGAGTTGACTTCTTTAGAACAGCGGCATAAACAAGCTCAATCCGCGTCATTAGAGACAGATCTTCTAGCTAAACGGGCACAAATTTCGGACCTTCTTCAATATAAAGCGAAGGCAGCACTACAAATTTGTAGGAAGGTCTCATACGAGTCTGGGGACAAGTGTGGAAAATTTTTAGCTAGGTCTTTACGTGAGCAGAAATTGAGGAACTATATCCCACACTTGGTTACATCTAATAAGCTTAAGGTTACGAAACCATATGATATAGCGCAAGAATTTCAAAAATTCTATAGTTCCTTATATAATTTGCAGACGCAACCCCCCACTCAAGCCCAGATAGATCGGTATCTCTCGCGGTCATTAATGTCCCAACTGTCTGATGAGGATAGAAATAACCTTGAAAGTCCCATAACCATGGAAGAACTTCAAGAAGCTGTAAAGACCACTAAAACAGGTAAAGCACCAGGCCCCAACGGCTTGACGGCACAATATTATAAGATTCTGCTCCCCTCTCTAGCCCAATATATGATTAAATTATTTAACGCTCTTGGTTCGTCAGCAACACTAACACAAGATACCTTGCTAGCTCATATCTCGGTGATACCGAAGGAGGGGAAAGACCCAGCTTCTTGTGGAAGCTATAGACCGATTTCTTTGCTTAATTTAGATCTCAAAATCTTTACCAAAATTTTAGCAAATAGGATCCAACAGTATGTTCCAAACCTGAAACATCTGGATCAAGTGGGATTCGTTCCCACACGTGAGGCAAGAGACAATACTACGAAGGTCCTGAATCTTTTACAGGTAGTGAATAAAACACAGACACAATGTGTGTTTTTAAATACAGATGCGGAAAAGGCCTTTGATAGGGTGAGCTGGAGGTATATGCTGGCAGTTTTGCGATATGGAGGTTTCGGGAATAAAATGTTGCAGTGGATCACCTCCATTTACTCTCGCCCGGCGGCTCGAGTTCGGGCTAACGGGGTTTTATCAGAAACTTTTTCAATCTTTAATGGGACACGCCAGGGTTGCCCCCTGTCACCACTCCTGTTCACCCTGTCATTGGAACCATTTCTTTGCACAATACGTCTGAATCAAGATATTACAGGAATACAAATAGGGGAGGCCCAATGTAAAATTTCAGCGTATGCAGACGATATGTTATTCTCTCTCACGAACCCTTTGATCACAATTCCAAATTTAATGAAAGAATTTGAGAAATATAGTCTAATCTCCAATCTCCGTATTAATTTTTCTAAGTCGGAAGCAATGGGGGTTAATTGTCCTCAAATATCAATTGAGCAATTCAAGCAAAATTTTAAGTTTAAATGGACAGATAAAGCGCTAACATATTTGGGCACGTTGATTCCACCCAATATAGGTAAGATCTTTGAGTCAAATTTCCCCCCATTGCTTAAAAAGGTTAAAAGTTTACTGGATAATTGGAAAACGTGTTTTCACTCATGGCTTGGACGCTGTAACATTATTAAAATGAGCATCCTCCCCAAATTTCTTTTCCTCCTACAGGCATTGCCGATACGTATACCATCTACATATTTTAAATAAACCCAGAGGTTAATCTTTGACTTTATTTGGGCACATAAACAACCTCGGTTGCAACGCAACCAATTAACACTTCCAAAAAGATGTGGGGGACTAGCGGTCCCAGATATACAAAAATATCATCAAGCTATACATCTGAGCAGAATAATTGATTGGAACAGGCATAAAGATCTTAAACTTTGGGTACAGTTGGAATATGCTCAGTCGCCCGTCCCATTGGACAGAGCTCTATGGTGCTCTGCCCATCTTCCTGGAGTGCTCACCAAACATCCTTTAATAGGTACTACTATTAGGCTCTGTTCAGCCCTGTTACCTAGTATGGGCATAACACCCGAGGAATCCCCCCTATATCCGATACTGGGAAACCCCCGTTTTCCTCTAGGGATGGAAGATGTGGCATTTAAGCATTTATGGAATATGGGCCATGTACAGGTGTCTTGCTATATAAAAGCTGGGGCATGGCAAACAGTCTCGGAGTTGATGGAACAGGCGGGTATGTTCAGATTAAGATTCTGGAATGCTCTCCAGATCACCCACTTTCTTAGCACTCTTCCGGCCCCGGGACGGTTTGCCAGGCCCCTTACCACTTTTGAAAAAATGTGCGCAGAGACTGGAGCAATATCTCATACTTTATCGGTCAATTATGAACTACTGATTACACTTAGAGGAAGTAATCTTTTAAAGTGTGTCCAGGAATGGGAACAGGAGCTGGGAAAACCTTTTAGCTTAACACAGTTACAACGTATTCTTAAATTTACGCATGAATCATCGATCTGTGCGAAAGTTCAAGAGACTAATTTCAAAATTTTTGCTTGGTGGTACAGAACGCCAGTGAAATTGAAGAGAATCTTCCCTGACTCCTCTGACTTGTGTTGGAGATGTCAGAGAGTCAGGGGTACGATGTTACATATTTTCTGGAAGTGTCCTAAACTAGAGAAGTTTTGGACAGAAATTAGACGTATTGTTCAAATGTTTATGGACAGTGAAACACCAGTAGACCCTGCTTTCTTTCTTCTCCATGTGTCTCATATATCAGAGAAGACCTACAAGAAATCGATTATTCCTCATCTTTTAGACGCATCTAAAGCATGCATACCCCTGACCTGGAAAACATCGACGCCCCCGACAATAGGAATGTGGTTGCGTAAAGTAAAAGAGATTAACAAACTAGAAGACCTGGTCCTTTCTGCGCGACACCAGCAGGAGCGTTACTTTAAGACTTGGTCACTTTGGAATGTGTTTATGGTTTCAGGGGAGGGAAGCACCCTCCTTGACATTAATCTGGGTAGTTAGAGGGAGCACTTATTTTAAGGTTCCTAACTTAATCCTCCTTTTGATACATGAGCACAATTGAGGTACATTTCCATGGAGGAGCTTGACTTTTCCCCCTCCCCCCCCCCTTTTTTTTTTTTTTTTGTTTTTTTTTTTTTTTTGCCGTTTTGTTGTTTTGGTATAAAATATTTTCTTTTGTATAAAATAGATTAAGACGAGTTCGAGACTACAGGATGGTTGGACAGGGGATTCTTGGTTAAGAATATTTTGCTGATGAGTAGTGTCCGGGTAGCAAATTAATTTACTACATGATATGATTTTAATGTGATAATGGATGTAATATTTGCCTGATCTACTGTATATGTATATGTATTTGAACTTGTCTTATGATGGAATAAATAAAATAATTGAAAAAAAAAATATTTTTAATCCCACCTTGAAGTCACAATTTCCACTCACCTGCTTGCATTTGGCAAGTGGAAAAAACTAGAGGGCGAGTGTAGGGCTGCCTTGGAGGGGGGGGGCAAGTGCCACGGCAGGCGGGGTTTTTACAGCAATCGGCCAGGGGAAGAGAGATTAGAGGAAAAGGAGAGCCGGCCAGGTCATCACATAGAGCGGGGATCGCCCACTGTGACAGCATTTATTTGAATAGCCTGGCGGCCACAGTCATGCAAACTTCTACATCCTGGACTAGCTCCCTTCTATCACTTTTATTCCTATTACAAGGAATGTAAACATCCCTTGTAATAGAAATAAGGATGACAGGTCCCCTTTATGGCGAGATCTTGGGTCAAAAAGACCCCAAATCTCTCCACCTTTAAAAGCAAAAGATCAAAAAAAATTGCTTCGGTTCTCCAAGGCCATAGAGGCTATCAAAGATGATCTACTCTTTGATCGCCTCTGAGATCTGCTTATGGCACCATTGGATCATTTCTCAGGTGAGCCGGCAGAATCGGTAAGCCTGAGACACACCATGAGCCTCTTGGAACGCTTTCATAAGAAAGCCAGCCGACGGCTGAAAAAAAAATACCAGGGTTATGGCTGATAACTTCAAAGCCGTAACATATATACGTATTGCGGTCATATGTAAACAAATACATTGTAAAACAACCCATTCAGTTTGAAATAGAAATGAAATGTATAACACTTATATATACAGTATAAAAAAATGATAAATACCTTTTTTTCTTTTTTTTTGTAAGTGATCACATAATCTCTGTTCCCTGTGGCATAAGGGACTGAGGGCCCTTCACATCTGAGCTGATGCACAACAAGCCAAATTCCATTCATACCAATGGTCCCTGTTCACATCTGAGCATTTTTTTTCACCTGTCATTCAAAAAAGTACCTGAGTTTCTTTTTTAGGCAGATGGTGCACTTTTAGCCAGATACACTTTAAGGGGTGTGCCTGAGAATGAGCATGATGAGCATTTTACAAGCATTTTGTTGCACGTTTTCTGGCCAAACATCAGCTCTCTGCCCCTAATCTCTTCCCCCTAGTGCTTTCTATTGTCCAAAACATAAATACCTGTAGGTTGAATGCACATGTAAGATAATTGTAATACACTTATATAACACTTGTATATGCTTGCAAAACTCTCAAATAAAAATTCCTGAAAATTTTTCTGCTCAGGTGTGAATGCAGCCTTAGAGAGGTGGGGGTGGAGAAACAGAAGTACATTGATGTTCCCAGTGATTAGCTGTGCAGGTGTCAGTGTTTCAGCACAAGTCTGATCATTGGAGGATAGGCAGGCTTTGCTCCCAGAATAGCTAGAAAACTGACCATGCTGAGATGGATATGCCTAGTGTGACTAGTTTAAAATCGGAAAGCAGGGGGACTGACAGTAACACCAGGTATTTCACACAAAGGAAGCAATACAAAGAGAACAGGATGGTACAACAGGAACATATCAGGAATATGAAAAGTTGGGTTAAAATAATCTTTTAAATGTATTTCTCTTTTGCAGTCAAATGTGAGAAAACCCCAATATATGTTTGTTATGCGTTCCAATTCACACAGCATGCCTGAATTTTCTTTAAAGTATTTATTACCATGTAAATGTTTCTCAGAATAAGGTGTCATAGCTGACTGCAAAGTTTTTTGAACAATGTTAGAATGAGCCTGTCCCAAGTCTGTCCTCATTACCATACAATGATGTGCTATGATGGTGCTAAGTGAGGGAGCTAAGTCATCTATCCTAAAACTTAAATAATAATAAAAGCAGACACACCATGAAAATAAATGCTTCATCAGAAAATAAACAGTACATATACTTAAATGATGCAGAATGAAGAATGAAGCAGAATTTCTAATACATTATGTAATCTTACAATTTGAATTCCCTGATCCTTAGTGTCAGGGTTGCAACCTCCCCCATTTTTATTGACAAAACATATCAAATTCCTGCCAGAACACATTTTTCATTGACAAACAAAAATATGACAGAAGCAACTATTAAAAACTGAAATGATCAATATTTTAGTCAATATTCTAAATATTTTAAAGGCATACAAAATATTTAATGTTGAATCAAAATAAAACCTTAAAGTCCCAACATCATATTTAATATTTAAATGTTAACAATGTCCAAAACAATTAATTTGCCATTCTTTAACCACTTCAGCCCCGGAAGGATTTATGGCCCCAGAAGGATTTAAGCCCACTTACTGACCAGACCATTTTTTGCGATACGGCACTGCGTCACTTTAACTTGTAATTGCGCAGTCATGCGACGCTGTCCCCAAAAAAAGTTGACATCCTTTTTAGAGCTTTCTTTTGGTGGTATTTGATTACCTCTGCGTTTTTTATTTTTTGCGCTATAAACAAAAAAAGACTGGCAATTTTGAAAAAAAAGCAATATTTTTTACTTTTTGCTATAATAAATATTCCCCAAAAATATATAAGAAAACACATTTCTTCCTCTGTTTAGGCCAATATGTATTCTTCTACATATTTTTGGTAAAAAAAAATTGCAATAAGCAGATATTGATTGGTTTGCACAAAAGTTATAGCTCCTACAAAATAGGGGATAGATTTATGGCATTTTTATTACCATTTTTTTTTTAACTAGTAATTGGGACTGTAACATTGCCGCAGACAGATTTGGACACTTTTGACACTTTTTTGGGACCATATCATTTATACAGCAATCAGAGCTAAAAATAGCCACTGATTACTGTATAAATGTCATTGGCAGGGAAGGGGTTAACACTAGGGGCGATCAAGGGGTTAAGTGTGTTCTCTCAGTGTGTTTCTAACTGGGGGGGTATGGGACTAACTGGGGGAGGAGACCGATCACTGTTCCTAAGTACTAGGAACAGACAATATGTCTGTACTCCCCTGATAGAACAGAGATTTGTCTGTTTACATTGACAGATCACTGTTCTGTCCTTCTCAGGAGCAATCGTGGGTAGCCGACAGACATCGCAGCCGCTGGCCACGCGCATTGGCTTCTACGTAATGCGGCGGGTGTGCACGCATGCCGCCTATACTTCTTAAAGCAGCTACGGCGATTCGCGCAGGAGTGCCATACTGCCGCCGTATAGCAATGGCGGGTGGTCTGCAAATGGTTAAAAATGTTATTGGTGGGGTAGTGACCCGAACATAGCAGGTGCAGGATGTGATTAACTGCAGCTCTAATCTTGTCTCTTGAGCAGAAGTGATTATCTAAATGTAGCCACCCAGGGGCAAATAACTCTAACTTATTGATAGCACTGCCCTCATTTGCCTTTCCTTAAGTTCAGTGTTACTGTTGCTTCTGCTCGTTGTTGGGGTTTGCTTTGGTAATAGTGAGTCAGAAACCACAATAATAATGAGTTATGAAATTGAATGTTCCCTCTGGCCAACTACTAGTAAATTTGTTCCCAGTGGTGCATGCTGGGGAGGACATAAATATTTGGGGTTGACCAGTGAGACACTCCCTGGAATTCCTAAAGACTGGCACAGATAGATTTTGCAAAAGTGTATTACAGGCATTTTTAAAGTGGCACAGAGTGCGCCAAATTCTTGTACCCATCTAGGACTTTTACATGAATTTGGCACACTGCTTTTACAAACGTTGCATGCAAAATTTCTCAAGGTAACATCTCCGAAGGAGTCTTATTAAATTACAGTACCCGAGTCATTTACAGTAAAACCAACTTGAAGAATTTCCTAAGATTTTATATTGTTTTCCATGTACTGCGTGTATTTATCTATGTAGGTCATACATATACATATACCCTAGAAAAAAGTTAGGAGTTTTAACATTTGTTTTAAAATATACCAATACTTTTTTTGGGGGAAAAATGAAAGGTTTAGCAGTCTTGAACCTACAGCCATACATACTGGAAACAAAAACACCAACCATTACACTAACCTTTCAACCTTTTAACCTTAAGAATTCTTTGCTACTGCTGATTAATTTTGAATATACAATGATAGTTCTTACCAGTGAGGTCAGTCCATAGCACATTTAAGAACTAAATGAGTATACCCCCAAACTATGCCTGATAGCAACATTTTCGTTCAATTAACATCCAAAAAAATATAGATACATGACAGTAAAAAGATTTTTTTTTAATACTAAATGTTAATTTTTTTATTTTACAAGAATCCACAATTTATATTTACGACAGCTGATGTTCTGCCACCAGCAGGATATTAACCACTTGCCTACTGGGCATTTTCACCCCCTTGTTGCCCAGGCCAGCGTTCAGCTTTCCGCATTGTCACTCTTTGAATGACAATTGCGCGGTCGTGCAACACTGTACCCAAACTAAATTTTTATCATTCTTTTGAGGCATTTCTTTTGGTGGCATTTAATCACCACAGAGCATTCTATTTTTGCTTAACAAACGAAAAAAGACTGAAACATTTTTAAAAAAAGTTTTTCTTCGTTTTTGTTATAACATTTTGTAAATAAGTAATTTTTATCCTTCACTTATGTGCGCTGATGAGGCTGCACTGATGGGTACTGATAGGTTGCACTGATGGGCACTGATTGATGCCACTGATGCCACTGATAGACAGCACTAATGGCACTGATAGCCAGCACTGATGGGCATTAATAGGCGGCACTGACAGGCATCACTAATAAGGCGGCACTAATAGGCACCGATAGGCACTGATGAGGAGGTACTGTTGAGGCTGCACTGATATGGGGCACTGGTGGGCACTGATAGGCACTAATAGGCGGTACTGATGGACACTGATAGGTGGCACTGATAAGCAGCACTGCTAGGCGACACTGATAGGCACTGACAGACATCCCTGATGGGCACTAACTGGTAGCACTGGTTGGCAATGATTGGCAGCACCAGTGGGCACTGTTGGGGCTGCACTGATCATCAGAACACTGATGATCAGTGCCCTGATTATCAGAACACTGATGATCAGTGCCCTGATTATCAACATAGATGTCCCCTGTGTGGATTTGCTGGTTATCAACTTTCCTGTCAGCATGATGAGAGGATTGCTGATAACCAGCAAATCCTGTTTACACATTGATTAGCTGTGATTGTTTACAGCTGATCACATGGTAAACAGCCGTTGGGATTGGCTCTTTACCCTGATCTGTGTGTCTGAAGGGGGCACACAGGAAGCAATGTGTGACCACGCTGTAGCTGACATTCAGCTATAGCATAGTCGTGAAGAGGTTAATTAAGTTGTTTTTCCTGCAGTACCGGATTTGACCACAGGATGGAGCCAGGGGTAAATTTACTGTTTTTGCAGAAACTATAAACTGTTCACCTTTAACAAACGTTCCCATCGTTTTTCAGTCTAAGGAAGAGAAACAGGTGCATCCTGGGATCTCAGACTCCATCTTAGAGACTGAAAGAAGAAACCAGCTATCAAAGCACATGTTAGACTAAAACTTCAGCTTGCATCTCCTAAACGCAGCATCACTGGTGAGAATTACTTATCGCCATCTGCAGCCTAGCTTATTCATTGTGTTGTCTGTATTTTTTATATACTTATCAAGTTATACACAGGGAAACGTGTAACGAGACAGAACAGTTGATATGAAGGTCTATGCAACAGAGTGCCGCATAAATATGCACATTTTTGTGCGTCCATTCTGACCTCTATGCCTTTAAACCAAAAGAGGGTTAATTAGCTCCACTTTAGTAACATACGAGCTGCGATGTTTCATCCTGAATTTGGTGCAGGCGTTGCGTCACAATGTATAAGTGGTTCAAAATTAGAATTACCTGAATATGGTAAAAGAGTCACTGTCAGAACCATAACTGTATTGGATGTTTCTTGTATTAGACCCAACACAATAACAACACCAACTATTACTAGAAAAGTGGCAAAGTTTTTTGAAATCCCCCATTCTGATATCCAGCTAAGCCTGTGAGCAAAAAAAGCTGCGAGTGCCTGCCTGTCCAAAGGTGATGTCTGCTGCTGGAGGGTTCTGGGGACAAGGATCATTGCAGAGAGGCTAGTGTTTTGTTGAAGGAGGATTATGGAAGCAGCTTAACAGAGAGTCTGAAGGTATAGAATGTGGTTTTAGTTTTACGGTTCTGCGTCAGCATGGAAGGTTAAAAGATGGAAAATTCAAAAAATGCCCTGTGTCTCTACATTATATACTCTTCTCTTTAGAACTTTATGTGTACTTCAGACTGTTCTTGTCACAATAATCAGTTGCACTGAAAGGACAGGTGCCTAGTTGTCTTAAATCACCCAGGTGCTGTTTTGTTGGTACGGGTACAAGTTTCCAATCCTTAAACTCAAACTTACTAAAAGAGCATATCAGGGATGAGTGGTGAGGTCAGTGGCTGGTGAGGCACTGGCTAGTATCAAAGCCAGATACACACAGGTTACATATGCCGCAATTGTTAGAGCAGGAATCAGTTTCTCCCTCTTAACTGTGTGAGAAAAACATGGGATTGTGGGTAAATCTTATACCCATAAACCCATGTTCTTTCCTTCTAGTTAGGAGGGCTGGGCTGGAAAGGAGCATTTGTCTTTTAGACACACGCCCCTTCTAAGACACTGCAGTGAGAGGCGTGCCTCCACTTCAGCATTTTCATTGGACAGCTGGGATCAATGATACTTTACAATTGGTCCAAGACTCCAAGCTGTTCATTGAGCTCAGTGCCTCTGACAAGAAGTAAGAGGCCATGTGAGCTCAACCTTTCAGTCTACTGCAAACAGCTTGTATTTAAAGCTTGTATGTCAGCTTGTATTTAAAGTGGCCACTCTGTATTTAGCTTCTGACAGGCTGTGCAAGGAGCCCTATATCTCTGGAACCATAGGTCATAGGAGCCCCAAGTGGTGGTGGGGTAGGACTCAGGCTACATACCCTCCAAATTTGGGGTCTCTGTGACCCCAGGTCACTGAGCTACAACCAACGAAGCTCGATTTTTATTATATTTTTAATGTTCATGGCAGGTGAGGCCCTACCTCATCCCCACATCCCTGACACGGTGGATGTGGGCGACTGTCAAGGGGATGTATTAGAATCTGGGCCCCCCAGAGATCCAGCCACAGCCCCATGTGAATGAATATGGGGTAAATAGTACTTATTCACACAAAAATGTAAAGAAAGACATAGACATTGTAGAAAAAGTATTTCATTAAAAAAAAATGTTCCACAATATAATTCTAATATCAGATGGAAAACCTTGTTACAATTAATGGGAATTTCATGGTGCCATCAATCTCAACACATAGGGGTATAAAAAATACTTAATATTATAGCATATCATACATTAAATACATCACAAAATAGCAGGGTGATCATCACTGCCAGAATACGATATATATTGTAGAGACAATTTAGTCCTCTACAAAATGATCACATTACAGTCTCATTTATGTATATATTTTTTACTTTACAGATTGGGAGTACTATCCTTATTATCTTCACCAATATTGAAACCCTCTGGGTATTGGGGACGACCATACTGGCCTGGTGATCACAGGTAGCCTACGATTCCTCCTGAGTGGACACAGCACGTGAGTGTGGCTTTATTATGGAGATTTATACTACAATGTAAACTGTACTTATTGATAATATTTTCATTTAATATGTTCTGCATACAACAGATCGATACTAAGTAGTACACCTTCCCGATGAAGCTCATTGTGAACCGTGTGAAAGAAACTAATAACAATCATGTTTGTCTAAGAATGATATTTTATTGGATAATTTAGATCCATAAACTTTGTAAGAAAAATAAATCTGTGCTAAGTGCCAAGTATACAGTGCCTTGAAAAGGTATTCATATCCCTTGAAATTTTCCACATTTTGTCATGTTACAACCAAAGTGTCGCATAATTTTGATGTGGAAGGAAAATGATAAATGGTTTTCCAAATTTTTTACAAATAAATATCTAAAAAGTGTGGCATGCATTTGCATTCAGTCCCCCTCGCTCTGATACCCCTAACTAAAATCTCATGGAACCAATTGGCTTTAGAAGTCACCTAGTTAGTAAATAGAATTCACCTGAGTGTAATTTAACCTCAGTATAAATACAGCTAGCTGTTCTGTGAAGCCCTCAGAGGTTTGTTAGCAAACCTTAGTGAATAAACAGCATCATGAAGGCGAAGGAACACATCAGACAGGTCAGGGATAAAGTTGTGGAGAAGTTTAAAGCAGGGTTAGGTTATAAAAAAAATATCCCAAGCTTTAAACATCTCATGGAGCACTGTTCAATCCATCATCCGAAAATGGAAAGAGTATGGCACAACTGCAAACCCACCAAGACATGGCCGTCCACCTTAACTGACAGGTCGAGCAAGGAGAGCATTAATCAGAGAAGCAGCCAAGAGGTCCATGGTAACTTTGGAGTAGCTGCAGAGATCCACAGCTCAGGTGGGAGAATCTGTCCATAGGACAACTATTAGTCGTGCACTCCACAAATCTGGCCTATATGGAAGAGTGGCAAGAAGAAAGTCATTGTTGAAAGAAAGCCATAAGAAGTTGTTGAAGTTTGCAAGAAGCCACGTGGGGGACACAGCAAACATGTGGAAGAAGGTGCTATGGTCAGATTAGACCAAAATTGAACTTTTTGGCCTAAAAGCAATGCTATGTGTGGTGGAAAACTAACACTGCTTATCACCCTGAACACACACACACCATCACCACTGTGAAACATGGTGATGGCAGCATCATGTTGTGGGGATGCTTTTCTTCAGCATGAGCAGGGAAGCTAGTCAGAGTTGATGGGAAGATGAATGGAGCCAAAGACAGGGCAATCTTAGAAGAAAACCTGTAAGAGCCTGCAAAAGACTTGAGACTGGGGCAGAGGTTAACCTTATAGCAGGACCTAAACATACAGCCAGAGCTACAATGGAATTGTTTAGATCAGTGGTCTCCAAACTGCGGCCCTTGGGCCAGATTTGGCTCTTTGCTTGCCATTATCTGGCCCTTGAGGCACTATTCCATCCACTGACACCAATGATGGGGCATCATTCCTTCCACTGATACCAACTATGGGGCACTATTCCTCCCACTGATACCAGCAATGGGGCACTATTTCTCCCACTAAAACTAATGATGGGGCATTTTCTATTACCACTGATCTACAGTCCGCCCTCCCCCTAATGTCTGAAGGACAGTAAACTGGCCCATTGTTTAGAAAGTTTGAAGACCCCTGGTTTAGATCAAAGCATATTCATGTGTTAGAAAGGCCCAGTCAAAGTCCAGACCTAAATCCAATTGAGAATTTGCAGCAAGACTTGAAAATTGCTGTTCACAGATGCTCTCCCTCCAATCTGACAGAGCTTGAGCTATTTTACAAAGAAGAATAGGCAAAAATGTCACTCTCTAGATGTGCAAAGCTGGTAGAGACATCCCCAAAAAGACTTGCAGCTGTATTTGCAGCGAAAGGTGGTTCTACAAAGTATTGACTTAGTGGTGGCTGAATACAAATGCATGCCACACTTTTCAGATATTTATTTGTAAATAAATTTGAAAACCATTTATCATTTTGCTTACACTTCACAATTATGTGCCAATTTGTGTTGGTCTATTACATAAAATCACAATAAAATACATTTACATTTTTGGTTGTAACATGACAAAATGTGGAACATTTCATTGGGGTATAAATACTTTTTCAAGGCACTGTACCGCACATTTGTGGTACGATTACATATGCGACCCACGTATGCATTCACTTTTGTGAATACGTCATCAGCTTTATTGCTATCACAAAGGATGAACAACATCCCTTGTGATAGCATGGGCGGTGACAGATACTCTTTACTAAGACATCTGGGGTCTATTAAACCCCAGATCTCTCCTCTGCTCTTAAAAGCATCGTTTTGATCAGATCCTGTTACAAGCCAGTAACAGCCTGTGAGCAACAACCTAAAACATGGTAGCTGTCACTGTGAATTAATTCTTTTTAATCTTATTTATACTTGCTGTTTTACACGTCAAACAATTCTTACATGGATAGAAGCCCATTAGGAATAAAAACATTCTTCCATTTTTTTTATAGGTGGATCTATCACCCCTAGGGCCAAATCATTTCCAGGACTGGGAGCTTTTTATATACAAATTTGGGGTACAAAGGTAACACTTTGCCTAATACATTATCCTTTAACAATATATTCCAATATTTAAAGGGAAAAAAACTGCGCTTAGTAAGGTATTAATGAAAAAATAAATACATATTTTAAAAGAATGTAATAATAAAGTCCAATGAGCAGCAGCTTAATGTGAGATATACACAAAACAAATATGGGAAAGAGAAGCTGCGCTATTTTAAGGTTTAAAACAATTGCTTGTTGGTAAACAAATTATGATAGAATATTAGTCCAATTCTAATCCAAAGCAGACACCAAAGTGAGCTTGATCAAGAAAATGTGCCACCACCTTAAGAAAAACTTGCTTACCAGCTGGCAAGCAAAACCAGGCAGATGGCTTTAGCCCAGCCAAGGCCTTTGCTTGTATGGAGATCGTCAGGTAAGCTTTAAATAAATGGCTGCATAGGTTCTCCAAATACTCCTGGTGCCGTGCAACTCAGAAATATAGTTTCAGTACCTCAGCAGTGCATAAGAAGAGAAAACCAACCATAGCGTAATATTGCCTCAAAACAGTATTTATTATAAAAATAGGTATTGCACTTACATTTAAAAAGTTAAATTCATGCATAAAAACAACAGAGCCGACCGGCTACAAACAGAACCCGTCCTCCTATTGAGACAGCGTGGTGACATCAGCACATATCCTCCTCCAAACACGTTTCGTCATATGTGACGTTGTCAATGGGGAACGGGTAGCATGCTGATCCACCACCTTATAGGCAAAAAAAACAGACCTCGTTCTGAGTCCCGTAAGCGGAGTCACGAGACGACATCTTAGGTCTGGGCAACCCATCTATAATTGTAAGCGATGTGTTGGATATAGAAAAAAGGGAACTATATATTTCAAAACAGATGGACATTAATAGAATTTGTCTAAATATGTGTACCACTATTAATTAGATCTAAATCAAATAAAAACTACCTTATAATCCTTGTGTTTTTAGATTGTGAAAAGTCATATGAAGACACAAACAGTTAATATCCACACATAACCTTCAATGTGTTGTATTGTGATAAAAGGTGAAACTAAACGTGCCAAAAAATATATATATATATAGATGTGAAAAGATATATATATATAGATTCACATATGGTTAAATAAAGGTGACAATATAATTAATGATGAGAATAATTATTAAGGCTAATCAACCCACAGTTGACATGCAAATAAAACATACTCTATAAAAATGTATTTATTTTGTGAAGACCTAGGAACCCTCTAATTCATTAGTGCATATGAATATGTCCATGTCAAAATGGACCACAGACATAATTAGTGTTAAATAATAATATATATAAAAATTATATAAATTAAATTAAGTACCAAACAATTGTTGTTAGTACTGTTTAGACAATCTACCGTATTTATCGGCATATAACACGCACTTTTTTCCCCTGAAAATCAGGGGAAAATCGTGGGTGCATGTTATAGGCCGATCCCCCCTAATTTTGTGTGATCGGAGCGATCGCGGCAATTGCCGCAATCGCCGCCGGCAGGTATTTAAGGTATTGAGGCAGGTTCTTAAATACCTGCCTCAATATGGGCACACCCCAATTTTAACTTCCTAGTACTTATTTTGTTACCTGTTTTTCCTTTTTTTTATAATATTATGTAGTATTTGTATGATTTTATATCTATATGACTATATGTCTGTATTCTTTTACATAAATAAACCATACATTTCTTGATGTAAGCGTCTGATCACGCGCCTTCCATCCACTTCCTACTAAACAGTCCTTTCCAGGCCACCCCTGGTCAGCCAAGGCAGCGGGACACGCTCCATCATCTCCCCCAGTCCTACCTCTGACTACAATACTACCTTTGTTTTACAGCAAATGATCTCACAAGCGCAGGAGTATTTTTCACCATATCTTGTTCACACTTTTGCCTTACCCTATGGATCCAAGACATCTCAAGTTTTGAGATTTCTTGCACTAAAGAACTCCCCCTCTAATTAGGACTAGAAAAAGATAAAACAGATTAATAATTATCAACCATAAACATCGATTAACAGTTTCCAACCACACACTGATATTTGGCAACCCCCAGTATTAATAGATTGTTTAAACCCACCATCATGACTCAGAATGAGTTTACAACAACACAAACCTACTAAGAGTTGTCAATAAAAGCATTTACATCAATGTTAATATTTAACCAATAGGGTACGTAGGTCCTTACCCTATGGATCCAAGACATCTCAAGTTTTGAGATTTCTCGAACTAAAGAACTCCCCCTCCAATTAGGACTAAATTGATCAATACCCCAAAAAAGTGTATTGGAGGGGTCCTTGTTATGTGCAAGAAGATAGTGCTTTGACACTGAATGATTTTTAAATCCAGACTTGATGTTCGTGATAAGCTCGTTGAGCTGAACCTGTAGGGGACGTTTAGGCCGCCCTATATATTGCAGACCACAAGGGCACTGCAATAGATAGACCACTCCCACTATGGAACAGGTAATAAATGGGGTGATAGTGTGCTGCACCTGCGTGCTTGTAGACTCAAACTTGGTAATTCTTCTATGTGCACAACTATTCAAGAGCAAACCCAACATCTTCCACATTTATAGAATCCAGTTAATTCATCAAAAAAGGTTAGTTTATTTGTAGGAGGATCAAAAATATTAGGGCCACTCTATTTCTAAATGAGGAGGCTCCTTTAAAAACTACCTGAGGTTTCTCTGATAAAACACCTTTCAGGATTCTATCATTATTGACAATGTGCCAATTCTAGAAATAATCTGTTTAATGCTCCTATGCTGTAGGGAACATGTAGTCACAAAGGGGATCCCTAAATTTGAAACAAATTGGGTTTAGGGTGAAGTAAAGATTCCCTATTCATCCTTTGTATAGCATTAAGCGCAGGTACTAAAGAATCCATAGTATATCCCTTCTCAAGGAATCTACCAGTTAGGATTTCAGCCTGAGCTGAAAACTCATGTGGATCAGAGCAATTCCTACGTAGCCTCATATATTGGCTCTTAGGTATTGAATTGAGCCAAGGACGATAATGACAGCTATCCATTGGAATGTCGGTCGCCTTAAAAAAAGTAGATGTTGTCATAGTGCCATTCCTAATAGTCAAAGTCAGATCAAGGAAATGTATTTGTGACACGCTCATGTCATAATTCAATAATAATTCGTTGGAATTCAAAGAGGAGGAGGATGTCATCAATGTACCTAGCCCACAGGATTAACTGGGGTCTCCTGTGGGCATAGATGACATCCTCCTCCCATCTGGCCATAAATAAATTGGACAGGCTGGGGGCATATTTAGCACCCATAGCCACCCCTCGGCTTTGATATAAAAATTGATTGCAAAACCAAAAATAATTATGGGAGGTTGTGTATTCCAGACGTTCCATTATAAAAGATATGTGGCAAGTTGGGACCCCCGAATCCCTATCAAGAAAACCTTTTATGGCCTCCAGACCCAAAACATGGGGAATTATAGTATATAAAGAGGTGACATCAGCCGTCACCATCCATATACCTAGTTTCAGAGTGACTTCCAAAAGAAGATTTAGCACTTGTCGTGAATCCTTTACAAATGACGGCATTTTGCGAACTAAAGGCTGTAAATAAAAATCAATGTATCTGCCCACCCGGGATGTAATTGAATCTATGCCACTCACAATGGGGCGTCCCAGGGGACAGGTTTCTTGTGAACCTTCAGCAGATAATAAATTGTTGGCGTCCTAGGAGCTCTAGGTACCAAAAATAAACTCTCTTTTTTATTTAGAATACCAGCTGCTAAACCTTTGGAAATACCGTATTTATCGGCGTATAACACGCACCGGCATATAACACGCACCTCAATTTAGGAGGGAATTTTAAGGAAAAAAAACTTTTAGGAGGGAAGTTGAAGGGAAAAAACTTACATTTAAATGCCCATCATTGCAGCCTTCTCAGTGCAGCCTTGCCCCAGTCCAGCCATGTCAGTGCAGCCTTGTCAGTGCAGCCATGTCAGTGCAGCCTTGCCAGTGCAGCCATGTCAGTGTAGCCTTGTCAGTGCAGCCTTGCTAGTGCAGCCATGTCAGTGCAGCCTTGCTAGTGCAGCCATGTCAGTGCAGCCATGTCAGTGCAGCCTTGCTAGTGCAGCCATGTCAGTGCAGCCATGTCAGTGCAGCCTTCCCCAGTGTCCAGTCCAGCCTTGCCCCAGTCCAGCCTTGCCCCAGTCCAGCCTTGCTGAAGCCTGTGAGCTTCAAAATCGCCGACCGCGATTTGAAAATGGCGCCGCCGGCGCCGAAATACACAGAGCCGGTCCTTGGCTCTTCTCGCGGCTCTCGTTTACTTTCGGTTCCACTCGGACGGTGAGCGGAGCTATCCGAAACTAGCCGAGTATACTCGGCTAGGTTCGGGCGGCGCTCGAGTGAAACCGAAAGCCGCCGAGAAGAGCCGAGGACCGGCACTGTGTATTTCGGCGCCGGCGGCGCCATTTTTAAATCGCGGTCAGCGATTTTTTAATTCTGACAGGTCAGGATCGCAGGGGATCGGCGTATAACACGCACCCGCGATTTTCCCCTGATTTTAAGGGGAAAAAAGTGTGTGTTATACGCCGATAAATACGGTAATTTTTTCCAAATCTTTCTGATAACTAATTTTAGGGTCAGAGGGGAGTGGGTTGTAGGTGTCAACATCACTAAGGATTCTACCCATTTCTGTCATATAATCCTTACGGTCAAGAACCACAATCCCATCCCAATTAACAGAGAGGGGTAGAGAAGGAAGCGCCACCTGAGTGTAGTATTAACAAATGATGTTTAATGTGGCCATCAGGAAGAGACTAGGGGCCGGCATGGAGCGCACGTGGAGCGTGCATGACATCACAGGTCGTCCGTCTGCTTCTGGGTTCGGTATCCAGGGGAGGGATCTCCAGGGAGGAGGGCTAGCAGGGAGGTTGAGAGAAGGCTACGCGCTCTGAGCCACTGCTCCTTCAATAGGCCTAATAGGGAGGTGTCTGCAATGTGCTTTTATATGGCAGTGCTGTGGGATAACAGGTCCCAGTGTCTGTCAGAAGAAAGCACAGCGCCACCTGTGGGCGGGAGGGGAACTACAAGGTAACATAATATACACAGAGAAAAAAAGGGGAGGTTATATAATAGTCAGTGTCGTGGAAACATATGTGGGGGCAAAGAATGGAGGTAAGTATAAAAATTATATATATATATATAGATATATGTCTATATATATATATAGATATATATATATATATATATACACATATATATATATATATATCTATATATATATATATATATATATATATATATATCTATATATATATATATATAGATATATATATATATATATATATATATCTATATATATATATATGTATATACATATACATACATATACACACACACACATATGTAAGTATAAAAGCATAACATAATAATAATTCCCATGGTGATGATACAAAAGAACCAGAAAATGCAATGGTAAAGAAAAGATAAAAAAACAAATAAATAAATACATAAATACATTTAAATAAATAAATAAATAATAAAAATAAATGTGAAAATGAAAAAAAAAAATATTAGATAAAATTTAAAAATAAATAAATAAATAAATAGGTAGAGAAAGGCAAAAAAATGGTGAAAAAATTATGGTATAAGAAGTGGACATGGATAAAGCATGCGTATTGGGAAAACACAAGCCCCAAACATCCTCCTACCACTGGTAAACAACCTACCCGCTTCATCACGCAATTTCATGACAAATACAAGAAAATGGAGAAGATCCTGGCTTCACACTGGCCTATTCTGTTGGAAGACCCTCATCTCAGAACCACAGTCGATACCAAACCTAAAGTGGCATATAGAAAATCCAAAAACATTAAGAGTAAAATTGCACCCAGTAGAATTAAGCCTACCCAACCCACCTCATCACCACTCACCCTGATACCCCTCAGAGGGATGTATCAATGCAAAAAAACCCTCTGCTTAACCTGCCAGTTCATACAACAGGGTCAGAAAACCTTCACTGTCAAAGGAAAAAACTATACCCTAAAAGAATTCTACAACTGTTCAACTGACTTCGTTATATACTGCCTCACCTGCCCCTGTGGCCTAATATATGTCGGCAGAACCATCAGAGCCCTAAGGGCACGTTTTGGGGAGCACCGGTGCTTTATTGAAAAAGGCCGTGACCACCACAGTGTCCCTAAACACTTCATCTACATCTACAGCTGGTCTCAGTGTGTGGGTCATTGAATCAATCCCGGCCAAATACCCTGCCGCTGAGCGGTATAAACGTCTTTGCCAGCAAGAAACTTACTGGATCTACTCTTTGGGCACTTTAGCACCTGGGGGGTTGAACGAGTATATTGAGGTGCACACACTACTTTAAGCCACCCCGTTTCCTCATGAGACCACCCCTACAGATGTAGCCTTGCTACAATATATATATTTTTAAGAACCCTGCACAGATACGTGCTTCCCTGTTCCTTGTGTTTTCCCAATACACATGCTTTATCCATGTCCACTTCTTATACATAATTTTTTCACCATTTTTTTGCCTTTCTCTACCTATTTATTTATTTATTTATTTTTTTATTTTTTTATTTTTTTTAATTTTATCTAATAATTTATTTTTTTTTCATTTTCACATTTATTTTTATTTTTATTATTTATTTATTTAAATTTATTTATGTATTTATTTTTTTGGGGTTTTTTTGTTTTTTTGTTTTTTTATCTTTACCGTTGCATTTTCTGGTTCTTTTGTATTATCACCATGGGAATTATTATTATGTTATGCTTTTATACTTACGTGTGTGTGTGTGTGTGTATATGTATGTATATGTATATATATATATATGTGTGTAATTTTCAAAATAATCTCCTATTTTAGATTGGTAAACCCCCTGATCCTTATCCTTAATTAAATTTTCCCTCTGCAGATTTTTAACCTCTTCTATCTCCTTTCTGATTATATCCTTATTCTATCCCTTCTGTACAAACCTCCTTTCATAAAACTCTGCCTGTTGAAAATAACCAATCACTAACCAAGGCTTATAATGACAGCTGTCGGTGGCTATATAGCTATTCTGGTCTGTTGGCTTACAATAATTCTTAGTGCTAATCTGACCATTCTTAATCATGATTTCTAAATCCCAAATAAATAAATAAATGTTTTAGGGAAAGTGTTACCTTCACACCCAAAATTTGTATATAAAAAAGCATCCAGTCCTAAGGCTCGTATACACTATAATAAAATCGAGCAAACATTTTCGTACAAAGAATTTTCGTACAATTTTTGTATAGTGTGTACACAACTTTCGACAGCCAATTCCGAATTTTCACATGAAAATTCCCGAAAGTACAAACTCCAACATTTTTCTCGTACAGGAACAGTATGAACGATTCTCATTTAATGTTTAATGTTTTCTTACAAGAAAAATCTGAAAAGAAAACTGCGCATGATCAGAAACAATAAAGAACAAAAAAGCCTTTGTCGTACGAGAATATTTGTAAGAAGTTTCTTACATCAGTTCTGATTTTCTGTGAAACATTGAGAAAAGTTGAACGAATGTTCGCCCGATTTTCTTATCGTGTGTACCCCACTTTAGAAATAAACTGGCCCCAGGGGTGATAGATCCACCCATAAAAAATAATGGGAGAATATTTCCATTCCTAACAGCTTCTATCCATGTAAAAATAGTTTGGCATGTAAAACAACAGGTATAAATAAGATTAAAAAAATGAGTTCACAGCAACAGCTACCAGTCGAATATGTAAAATTAAGGATTTCATTTCTTGTACCTCTAAAGGAGTAGTTTATACGTTGGTGTGTCCTTGTTCCTGTCGATATATAGGGAGAACATCCAGAAAATTAGCAGTCAGGATACGGGAACATTTTAACAAAAATAAATTGGAGGAAAAGGAGCATAATGTATCTAGACATTTTAGGGATGTTCATAATAATTACCTGAAAGGTCTTCAATTCTGGGAGGTTGAGAAGGTTATTAATCATTGGAGAGGGAGGAACTTTGTAGGATATTTTAACCAGAGGGAAACCTTTTGGATACACGAGACCAAGGTGTTAATACCCTATGGCTTAAATGTCGATTTTGTCCATCCTTAAAAGTCACAGGATTTTCACTAACTTTTGCTGTTTGTTCATTTTCCATTGGAGGAATTTTCAAGGTTTCACTGTCCATTGGAGGACTTTATATATGTCACATGATTCACTTATTGGGACTTGTTATCATTTGTATTCATTTATTTATATTTGTTTGTATTTATATTTGGTCAATATTCACTTTGAGAGTGCAGCTCCCTTTTTTATTTATCTTTACTTGTGTTTATTTCACTTTGATTTGCAGCTAAAGTTTTTAGGTTTGTATACAGCGCAGTCTTTTTTCTTACATACAGTGGGGACGGAAAGTATTCAGACCCCCTTAAATTTTTCACTCTTTGTTATATTGCAGCCATTTGCTAAAATCATTTAAGTTCATTTTTTTCCTCATTAATGTACACACAGCACCCCATATTGACAGAAAAACACAGAATTGTTGACATTTTTGCAGATTTATTAAAAAAGAAAAACTGAAATATCACATGGTCCTAAGTATTTAGACCCTTTGCTCACTATTTCGTAGAAGCACCCTTTTGATCTAATACAGCCATGAGTCTTTTTGGGAAAGATGCAACAAGTTTTTCACACCTGGATTTGGGGATCCTCTGCCATTCCTCCTTGCAGATCCTCTCCAGTTCTGTCAGGTTGGATGGGAAACGTTGGTGGACAGACATTTTTAGGTCTCTCCAGAGATGCTCAATTGGGTTTAAGTCAGGGCTCTGGCTGGGCCATTCAAGAACAGTCACGGAGTTGTTGTGAAGCCACTCCTTCATTATTTTAGCTGTGCTTAGGGTCATTGTCTTGTTGGAAGGTAAACCTTCGGCCCAGTCTGAGGTCCTGAGCACTCTAGAGAAGGTTTTCGTCCAGGATATCCCTGTACTTGGCCACATTCATCTTTCCCTTAATTGCAACCAGTCTTCCTGTCCCAGCAGCTGAAAAAGACCCCCACAGCATGATGCTGCCACCACCATGCTTCACTGTTGGGACTGTATTGGACAGGTGATGAGCATTGCCTGGTTTTCTCCACACACACCGCTTAGAATTAAGGCCAAAAAGTTCTATCTTGGTCTCATCAGACCAGAGAATCTTATTTATCACCATCTTGGAGTCCTTCTCCTTCTCTCATGTGTCTTGCACTGAGGAGAGGCTTCCGTCGGGCCACTCTCTTTCTACAACTACTCTACCATCTCCCGACTGCATCTCTGGAGCTCAGCCACAGTGATCTTTGGGTTCTTCTTTACCTCTCTCGCCAAGGCTCTTCTCCCCCGATAGCTCAGTTTGACCGGACGGGCAGCTCTAGGAAGGGTTCTGGTCCTCCCAAACGTCTTCCATTTAAGGATTATGGCGGTCACTGTGCTCTTAGGAACCTTAAGTGCAGAAGAAAATTTTTTGTAACCTTGGTCAGATCTGTGCCTTGCCACAATTCTGCCTCTGAGGTCTTCAGGCAGTTCCTTTGACTTCATGATTCTCATTTGCTCTGACATGCACTGTGAGCTGTAAGGTCTTATATAGACAGGTGTGTGGCTTTCCTAATCAAGTCCAATCAGTATAATCAAACACAGCTGGACTCAAATGAAGGTGTAGAACCATCTCAAGGATGATCAGAAGAAATGGACAGCACCTGAGTTAAATAAATGAGTGTCACAGCAAAGGGTCTGAATACTTAGCATGTCAGAGCAAATGAGAATCATGAAGTCAAAGGAACTGCCTAAAGAGACCTCAGAGGCAGAATTGTGGCAAGGCACAGATCTGACCAAGGTTACAAAAAATTTTCTTCTGCACTTAAGGTTCCTAAGAGCACAGTGACCTCCATAATCCTTAAATGGAAGACGTTTGGGAGGACCAGAACCCTTCCTAGAGCTGGCCGTCCGGCCAAACTGAGCTATCGGGGGAGAAGAGCCTTGGCGAGAGAGGTAAAGAAGAACCCAAAGATCACTGTGGCTGAGCTCCAGAGATGCAGTCGGGAGATGGTAGAGTAGTTGTAGAAAGAGAGTGGCCCGACGGAAGCCTCTCCTCAGTGCAAGACACATGAGAGAAGGAGAAGGACTCCAAGATGGTGATAAATAAGATTCTCTGGTCTGATGAGACCAAGATAGAACTTTTTGGCCTTAATTCTAAGCGGTGTGTGTGGAGAAAACCAGGCATTGCTCATCACCTGTCCAATACAGTCCCAACAGTGAAGCATGGTGGTGGCAGCATCATGCTGTGGGGGTGTTTTTCAGCTGCTGGGACAGGACGACTGGTTGCAATTAAGGGAAAGATGAATGTGGCCAAGTACAGGGATATCCTGGACGAAAACCTTCTCTAGAGTGCTCAGGACCTCAGACTGGGCCGAAGGTTTACCTTCCAACAAGACAATGACCCTAAGCACAGCTAAAATAATGAAGGAGTGGCTTCACAACAACTCCGTGACTGTTCTTGAATGGCCCAGCCAGAGCCCTGACTTAAACCCAATTGAGCATCTCTGGAGAGACCTAAAAATGTCTGTCCACCAACGTTTCCCATCCAACCTGACAGAACTGGAGAGGATCTGCAAGGAGGAATGGCAGAGGATCCCCAAATCCAGGTGTGAAAAACTTGTTGCATCTTTCCCAAAAAGACTCATGGCTGTATTAGATCAAAAGGGTGCTTCTACGAAATAGTGAGTAAAGGGTCTAAATACTTAGGACCATGTGATATTTCAGTTTTTCTTTTTTAATAAATCTGCAAAAATGTCAACAATTCTGTGTTTTTCTGTCAATATGGGGTGCTGTGTGTACATTAATGAGGAAAAAAATGAACTTAAATGATTTTAGCAAATGGCTGCAATAAAACAAAGAGTGAAAAATTTAAGGGGGTCTGAATACTTTCCGTCCCCACTGTATACGTGTATTAGAGGTAACCAATGAGATATGGCTCTAGGCTTTAAAAAGACTTTGGTGAGTCGGTTCCCCACCTACCGAGGAAGCCCAATCAGAGGACGTAACACATCTAGGAAGAAAGAGCTGAGCCTGTGATGTGACGCCACCACCGCAATATGTGGGTAGTTGTGAGCTAGCTGGCGGATTTGTTTTAAAGCAATTTTTAATTGTCTTTCTTGTAGGTGTTTTTATTAGTGGGGCATTAATAAAGAGTTTTTAATGGAGAGCATTGTGTTGTTGCCTATTTGTCCCATTTAACATATGGTGGACAAGTGGAAGGAGAAGGTGTTGCCATCCAAAGTGTGAGGGGATCAGTTAGATGTCTACTACCTGGGAGATTAATAGCCAGTGGAGGACACAAATAAGCCTACTTTAATTGTGTTGGAGGTGAGCAGGTTTTTCACCAGGTGGCGGATGAACACTGTTCACAAGAAGAATTTTAAAGAAACATTCACATATAGAGCACTATTGGGTGCAGAACTGTATAATTTTTGATTATTTTATTTTTGAAGTTGTTCACAATTTTATATGGACTTTCACACATTGTATTTGAGCTAGTTATAATTTGTTAGTGTTTCGCTACACTTTATTGCATTATAAAATTACGATGCCCTGACACCCCGCAAACACAAACAGGACAACTCGCACCATGGCAATCCTTTATTGTTAGACTCCCATTGCAAATTATAGCTCACCAGCCAGCTGCTGAATGTCAACAAACCAGCTGGGTATCTTAGGTGATGTCTTTGACCACATATCATCATTACCATATTTGTTAATTGATGGCCAATGGCTTGTCTACTATTTAATGCATGCTGGTGAACAGGCAGTTAGAAACTGAGGGCAATAACACTGATTACTAATGTAGGGGTGAATCTTGACTGACCGCCAAAGTACTGGGGATGTACACTGACCACCAATGTAAGGGGGGATTTTTTCATTGACCACCAATGCTCTTTTCTTTCATAGTAGGATAAGAGTTTTGCCAACTTGTTCTGGCTCCCACACCTGCCCCCAGGGAGAGATAATAGTTGCCCCTGACCTGCTGCAGCTTCCCTCATTTGTGGTTGGAACTTTACAGCTTGGTGAGATTACTATGATGTTAGTGTAGTATTATCTTTAATTATGTTTATTTATTTGTACTGTGAATTATTAGACCCTACTTCCCAGCTCTCCCTACTTCCTGAAGAAGAGGAGTACTCCTGCAAAATGGATGGATGATCGCTGACACATATGCCCATATGCGACCACCTATAATTTGGGATCTCATTATCTGGTGAGAGGCTATTGCGATTGGTGGTGGTGATTTCACCTAGTGTTGCATCCATACTTGCAAGTGGAAACAAACTTTACAGAGGAGTGGTGGTGGAACCCCCCTTCACATAATCATTGTGTGACCAGTTTGGACATTTTGGTGGTGGGTTTTTGTTTTGTTTTTTAATCCACCCCAGGATAACACATATATATATTATTGGTGTCAACTTTTTATGCACAAAAATTATATTTATTTGTAATTTTTGCATTTTTATGAAGACTATTCATATGTTGTGACATTAATGCATTAGTGGTGTCACCTTCTGATGCACATACTTGTATAAGATCATTTCTTTGTCTTGTGTTTATTATTCTGAATTAATTAATACTAAGGAATAAGATACACAGTGCAACACTTTATTTAATTTTATTTCATTTACGCTACCCTACCTCCACATTCTTATATGTCCTATGTGTCATGTACATGTTTTCATCTGGATGTCTACCCCATCTCCTTTTAACACACAGTTCTGCTATTTCTTTATGTCCTTTTTTTATACATTGCAGCACACAGTTATAGACTGTGTAGTTTAGGTATAGCAAAAACAATGTTCTTGGTGCCTCCTTTTTAGCCCTTACTTTGTATTGAATGAGTAATGCTAGGTTGCTATGGGTGCCAAATTTGCTGGAGATTTATGCCATGCTGACTTGCTATGACATGCAGTATTAAAGTGATTGTATAAAAATGAACAAATGAATATCTCAAGGAAGATATTGGTAGTTTTCTGGCCTAAAAGAGCCAATATATTTAAAGTGGAAGTCCATGCTAAAACTAAAATCCCTGTATCTATAGCC
The DNA here is from genome assembly GCF_042186555.1 of Aquarana catesbeiana. NCBI lineage: Eukaryota > Metazoa > Chordata > Amphibia > Anura > Ranidae > Aquarana > Aquarana catesbeiana. The sequence goes on from NC_133325.1 coordinate 638,652,034, forward strand.
ACCAACATTCTAACACTATCCTATCTAGCCCTGTAAAGAAAAAAACGAGTATACATACCTTTTCTGCAGGCAATCCGAGCCAATCTCCAGAGGTGGAAGCTCTGATCCCACACTGAGATGTCATCCGTGGCTTCGCTGTGTGGGTGGGTGCAGAGGACACATCCGACAATGGAAGCCCCATAGTAGGTCTATGGGTGACGTCACTTCCCATTCATTTTACAGCAGTTGTCGGATGTGTATTTAGCAGATATTCCGCCGCTGGAGATTGGGTCGGATCACCTTCAAAAAAAGTATGTATACTAATTTTTTCTTTACAGGGCTATATAGGTTAGTGTTAAAATGTTTGTGGCTATAGATGCAGAGATTTTAGTTTAGCATGGACTTCCACTTTAATATTTCAACAAATATTTTTTTAAAAGAGATTGTTTATATGGGCTTTGAGCCTGTGTAGATGACACAGTTTGAGATCCTTCTGGGATCATTCAGAATTCATTAACAGGTTGATCTCCATCTGATCTGATCTTCCTTGTCAAAAGAAGTTTATTGAGTATACAATGTTATAAAGATACATAAAGTAAGTTTACAAGGATCTATAAAGTAAGCTCATTGTTTTACAGTAGGGTTTATATAGGTAAATATCATGAAATTTCAAATATTAAACATTGGGTTCACGTAAACCTAAATTAAAGATATATATCATTTCCTTAGTTACTTTTGTAGGTATTTAAATGATTTATACCTACTATACATATTGTTTACAAGTAGAGTGTATATAGGTCAAATAAATTCTGATAATGAGCTTTAATCGTAAGGTGGAGAAAAGGAAAGAGAAAGAAGAAAAAGGGTTGAAAGGTAGAGGTATGGTCCACAAGGTTGTCCCGCTCGTCAGTTTATTATTCTTTTTAGTTCTCTTTGAAGCCTTAGAATGGGTGTCTCTGTAAGTCATTTAATCTGTTACCATGGCAACAGGACAGAGTCATTGAAGTTTGACAGGAACTGTTGTTTTATCCAAGGATGCCAAAGTTTTTCAAATTTTGGAATTTGATTTTGATCGATGGCTACCATCTTAGCATGGGACATTGTATTATTCATTCTGTGAATTGTTTCTGCTAGTACCAATGTAGGAGATTTCCATGCCTTGGCCACTGTTTGTTTTGCAGCCGTTATTAGTTGGATCATAAGTTTGAATTGAGAGAGTGTTAACCATTCCGGTTTTAGATTAAGTAAAGTTAAATATGGATCTGGTTGTATTATTTTTTTAAATATTTTAGATGCAATCACGAAGACTTCCTTCCAGAAGGTTTGGATTACTGGGCATGTCCACCATATGTGTAAATATGTGCCTATTTCTGGGCATCCTCGAAAACAAAGAGCTGAGGTATTAGGTGAATATTTTGCCACTCTAGCGGGTACAAGGTACCAGCGAGTTAGGACTTTATAATTTGTCTCCAGTGCTAAGATGTTGGGTGAAGATGACTTAGCTGTGAGCCATATGTTAGACCAGTCCGTGTCTTCTAAAGTTCGTCCCAGGTCCTCCTCCCACCTCTGAACGTAAGAGGGTCTATTAAGATTTGCTACTCCATATAATTGATTATAAAGTGATGAAATTGTACCTTTAGCAAATGGATCTTTTGTACAGATTGATTCAAAAATTGATAATTGGGATAATGGTGTATCCCCCTTTAGGAATGGTGTATAGAAATTTTTGATTTGGAGATATCTAAAAATCTCAGAGTTTGGTAGATCATATTTTTCTCTAAGCGATGGGAATGAAAGGAATGATTTAGATGCTATGAAGTCATTTAGTGTCTGAATGCCTGATGTTGTCCAAGCTTTAAAAGAATTTGGGTAGATCCATGCCGGATAAAAGGCCGGATTTCTGATAAAAGAAAGGAGAGGATTGTGTGGAGATTGTAACTGATATTTGGTTTTTAGTTTATCCCAGAGAGATAAGAAGTGTTTAGTTATGGGATTATGAATTTTAAAGCGGTCTTTAGGATCAAGCCATAATAAATTTGATATTAATAGAGGGTCATTTTCTGAAGCCTCTATAAATACCCATAATGGGATTTCCTGTTTTGCATGGTATTTGGACAGACTAGCCAAATGTGCTGCTCTGTAGTAGTTAGTAAAATTAGGGTATCCCAGGCCTCCTTTATTTTTGGGAAGATGTAGTGTGTGTATAGGTATACGTGGTTTAGAAGAGCCCCATATAAACGAAGTTGCTCTTTTTTGTACTATTCTCAAAAAATAGGAAGGAATTGGAATAGGGAGGACTCTGAATAGATAAAGCAATTTGGGTAGAATAGTCATTTTGATTGCATTAATCTTCCCTATCCAGGATAAAGGAAGTTGCGACCATTGTTTTATTAGATTTGTGATCTGTCTTAATACAGGAGGATAATTGGTTGAGAATAAGTCAGAATGAGATGCTGTTAAATGAATTCCAAGATATGGGATTGATTTTTCTGCCCATGTGATTGGGAGTGCAGCCCTAGCCGGGATCAATTCCATGTTTGTGAGTGAAATATTAAGCACTAGGCATTTCTTAGGATTAATCATAAGGCCGGATAGGGCTGCAAACCCATCAAGAGCTGGTATTAAGTTAGGACCAGAGACCTGTGGTGATGATAGAAAAAGTAATATATCGTCTGCAAATATACATAATTTGTGTGTAATACCTCCTACTTCAATGCCAGTTATAGTTTGGTTTGTTCTGATGTATTGGGCCATGGGTTCGAGTATAAGGGCAAATAATAAGGGAGATAATGGGCAACCCTGTCGGGTACCTCTTTCGATATTAAAGGCTTCAGATTTGTATCCAGCATATTTTATATAGGCTTTGGGTTTATTATATAATGCTTTGATCCATGTTAAAAAGTGGGGTCCAAAACCCCATTTTTGTAATGAATATTGCATATATTGCCAGGATACTGTGTCAAATGCCCTCTTAATATCGAGAGATAGAAAACATAAAGGGATTTTCCGTTTTTTAGCAATAAGTGCCAATAACACTGCCCTGCGTATATTATCGCCTGCCTGTCTATTTGGCATGAAGCCTACTTGATCTCTATGTATTAATTTTCCTATAATGCTATTGAGGCGTTTTGCTATTATTTTTGCTAATATTTTAATATCGAGGTTTAACAGAGAGATAGGCCGATAATTCACACAGGAAGTATCATCAGAAAGGGGTTTTGGGATCATACAAACAATTGCCATTAGTGTTTCTTGCCGAAAAGAATGTCCATCTAGAAGTTTGTTAAAAGTTTCAGTGAGAATGGGAGAGAGTATTTCTGAGAATGTTTTATAGTATAAAGCCGAGTAGCCGTCTGGGCCTGGTCTTTTGTTAAGTTTTAGGTCTTTTATGGCGTTAGCAACTTCATCTATAGTTATAGGCTCATCCAAACTGCTTTTTTGATTCTGAGATAACTCAGGTAAGGTTATTTTTGAGAAGAAGGATTCAGCCTCTGTAGGATTAAATTCATTGTTTGTCTTGTATAAAGTTGCGAGATGTGAGTGAAATTTATGGACTATTTTAACTAGATTACAAGTGTAAACATTTTTTGATAATTTCAAACGTATTGGTTTGAAAGATTTGTTAGTTGAATTTAATGCCCGAGCCAAATATGTACCTGGTTTGTTTGTATTCATGTAGAAATTGTGTTTGGAGCGTTTGAGGGATTTATCAACTGACTCAGTGAGAAATAGATCGTATTCCAATCTAGATTTTTCCAGATGAGATTTTGTACTCTGAGATGGATTATCTTGAAATGATATGTAGGCTGCATTAAAATTGAGTTCTAGTTTTTTTGCTAGATTTTTGCGTTCCCGTTTAAATAGTGCCATTTGTCTTTGTATTGTACCACGCAAGACAGGCTTATGAGCTTCCCACAGTGTTATTGGGGAGATGTCTGTTGTATTATTAATTGATATGTATTCCTTTAAAGCTTGTTCAATGGCCATCTGATGTAGTGGGTGTTTGAGCATTATGTCCGGTAAGTACCACGTTGGGTCATGCGCTTTTGGTATGGCTGAGGCTATAGTAGTGTATACTGCATTATGGTCAGACCACGGAATCGGAATTATATCTGATGCAATAATTTCTGGTATCATTCCTATTGTTAGAAAAATATGATCTATTCTGGTGAAGGTTTGATGAGGGTGCGAGAAATAAGTGAATTTCTTTTTCATTGGGTTACTTTCTCTCCATGAATCTACCAGATTGTATTTGGAAAGAAGTTGAGAAAAAGGTAATCTAGAGGTTATTTTGGATGGTGTAAAAGGTGATTTATCTAGAAATGGGTGGAGGACCTGGTTCGAATCCCCACACATTATCACTGTTCCTATTTTGTGTGTATTAATCACTTGTAATATATGTGAGAGGAATGGTGTAGGTTGTTTGTTAGGAGCGTAGTAGGAAATCACCGTGATTGCTGTATCCATTATATAACCCATGAGTATCAGGTATCTACCTTCTGGGTCTTTAATTTCTGATGATAAGGTGAATGGTGTGGATCGGTGAAATGCAATTAGAGTTCCCCTTTGCTTGGTACAGGCAGAAGCCGTGTAAATTTGTTGATAAAAAGGAGAAATATATTTTGGAGTAGAATCTTTGGTGAAGTGTGTTTCTTGGAGGCATACTATGTGAGCCTTCTTGTTATGGAAAGTACGGAAGGCTTTGGTCCTTTTTTGAGGGACATTTATTCCCTGAACATTCAGGGAAAGTATATTCAGTGGTGCCATGGCAATAGATCAAATAGTTTTGACTTACTTTTTGTTATGCAGAGCTGACTGCGCAGATCAACCTGTGTGGACTGAAGAGATGAATAGATAGAAAAGAAACCAGTGAATTCTGGAGTAAAGAGTAAACAAAAAACATATGAGATTAGATGATACATTGTATAAATTATTTTTTGCAAGTAATCACAATTTACCCGTGAAAGAGAATAAATATCTCTCTCAGGGGAATAAGTGCCTTCGTCACACTCCCACATAATATGGTTGGGAGAATGAGGAGGGCTAATGGGGGTACACGGATCTTCCGCTTACAGGAGAGAAGTGCTATGTCAAAAGACATCAAAATGATGTTTCATTAATTGGAGTGCAGAATATAGTTTTTGTTGAAATTATTAATTCCAGGGTGGTTGTATATGGTTAGTCTTGCCCTAGGCTAAATAATTCAGTTAGAAAGGTACTGTTAATAACTTTGGTATTGATGAAGATAGTTTGAATTATTTTGGGATTTTAACCCTTTTAGAGTAAACAATTACATATTTTATTCATACGTAACTGTTTAGATATGTTAACTCATAAAATTGAGGTTGTATTGCTTCAGATTAGAATAAACAAAAACATAATTCTAGGAACTAGTTAGGTAATAATATATTTGTTTTAAGAAAAGAAAGAAAAAGCTTCCATTACTTCTGGATTATTGAACATATTTGTCCTAAAAAGTAATAAATCTATTGTTATTACCTGATAATATATAACTGAACAAGAATTTCCTTATTTCACTTATATATTCTAAGGCTATATGAATCAGAAGTAATAAGAAATATAACTGGAATGTAACATGATCCCACACAGTGTGTGACTATCAGAATGCAGTTACATTCAGTTATAAATATAGGTTTTTTTATAGAGAACCATCTCTTAGTATAATAAATGAAGAGATATCAGGAATTAGGATGTCAGTCCATTGAATCTTCTTGGTCCATGGATGATGTGGCATAACGGCCTCTTTTGTGAGAATGATGATTCCCATTTTGTTCTGAAATTTTCTGGGTACTGCCTGAAGGTGAAGATGATGCCATTCTTCTGCGTGTGGGAGTGTTGCTGCTTGTGGGTTCTGTCAGATTTAATTTTAAAAGGGTTTGTTGTAGTTCATCTGCTGATCTGCTTCTGTAAATTGTACCTTGGTAGTTAAATCTGACTGAAAAGGGGAAGCCCCATTGATACATAATGTTGTGGCATTGCAGTTCCATTAGTTGGGGTTTCATGGATCGTCTTTTAGTAATAGTAAGTTGGGATAGGTCAGCAAAAATTTGATAATTGTGTCCTTGAAAATTAAGTTCCTTTTTTTCTCTTGCAGCAATTAGTATTTGTTCTTTCGTTCTGTAATAATGAAATTTTGTGATTATATCACGTGGGGGTCCATCTTTCTTTTTGGCTGTGAGGGCTCTGTGTACTCTGTCCAGTTCTAAACGTTCAATAGGGATATCTGGCTTTAGTTCTTGTAATAGAGCAGTAATAGTAGATTGCAGGTCTGTCACAGTTTCAGGTATTCCCCTTATGCGTAAGTTTGAACGTCTGGCTCTATTTTCGTAATCTTCGAGCTTAGTTTGAAGTATTAAATTCTCCTTTTTTAATTGTTCCAATTCTGTTATATTTTCTTGGGTTGTAATTTCAATTTCATCCATTTTTATTTCTAAGACTGCGGTGCGGTTTCCCAGCTCTCTTATTTCTTTGGTTAGGCTTTTTGTTATTTGGTCTGAGGTTTGTTTTAAAGCCTTATGAAGCATCTTTTCAAATTGTAATAATATTACTGGGGATACTGAGGAGGCTTGTGGAGAAGTTTGTGAGAGGATTTGTTCTGTATCTGACTCAAATGGAGAGTCTTGCTGTGACATTTTCTGTCTGTGAGAGTGCCCTGATGCTGTATCTTGTGAGGTGACTGGAGCTGCTTCAGCTGCAGTGAGTGCCTGTGAGCTCTTTGTGAGGTGATTTTTATTTCTGCCACGGTTTCCTCCCAGTACCATATTTCCTCCCCAAACTTTCACAGTTTGTTCCCTGGGGCAAAAAGGTTCAAATGGATACCTTTTGAGCCTGCAGGCTCCGCTTTGTCCTTCTCTTCTCTCCTCAGCGGTGTGGAGCTCTAACAATGCATGTCTGCTCTGCTAGGCTCCGCCTCCTGCCATCGATCTGATCTTAACCTTAGACTTTTATAAGAATGCAAAACCCTTATGTCATAAGCAAAAGCCCATTGGCACATGTTCTAAAAAAAGAATAAGAAAATGAACATAGCATAAACAAGAAAAGAATGATGTTGCTCATTGCAACTAGTCATATACAATAATTTTCTATCCATTTTCTAAGCCATGCTAAAAAATACATTTTTTTATTTATTTTTTTTAACCAATAAACTACCTCCAGATCATTAAATATATTCATATTGTCCTAGTAGTTCTAGAGCATAGTACTCTGTACACACTGAGATAATTATAGACTAGCCGGACAGTAAGTACTGAGACTAATGGATAAATAATAATGATGGAAACAGAAAAATATCTATTAAAGGTTTTAAAAATGATGTATATTTAATAGTATTTATATTACACCTATTTTGTTGAATATAGCTGGTATATCAATCAAATGTTTTGTTTGCAAAATATATACTGTATCTGTGTGTTTCTATAGTGTGTGTGTGTGTGTGTGTGTGTGTGTGTGTGTGTGTGTGTGTGTGTGTGTGTGTGTGTGTGTGTGTAAGGAAAAAAGAAAGAAAGGTGGATAGATGAATAGATTTTGTAGATAGACATGGATAGATTTCAACCTAGGTTTATTCATGTATTTATTTATGTTGTATGACATGCAATGAAAGCTACTTTTACTCACACCCAATGTGCTATATTTAGCAATTAGCATTTATATCTTTTGTAGTTAGAAAATTGGCATCTGTAGAATTTCTACTCATTCCATGCCATTGCCTGCCACCTGCCACCAAGTGTCATGAATGGTCTTGAAAATCAAAGCCTGTTATCTGGAATACGTTTGAGCAGCCTCCTCAGATCCTTCTTATTCTTAAGTGCCTAAAGAATGTACTGGTTTCACAATAGAAAAAAAATGTTAAAAAAATACATAATGTAACTTGTCCTAATATACTTTTCCAAGTCTAAAAATATGCCAGACCAAAAGAAACATATTTACATAAAAAGCAGACAAGGTCAAATAACAAAGAAAGCCCTTAATTAGTTGTAATCAACTTTAATTTGCATACCGTATATAATTCCTAAATGATTGTTAATAATAACTTTATATAATGGACTTCCAATTTTCATGAAAATGGCACATTTTGATAAGCAGACACAGAACCCTAGTACTAATAAGGTTTAATTTGCATACATTAGTCTGATTATCCAAACAAAAGGATTACAGTATTACTTCTCCGTACCTTTATGTCCTTATTATGCACACTGATTAACCTCACAAAAGCTAGCTCTTATTAACAAACAATAGCCACGGTTGAAAGAAATTCTTTAGAACTAAAATGGGAACATTATACTTTATTTTTTGGTATGAAGAATGTTTAATTTAACAGTGTCTGTCAAAATGCACTCGTTTTTCTTTTTTGATTCACGTTTACAGTGACAGGTTGGTAATTGTCTGAAACAAAGGTTGTGCTTTCCAGGCATATTCCTACTTTACTATAGTTGGTGCAAACTTTAAAGCAGGGCCATGATAAAGCAGCTAATAGACAGCTAACATGCATATTTGTGAACTGTGTTACCTGCCATGGATTTGCAATTCTGCTCAACTAATCATCAGATTCATTCACCCTTGCCAGACAGCATAGTCAAGTCCTTGACCTTACCTTTCTTCATTGCAGTTAAACCAATACAGCTTTCTCAAGGATCTGCTTCAGTCTGTGATTGGATAGGGAAAGAGAAGCAGCAAACTGATGAGGTAATCTGTGCTCCATCATCAACAAGCGCTCAATGGTAGATTGACAGCACTTTAAAAATGTAATATAGTATGACTGGCTTACTGTGCTGTCCCTTTCCCCTATAGTCTGAGCCAACGATTGCAAGTCAATATAAAACAGATTCAGGAAGTATTCAAAAATACATTGAAGTTTTTTGTATCAATGTGTAACTGGATTAAATGTTAATCATATAAATAAATATATCTATCTATCTATCTATCTATCTATCTATCTATCTATCTATCTATCTATCTATCTATCTATATATATATATATATATATATATATATATATATATATATATATATATATATATATATATTTATATATATATATATATATTTATATACAGTATATATATAGATATATTACAATTCTATTGTATGTGTGTCTTCCTAGATCACCAGTAAGATTACACATTAAAGTGTATATAAGCCCCAAAATAAAAATCTAATTTTGCAATTTACTAGTCCTTTGATGTGGTTGCTGTCGTTTTTTTTTTTGGTTTTTTTTCAGGATTTTTTGCTTTATTTCCACGTTGCAATCCTGCTAGCTAGTATCACACTTCCTATTCTGGGGTGAAAACACTCACCAAACTGTGTCTATGGAAGAGCAGCATGTTAAGACGACAAACCTCCACCCCACACATACACACACTTATTTTATTTGTATTTAAAGATTTGAATACATTTAATGTGGCTATAATACACAATGGGAAGTGTTTTACTCTAAACTTGGTGGGATGAAGAAGGAATCACCCCAATGAATTTGAGATTGAATGCAGATGAGCTCTTTTCTGGATTCTTAGTAACCTGTGAAACACTGGCCATCTAATTGATAGGGTCAAAATTTTCTCGTGAGTTTCCAAATGTAAAAGGTGTTGGTGGATGTAACATGGAAGATTCACATTTCTGCTTTTGTGATGACACACATACAGTACATATTGGTTGGGATATACCAGTGAGCACACTTGGGATATATTTTTTGTTTTTTTATGGTTTGATAATACTTGTTTGTGTATTGGTATATTGGAATGTAGGACTGTGTTTTTTGTTTATTCAAACATGGGGATTATATGATTGATGCTAACTATAGGCATCTAAAAGGGAGGGGGAGTGTGATTTGTATATTTACACATATTTATTTATGCAATGTAGTTAATTGATACAACACCGAATAAAAAATGGGTATCTTTGTATTTGGATTAATTTCTGAGTAGTCATATTTTTTAAATACCAAAAATGATGGGAAATGTAAAACTTTACAGTTGTCACAGGAACATTAATTGGATAGAAATCAAAAATAGGGGACACCTGGAAAATCACAGAAAAAATGACAAGAATAATTCATCCTATAACAAAAAGCTTTAGATATATTTTAATTGCCCAGGTTGCTGAAAAGTACCATAGGATGTCATTGATTAAAGATGTCATCAGTTTTTTTTTAACTATTAATGATCTGAGAATACATTTAAAAAAACGTGACACTTCACATTGTTGGGACAAATTTTAAAAATACAGCACGTTTTCGAACAAGGAAATTAATGATCTAAACTATACGATTCTGACAACTTAAACAATGTTTGACAGAGAAAGTATTATTATGCATGCAATAACTTCCACAAAAGGCTTATTTATTGCTCAGTGGGGCAGTATGGAAATAAAAGTCAGAGTGATAAGCCAGGGAGATAAGTTAACACTACAGCACCAATTGCCATTCATTTTGTAGCTATATAATTAGTAAATATTGTTTGTAGCACAAAAGTAATTGGAGGGTTTTTGTGCTACATTCACAGTGTGCAACATTCTCGTTTGACAATCTGTATACATTGTTAGCACATACCCAGGCGACACAAACCCTAAACGTCTAATGCGCACATCACTGTAAACTGACAGCCTATGGAGTATACCTTGTCAAATTTATGATGCACTGATTGTAGTGTGCAGATACATGATGTATATAGCAACTAATAGCAATGTATATATTAACCAGAGCTTTTCAGTTTCTAGGAAGAAGGAAAAAAGAGCCTAAGCATGAATTCTAAACGAAATGTTTATTTTCATATCTTGTCATATATGAGTAACCCACTATTTTGACATGACCTAATTTTATCATCTGCCATTGATTTTATATTAAAATAAAATGCCAAAAATAATTAAATAAACCAACCTCTGATCTTTACCCTTCAATAGATATGGGGTTGATTACTAAAAGATGTAGCGACTGTTCTCTTGACTTCCAAATAATTAAATGGTAAGCATGGACAGAGTTCTAAGCTATTCTCCAACCTAAGTAAATATTCACTTTGCAAACAAAACTGGGCCTTGGAGGTAGGGGCAGACTGGCGCCTGCAAAAGGGCCTGTGGACCAAGGAGAATATGGCCAAAAGGAGGGTCTGTCATTTTTAACTGAAACTGTACCTGTCAACTTCATGCCGGCCTCACTACACCAATTGTTCCATCCCAGGGCCCCCTGGTCCATCATTCCTATCATTTCTCATTTGACTGGAGATATCCTTACTTGCTTTCACGACTTCTATACAAGACATTTACCAGTCAAGACATTGAGGCATACCTTTGTGATTTGATATTCCTTACATTAACTCAGGAACAGGGGGAGCACTTAGATGCAGATATAACAGAAGATGAGATCAGGGAGGCAGTAGCGTCTATGGCTAAGGGAAAGGCCTCGGGTCCCCAGTAGTCTACCCTTGGAAATATATTGCAGATACCTGGACACTCTTGCCCTGTTTCTGGCACAGGTCTATTCTACAGCATTTCGAGAAGGGGAGACTGCCACCATTTATGTACTAGCAAAGATCCTGGCTAAACATCTCAATGCAGTCATTCTTATTCATCCAGACCAAACTGGCTTTATGCCAGGAAAATCTGCCTCCATTAACATACGTAGGGCACAACTAATAGCTCAATGGTTTGTAGCAAGAGATATACAAATAAACCGCCCCTGAATCTCTCTTACTCCACTGCGCCAAAGAAAAGTGCAAAGCTATATAAAAGATGTGTAAATGAATACAAAATATGTGTACATACACAGTGTACAGTGAAGAAAAGCTTGCCACTTAAATAAATACATAAACTAATCAAAATCCCAAAACTATACCTCTCACACGTGTACAGATAGAGATAGTGGCGCTAATATAAATTGTGTAAAATGATGGGTCAGGGCAGTATAATGCCTAAGACCCTCTACTTATGCATAAAAATATTAATAATAATAGTGTCATGAAAAATATTAATTTTATCATGAAAAGAAATTTCTTTAACACCCAGTGAAAAGTGTCACTATAAATAATAAATTACAAGAAATGAATGATCAAGTTCAACAGTTGTTTTTCAATCTTCTTGTGAAAAATCTTCTACTCTTCCACCACACCACCGTGATAGTGACACCACTCCCTCTGAAGAGCGCACTCACCAGATTGTATAGCCTCCCACTCTCGTGTTTGGCAAAACAGCAATTGAACCACACCTGGGTTGCATGTGATGAACCGTGACTCCAATCAAGCCAGCTCCATATGTGAAAAAATGAATAAAGTGCTCCACATAGCGTGATACCATTTTGACAGATTTATTAAAATCACTTCAAACACACTTCAATGGTTACCCTCACTTTTAAACTGAAACATAAAAGCCTTTAAAAAGAAATCCACAGCAAGCACAGCAAGCAACAGGATCAGTGATCCAACGGTGCACCGCGGTCACAGCGGACCTGAAATGTAAACTGGTGTATCTCTCACCCAACCTTCTAAGGCCCAGCCCTCCGATCGGTATAGTCCTCCTCAGACAGCAGCATCTAATGTCAGTGCGATGGAATGCCGTGTAACCATGCCCAAGACATGTTTCGTCGAATAGACTTTTTCAAATGGGATTGGCTACACGGATGGTTCATCAATCCTTATATACTATCTATGATTAGTCATGTGATCACCATCAGTCATGTGATCACCATCAGTCATGTGATCACCATCAGTCATGTGACCTCCTGCTCTGCACATGCTCACACTTCATGTCCCCCTGACCGTGAAGCACAGGTACAAAGACTGAATGCATTAGTGGGTCCCAAACATTTTTACGGTGTGTAGTTAGAATGCTGCGTCCAGCATTACCATATATGACATATGACATATCCTAACTTATAATCCACCACTAGTTACAGTGCTAATGTGGAAAAGTAACCAATAAAAATGAATATTAATAAATTAAAATAAACATTTCAACAGGAGATCATGAATTTGTCTAGTTTAAAATACAAGCTATATAAATTAGTCATGATACTATCATACAGCTGCATAGGACAAACAATGACTGAAACACAATCTGATCCTATTAATAAGTCATCCATATTTTTTATTAATAGGATCAGATTGTGTTTCAGTCATTGTTTGTCCTATGCAGCTGTATGATAGTATCATGACTAATTTATATAGCTTGTATTTTAAACTAGACAAATTCATGATCTCCTGTTGAAATGTTTATTTTAATTTATTAATATTCATTTTTATTGGTTACTTTTCCACATTAGCACTGTAACTAGTGGTGGATTATAAGTTAGGATATGTCATATGTCATATATGGTAATGCTGGACGCAGCATTCTAACTACACACCGTAAAAATGTTTGGGATCCACTAATGCATTCAGTCTTTGTACCTGTGCTTCACGGTCAGGGGGACATGAAGTGTGAGCATGTGCAGAGCAGGAGGTCACATGACTGATGGTGATCACATGACTGATGGTGATCACATGACTGATGGTGATCACATGACTAATCATAGATAGTATATAAGGATTGATGAACCATCCGTGTAGCCAATCCCATTTGAAAAAGTCTATTTGACGAAACATGTCTTGGGCATGGTTACACGGCATTCCATCGCACTGACATTAGATGCTGCTGTCTGAGGAGGACTATACCGATCGGAGGGCTGGGCCTTAGAAGGTTGGGTGAGAGATACACCAGTTTACATTTCAGGTCCGCTGTGACCGCGGTGCACCGTTGGATCACTGATCCTGTTGCTTGCTGTGCTTGCTGTGGATTTCTTTTTAAAGGCTTTTATGTTTCAGTTTAAAAGTGAGTGTAACCATTGAAGTGTGTTTGAAGTGATTTTAATAAATCTGTCAAAATGGTATCACGCTATGTGGAGCACTTTATTCATTTTTTCACATATGGAGCTGGCTTGATTGGAGTCACGGTTCATCACATGCAACCCAGGTGTGGTTCAATTGCTGTTTTGCCAAACACGAGAGTGGGAGGCTATACAATCTGGTGAGTGCGCTCTTCAGAGGGAGTGGTGTCACTATCACGGTGGTGTGGTGGAAGAGTAGAAGATTTTTCACAAGAAGATTGAAAAACAACTGTTGAACTTGATCATTCATTTCTTGTAATTTATTATTTATAGTGACACTTTTCACTGGGTGTTAAAGAAATTTCTTTTCATGATAAAATTAATATTTTTCATGACACTATTATTATTAATATTTTTATGCATAAGTAGAGGGTCTTAGGCATTATACTGCCCTGACCCATCATTTTACACAATTTATATTAGCGCCACTATCTCTATCTGTACACGTGTGAGAGGTACAACTAATAGCTCAACTTAGAAAATTTCTGCCTGAGTCTTGTGCACTGGCTTCGCTAGGCACCGCGAAAGCCTTCGACTCAATAGGATGGCCCTTTCTTATGACTGCGTTGCACTCATTTGGCTTTGGCACTAAATTCCAACAATGGGTCACTATACTTATAGGGATCCCGCATCTAACATTTTAGTCAATGATCTCTTATCCCCATCTATACAGCTTCGAAGAGGTACCAGGCAGGGGTGCCCTCTGTCTCAGTTGTTGTTTGTGGTCACTATTGAGACGCTGGCACTGAGATTTTGGCAGTCTCCTCTCTTTAAAGGCATCACTATGGGTGAGAGAGTAGACACTATAAGACTATATGCAGATGACATTATTTTATATATGCAGGATACCTCTGCCTCATTAGGAAGCAGTGCAAATCATAGTCAAATTTGGCACGTATTTGGGCCTTAAAAATTAACTGGCAGAAGTCAGCCCTGATGCCCTTTTCCTCGCAGGCCCTTCCATGCATTGATCCTCCATGCCCTCTTAAGGTAGTGACCTTGTTTAAATATTTTGGAATCTATATTACCCTATCTCCTTCAGAGGCTTCCCAAGCGAATCTGGACCCTCTGGTTACCATGATTAAAGCTAAACTTACTGTCTGGGCCAAACTTCCCCTGTCTGTGGCAGGCAGGATTAATCTCATTAAGATGATCCTTCTGCCAAGTGTCTGTACATGACTTCTCACATGCCTACATCAGTACCTAAATCATTTTTAAAACCCTGGACACGCTACTTATCACCTTTATTTGGGCCACCCATAGGCAGAAACTTAAATTTTCCACTCTACAGTGCTGGCATGGCATTGCCTAACTTATATTATTATTATTTGACTGGGCAGCTACGCCATCTGATAGACTGGTTGGGACCGGCTACGCTGGCAGTGGTTGAGTCATATCCGCCTATGTCCTTAAAAGCAAACATCTGTTGATAGCACTGGAGGCACCTATGGCCGCATTGGGGAAAAGGCATATACTAATATTGACATTGGCCTGTATGGTGTGGAGGGAGACCAAGAAAATTACAAATTTTCATGGTACTAACGGGGTGCTACCATTCTGGCACAATCCAATGTTCCCCCATTTATAGCAATTTGTGGACTCTGGATTCTGGGAGCATAGGGGAATGGTTTCTTTGGACAACGTCTATGATGGAAATGTATTGGCTTCTTTTGAGGGATTGCAAAGGAAATATGAATTGCCCCAATCTACCTTTTAAAGGTATTTACAACTTCGACATATGCTACATAATCAATTTTGTATTTGTGACACTGAGTTCTCTGAATACCCACTGATAGGAGTGCTTTGATCTCAGGGCCCTAGGGGACTTATCTCAACTCTGTATCTACATTTACTCTCTGCCACGGCTAGTGGGGCTCCACTGGAGTTGCACACCAAGTGGCAAAAACTTGTCCCCGATTTGTCTGATGAGGATTGGGAAGAGGCATGCTCTGCCCATCTATCTGTATCTCCCGCAGTCAACAATAAATTAATCCACCTTTTATGCTACATCATACATACCTGACCCTGGTCAGACTGCACGCAATGCACCGTATACCTACCTCTGCCTGCACTAGGTGCACCTGTCCATTCTTGGATTTTGCACATGTTATATCGCTCTGTCCAGTTATAGTGAGATACTGGCAACAGGTGACGGAGATATTGTCTGCGGTCTTATCAAATCCTGTTCCATGTACCCCACTGGTGTGTCTGCTGGGGGTCCTCGACAAGGAGCAATGGCCAAGACATATTAGGACCATGCTACTGGAGACATTATTTATGGCCCGTAAAGCTGTAGCACTTAAGTGGATCCAGCCGAAACCTCCATCCATACATACATGGCTTTGGTTAGTAAATCAGGTATTACCTTATGAAAAACTCATATTTGAACACAGGGGTTGCCCAACTAAGTATAATAAAGTGTGGGATGCTTGGTCTTCTTCTGCCCTTACTGTAACCAACACGTAACTATATCACTAAAAGATTTGAGAAATAGCTATTGTACTTTTGTGTTTCTATGGTTTTCTATAACATGTGTATCGGGATCAATATGCTGAGAAATGCAGTGTACTTGTAAAGACACTGACATTTTTGCACTGTAAGATGTACCGCACTGTTTTGTTCGCTCATGTTGAGCGCATTTGATAACTGTCATTGTCATGTACCTTTTTCAATAAAAAGAGTTAAAAAAAAAATGGTAATATATTTTGGGGACCTGGTAGTCAATCACTCACTTCTGTACTGATAATGCTGGGATTTTGGAATGTGGAGGCCATCATCTTTAGCAAGTAATTTGAATAGATGATCTACTAAAATGTAATAATAATATTGGGTGAAAGAGGTAAAATCTACTTTGGGGTCATTTCCTTGCACTGTATAGAGTTCTCTAGAATTGCCTTTTTTACCCACATAGCCAGGACCTTAAAAAATCTCATGCATGTGGCAATGAACTGAGAAATCCACCCGATGGGGGGATATGTTATCTACAATCACAGGCCCAAAGAAGCCACCTGGAGCAATGAGCTCCACTCACTGACTGCAAATAAATGAAATTAACTAACATTTGCAAGACTGCATGTTTATTTGTTTATAATCCAGTTATTAAAATGTTTTAAATGTTAGTAATTTATGTATTTTTTTTATTTACCTAGGTATTACAACTTCAACATAATGATGTCATCCAGCCTGTCCCGTAGCAGGGATCTATTGCTGACATAATTTGACATAAAGTCAATGTTCAACAATCAAGATGTAACACAGCAATGCTATTCATCAGCATTGCTTGATTCTTGTCGCAACGATAAAGTCAACAGATACCAACCAAGATGCAACACAGTGATTTCAACTGGCAACAATACCCCATTCCTAATGCTATCACCAATCAAAATATAACAAAGAGATGTCCTCTAATGCAGAAGTAGAAAACATGGACTATATGTTATGCTATAAGTTCTATTCTATTTGTTTCTTATATATAGAATAGATCCCCCAAACTCAAGTGCCATCACCAGATCACCAGGTCAACAGGCAGCAAGCTGAACACAGCCCAGAGAAGAGTCCCTCACCATCTAACAGTCTTGAGGCCTAGTCTAAGATAAGTTCCTAAACATTTGCTACTACAAACATTCATTTTGCATAGACATTTCAATTATTTGTTACTAATAGGTCACCCTCACATGTCTTCTAACATAAAGTCTTCCACATGTGAAAATAGTGAACAGGTGAAACAAAAAAAGATATGCAAAGCTGCTTCACAAAAGAGATTACATGCCAGCAAAAAAGGATTGATTGCAGCCGGTTCATTAAAAATGATTCCTGTGAATATGGAATGCTATTTCTATCTCTGCGTATTCTGCAATGTTAGGTTTGTCTATCAATGACAAGATGACTAAATCGGTATGTTTAGATGAAACTGTAGGTGATAACACAGGGAAACAAAAGAGTGTAACCCATTCTGATGTTAGGACACAAGCAAGTAACAGAGGAGGAATGAGGATTTAAAGGTGCCACACACATAAATTGTTATAAAATATCCATGTATACATTCTGAATTTAACAAACGTAGTACTTCATGTTCAGATATGCCTCCGACGATGCTAGAAACTGTTATCTGCATGCTTTGTTCAAGCACTGTGTCTGCAAAATTTGTAATGTTCTGCCATGTTGTGCCTTCCAAATTTGAGTAGTCTGTCATTTCAAGCTAAGATATGTTTTTCACATATGCAGAATCTGTAATTCATGGTCAGATATGATTTTGCCTTCTTTAAATTTAGAATCTGTTGCTTCACTTCAGATATGCTTTCTACATCTGACAAATCATATTTCACATGGTCTGATTAAACTTCTACATCCATGTATAGGACATTTGTGGTACTAGATCCTTTGTCTAGCACAACTACTAAATAATACTTTCTAAAATCACATTCTATGCTCACAAGATGCTAATAATGTGTTATCTTTCCAAGGGCATACATTCTACACTAGCCCTGTGCCCAGTTTTTTGTGCAAATCAAAGAAAGTGTAAATGTGTTACCTTTCCAGGGTCAAAAAGTCTACTTATGCTGTGCCCGTTGTTGGTGCACTCCAAGAAAATGCCTTCTATGCTTGTATTGCTCAAAAAGTGCATGCATGCATGTTAAGGATCTTCCTATGTATGTTTTGTCCCACATAGTTGTAGCCCAACAGAGAAACCTCTAGGGCTCTAGCATGTCAGTTTGCATGTTTCAGGGAGCTCGGGAAATCTGGATAACATCAGGCACTGGCAAATGCATATATTTCTGCAGAAAACAGGGTTGATATTGTAATTCCCTGATTTATTTTCAAACCTAACTACACTAGTGGAATAATTTGTCACAAATGCAATCAGCATCCTTCAGTATCAGTCTGCTAATGCTGCAATTGAAAGACATTTACCTAAAAAAAATGTAAAAAATCCTGGAGAATTGTCAAGGGATGAACCCTTCCCTAAGCCCCTTGAGTGGTTTTATTATAAGAGTTTCTATACAGTCATTTATCAGGCGACAACCAGCCTTGAACTAAAACTCTAAAAAATATAAACTAAAAATTAAGAAAGAAAAACAGATCAAAATACAGGTTGAATAACTATTATTAATTTGTGGAACAGTCACTCACTTCTGGGCTGGTACTGTTGGGATTTGTGTGATTTGGGAGGCGATTTGGGAGGCCACTAATCTAATAATTGATGCTGATTAGGGATGAGCTTCGTGTTCGAGTCGAACCCATGTTCGACTCGAACATCGGCTGTTCGATCGTTCGCCGAATTGCGAACGTTATGGGCCGTTCGCGCTAAATTCGTGTGGCGCGTCACGGCCCATAATTCACTGCGGCATCGCAGTGCATTGCTGGCTGATGATTGGCCAAGCATGCACTATGACCCGCATGCTTGGCCAATCACAGCGCCGTCAGTAGAGAGAGCTGTAATTGGCCAAAGCCAGGGTGGCTTTGGCCAATTATGGCTCAGGGGATTTAGTACACACCCCACACTATATAAGGCCGCCTGCACGGCGGCCCTGTGTAGTGTGTGTTCCGGTGTGCTGAGAGATAGAGAGAGAGAGAGACAGTGTCATTTGATTTGAGTTAGATAGATTAGGCAGAACAGTCAGTCAGTTAGCTGCACTTACAGTGTATTGTGTATATATATGCATCCCAGGTGTTGCATATATATATATACACTGTATTCAGTTTAGCTAGATCCGTTCCTGTTATCTTCTATCTAGACTATTTACATTTAATGCAGTGCGTCCTGCTCACAGTGTTCAGCTAGATCCGTTCCTGCTATTTACATTT
This sequence comes from Aquarana catesbeiana, assembly GCF_042186555.1. Lineage (NCBI taxonomy): Eukaryota > Metazoa > Chordata > Amphibia > Anura > Ranidae > Aquarana > Aquarana catesbeiana. The sequence goes on from NC_133325.1 coordinate 638,671,685, forward strand.
AGTGCAGTGCGTCCTGCTCACAGTGTTCAGCTAGATCCGTTCCTGTTATCTTCTAGACTATTTACATTTAGTGCAGTGCGTTCTGCTCACAGTGTTCAGCTAGATCCGTTCCTGCAATTTACATTTAGTGCAGTGCGTCCTGCTCACAGTGTTCAGCTAGATCCGTTCCTGCTATTTACATTTAGTGCAGTGCGTCCTGCTCACAGTGTTCAGCTAGATCCGTTCCTGCAATTTACATTTAGTGCAGTGCGTCCTGCTCACAGTGTTCAGCTAGATCCGTTCCTGCTATTTACATTTAGTGCAGTGCGTCCTGCTCACAGTGTTCAGCTAGATCCGTTCCTGCTATTTACATTTAGTGCAGTGCGTCCTGCTCACAGTGTTCAGCTAGATCCGTTCCTGCTATTTACATTTAGTGCAGTGCGTCCTGCTCACAGTGTTCAGCTAGATCCGTTCCTGCTATTTACATTTAGTGCAGTGCGTCCTGCTCACAGTGTTCAGCTAGATCCGTTCCTGTTATCTTCCTACTGACAGGCAGGCTTGTCTGGTTACAGTATATAAAGCTACCTGAAGAAAATTACAGGTGTTCTATTTGATCCTATTAGTACCACGGTCAGGCAGCTAGACTATTTACATTTAGTACAGTGCGTCCTGCTCACAGTGTACAGCTAGATCCGTTCCTGTTATCTTCCTACTGACAGGCAGGCTTGTCTGGTTACAGTATATAAAGCTACCTGAAGAAAATTACAGGTGTTCTATTTGATCCTATTAGTACCACGGTCAGGCAGCTAGACTATTTACATTTAGTACAGTGCGTCCTGCTCACAGTGTACAGCTAGATCCGTTCCTGTTATCTTCCTACTGACAGGCAGGCTTGTCTGGTTACAGTATATAAAGCTACCTGAAGAAAATTACAGGTGTTCTATTTGATCCTATTAGTACCACGGTCAGGCAGCTAGACTATTTACATTTAGTACAGTGCGTCCTGCTCACAGTGTTCAGCTAGATCCGTTCCTGTTATCTTCCTACTGACAGGCAGGCTTGTCTGGTTACAGTATATAAAGCTACTTGAAGAAAATTACAGGTGTTCTATCCCAGCTTAGTGCAGCTACAGGCCATTAGTATGTCTGGAAGGCCAAGAAGGAGAGGCAGACAGTCACAAGCCAATAAGAGAGGGCAAGCAGGCTCTGTGTCTAGTGCTGGTCGTGGAGACGGTGCATCCTCATCAGCACGTGGCCATGGGACACGCTTGGCCTTTTTTTCGGCAGCTGGCCATGTTGAGCCGCAACATGCGGAAGACTTGGTCGAGTGGATGACCAAGCCGTCCTCATCCTCCTCATCCTCTCTCACCCATGCCCAGGGTGCTTTGTCTGGCAAAGCAGCGGCCTCTTCCCTCAGCTCAATGTCATCAGTGACTCCTTCCCTAGCTCCACCATGTCCTCATGAGGATTCCCTCGAACTGTTTGACCACAGTGTTGGGTACATGCTCCAGGAGGATGCCCAGCGTTTGGAAGGCTCTGATGACGATACTGAGCTCGATGAAGGCAGTAACATGAGCGCGGACAGAGGGGGTGCCCAAGAAGGACAGCAATCTGGCAGTCATGCTCCCCCTGCTGCAGCATACTGCCAGGTTTGCTCCAGTGATGAGGAGGGAGGGGATGATGAGGTCACTGACTCAACGTGGGTGCCTGATAGGAGAGAGGAGGAGGAGGAGGAGGAGGAGGCGGCAGCACATCACCAACGAGGCAGGATGCCCTCCAGGGGCCAGCCTAAGGGCAGCACATTGACTGCATCACACCCCAAAGCTCCACATGTGCAGGGCGCTGCAGTCTCTGCGCGTTATTCAAAAAGTTCTTTGGTGTGGGCCTTTTTTGAGACGAGTGCATCAGATCGCACCGCTGCTATTTGCAACATATGTCTCAAGCGTATCTCGCGTGGCCAAAATATCTCCCGCTTGGGTACCACATGCTTGACCAGACATATGTTGACCTGCCATGCAGTTCGTTGGCAAGCGTATCTAAAAGACCCACACCAAAGAACAAAGAGGATCTCTCCTTGCTCCTCATCAGCTGAGATTTCCAACCCCACTAGACCTTCAGTCCTCTCTGAGACCTGCAGTGAGAGGAATGAAGGTGTAGAATTAGGTGTGTCACAGCCAAGTACTTGTGGGCAATCTGCTTTTGGTACACCGACGTCAGATTGTACCAGGCAAATTTCCCTGCCCCAGCTGCTGCACCGCCGAAAGAAGTTTGCTCCCAGCCATCCACATGCCCAGCGGTTGAATGCTAGCTTGGCAAAATTGCTAGCACTTCAACTGCTGCCTTTTCAGTTGGTAGACTCTGCCCCCTTCCGTGAGTTTGTGGAATGTGCGGTTCCTCAGTGGCAGGTACCCAAACGCCACTTTTTCTCACGGAAGGCGATTCCGGCTCTCTACCGGCATGTGGAAGGCAATGTCCATGCCTCGCTGGACAGGGCGGTCAGCGGTAAGGTGCATATTACCGCTGACTCATGGTCCAGCAGGCATGGACAGGGACGTTACCTAAGTTTCACGGCGCATTGGGTGACTCTGCTGGCAGCTGGGAAGGATGCAGGACAAGGTGCAGTAGTGTTGGAGGTTGTTCCGCCACCACGCCTCCAAAATGCTGATTGTGACACACCTCTCTCCTCCACCCCCTCCTCTTCTTCTTCCTCCATGGCCTCTTCCTCGGAACCAGCGGTGCTCCGTAGGCGTTCAAGGGGCTACGCAAGTACGCAGGCCAAAAGATGCCATGCGGTGCTTGAGCTGGTGTGCTTGGGGGACAGGAGCCACACTGGGGCAGAGGTTCTGTCAGCTCTGCAGGGGCAGGTTCAGAGGTGGTTGACGCCACGCCAACTTAAGGCAGGAATGGTGGTTTGCGACAATGGCACCAACCTCCTCTCTGCCCTCCGACAGGGACAAATGACCCATGTGCCCTGTTTGGCTCACGTCCTTAACTTGGTGGTGCAGCGGTTCTTGGGCAGGTACCCGGGCTTACAGGATGTCCTGAGGCAGGCCAGGAAAGTCTGTGTGCATTTCCGCCGGTCATATAATGCCAGTGCTCGGCTGACGGACCTCCAAAAGGAGTTTAACCTGCCCAAGAACCGCCTAATCTGTGACATGCCCACCAGGTGGAACTCAACGTTGGCCATGCTGCACCGGCTGCACACGCAGCAGAGGGCCATCAATGAGTACCTGTGCGACTATGGCACCAGGACAGGGTCAGGGGAGCTTGTTTTTTTTTCCCCACGCCAGTGGGCCATGATCAGGGATGCATGCACTGTCCTGTCACCATTCGAGGAGGCCACGAGGATGGTGAGCAGTGACAGTGCATGCATCAGTGACACTGTCCCCCTTGTCCACCTGTTGGAGCACACGCTGCGTGGAATAATGGACAGGGCACTTGAGGCAGAACAGAGGCAGGAAGAGGAGGACTTCCTTAGCTCTCAAGGCCCCCTTTATCCAGACAGTGTTCCTGCGTGCCCGCCGATCACACAGGAAGAGGACGAGGAGGAAGAGGAGGAGGAGGAAGATTGTGTCAGTATGGAGGTGGAGCCTGGCACTCAGCATCAGCAGCAGTCTTTAAGGGATCAGTCCCAAGAAACACATGGACTTGTACGTGGCTGGGAGGAGGTGGCTGCGGACCATGTCGTTCTTAGTGACCCAGAGGACTCCGGACCGAATGCCTCAGCAAACCTACGCTGCATGGCCTCCCTGATCCTGCAAAGCCTGCGTAAGGATCCTCGTATTCGTGGTATCAAGGAGAAGGACCAATACTGGCTGGCAACCCTCCTTGATCCACGTTACAAGGGTAAGGTTGCGGACCTTATCTTGCCATCGCAGAGGGAGCAGAGGATGAAACATCTTCGGGAGGCCTTGCAGAAAGGTCTGTGCAACGCGTTCCCAGAGACTGGGAGGTTACAAACTCCTGTTTCTGGACAACGTGTTGCTGAGGCTTCGGTCAGTCAAAGAAGGAGCGGTGGAGAAGGTGGCCGTCTGACCGATGCGTTCAGACAATTTTTTGGTCCGCAGCCCCAAGGTATGATCGGTTCCAGCAACCATCGCCAGCGTCTGTTTTACATGGTGCAGGAATACCTAGGGGCAAGATCAGACTTGGACACCTTTCCCACCGAAAATCCTCTGGGTTACTGGGTCTTGAGGATGGATCACTGGCCAGAGCTTGCACAGTATGCAATTGAGCTACTGGCCTGTCCTGCATCCAGCGTTCTTTCGGAACGCACATTCAGTGCTGCTGGAGGCGTGGTAACCGATCACAGGGTGCGTCTGTCCACCGACTCGGTCGATCGGCTGACCTTCATAAAAATGAATGAGTCTTGGATCACCACCAGCTACCAAGCACCTGATGCTGATGTAACCGAATAATTTTTTTTGAAATCTCAGATCCCTTCAAAGACTGCCTATGCTGATGCTGAGTGACTATCCCTGAGTAATTATCCTCTTCCTCCTCAATCATCACGCTGATAGCTTGTAAGAACATTTTTGGTTCTGGGCGCCACCACCAGTGCCTAAGGCACAATTTTTCAGCCCCTGTTTAACAGGGGCGTGTAATTACAATTTTTGATGTAATACTTTGCAGCAGGGCTCGTTCCTGCATTCCAACTAGAGTGTCTGTGAGGGGTTGCAGTGTTGTGGCACCAGCACCAGTGCCTAAGGCCCAATTTTTCTGCCCCTGTCTAACAGGGGCGTGTAATTACAATTTTTGAAGCAATAATTTGCAGCAGGGCTCGTTCCTGCGTTCCAACTAGAGTGTCTGTGAGGGGTTGCAGTGTTGTGGCACCAGCACCAGTGCCTAAGGCCTAATTTTTCAGCTCCTGTTCAACAGGGGCATGTAATTACAATTCTTGATCTAATATTTCACAGCAGGGCCCTGTGAGGGCTTACAGTGTTGTGGCCACAGCAACACCTAAGGCCCAAATTTCTGCTGAGTATATAGGGCAGGACCCTACTTTCAAACATCTAACTTACAAACGACTCCTACTTGCAAACGGAAGGAGACAACAGGAAGTGAGATGAAATCTACCCCTAGGAAGGGAAATTCTCTCCTGTAAGAGTTAATATGGGAAAACAATTTCTCCTTTCCACTGATGCTTTCCAATCCTTGTTCCACAAAAAAACCCAAATTTTCAAAAAACATTTTTCATTGGGACAAAAAAGTGAGGTGAAATCTTCTGAAGAGGAGGAAAGACAGCAAAACAAATGTCACAGGGGTGATAACCCTTCCCTATGTTTTCCAAAAAGCTTAGAAAAGATTTTTTGGCTGGAGCTAAACACGTTAAAAATGTTCAAAATTACAAACAGATTCTACTTAACAACAAACCTACAGTCCCTGTCTTGTTTGCACCGCCTGTATACTGCTGTTCAGAGTATATAGGGCCTGGTGGCCCCACACCTTTCCTTATTTTAATTTGGGTGCGGGGTTCCCCTTAATATCCATACAAGACCCAAAGGGCCTGGTAATGGACTGGGGGGTACCCATGCCGTTTGTCTCACTGATTTTCATCCATATTGCCATGACCCGACATGACATTAAACCCGCAAGCAGTTTTAAATGAGATTTTTTCCTTTAAAAATGACATTTGGTGCAGGGACTGTTCTAAACATGGGAAACACGCGTCACTTTACAGGCATACTATAGACACCCCCCAGGTACGATATTTAAAGGAATATTTCACTTTTTTTTTTTTACTTTAAGCATCATTAAAATCACTGCTCCCGAAAAAACGGCCGTTTTTAAAAGTTTTTTTTGCATTGATACATGTCCCCTGGGGTAGGACCCGGGTCCCCAAACCCTTTTTAGGACAATACCATGCAAATTAGCCTTTAAAATGAGCACTTTTGATTTCGAACGTTCGAGTCCCATAGACGTCAATGGGGTTCTAACGTTCGTGCGAACTTTCGGTCCGTTCGCGGGTTCTGGTGCGAACCGAACCGGGGGGTGTTCGGCTCATCCCTAATGCTGATATCAATAATTGACTGAATAACAATTAAAATATATTCCATGGCACAGAAAGAATGCTCTAATTTCTTGATGGATCAATCACTTTTTTTCTGGACCGCTAACGCTGGGCTTTGTGTGATTTGGGTATTCATTTTATTAGAAAGGGTATTTTTTTTACCAGTCTGAAAAATCTCAATAACTGACAAAATAATAATCAAAAACATATATCCTGTGGCACAGAAAGAATGAATGCTATAATTAATTTGGGGGGGGGGGGGGGTAGTGAATGTTTTTTAGCCCACTAATACTGAGATTATTGTAGTTTACACAGCCATCTTCTTTAGTAAGTAAGTCTCAATGACTGACTGAATAATAATTCCCAAAAAAATACGTGTGGCTGATGCACAGTGATAATTGTATGCTTCTTTTTTTTGGGGGGGGGTTAGTAATGCTGGTATATTTCAGATTATGTCTGCCACCGTTTTTAGTAAGTGAACCAAAAAAGCCTAAACTAATCTGAATAATTGACTGCATACTTATAAAAATATATCCTGTGGGACAGAAAGAATAGTGTAATTTTTTGGGATTCAACTGCTTACATATGGCAATTATGGTTTTTGTGCTATTATTTATGCATATTAAGACTACTAATAGTTTATCCAGATTAAACAAAGTGACATTGCTTTGCAAAAGAGAGAGGGAGATCAGCTAAATATTAACTTAGGATGACACAATTGTTAAATGCGTTTATTTCTTCTTCACTCTCACTGGAGAGAGATAGCTAATGCCTACATAAGTAATGCCCATGCCTTGAGTACCAGTGGTTATCCTCATCATACAAATCATGCACAAAGGTTTAACCAATTACTTTGTATGAAATTTTCCTGTTACCTGTTCATTCACTCATGTGTACAATTTGCATTTTGTTATACATATGATGCAAACTATTTTGTTTTTTATTTTTTGTTAAGTAATGACATCAGAAATAAAGGCAATGTTGTTGGGTGAAGACTGTGGTTGTGTCATGTTGAAAAATTGGGTTGGTGAGAATGAACCCAGAGAGCTAATATCCCTCTGAGGGCATAAAAGTCTCAAACTGGTCACATTAAAAGAAATGGGGAGTTTATTTAGCGAGCAGAAGGTTTTCACAAGCAGCTATTAATAGCTGCCTTTGGCCTTGTTTGAGTTTTGTTGGGCAAGAAGTGGTTTTGGAGCAGTGGCTTACATATTGCAAGGTGGATGCTTTAAATGGCCTCTCTGGTGACTGAAGTATATTTTCACTTCTATTAGTAAATCAACCTGAAAGAATCAGAGGCAGCAGCATTATGGAAACTCTGAGTGGGGTCAGACTTGAGTAGCTCATAATATTAGAAAAATGAGTCTATATTTAAAGCAGTTGTAATCCTAAAAAAGAAAAAAAAGCTTCTGTTCTTTTAAAGCATGATAAATATCACAGCGCTTCTGCAGTCCCATTCTATGTTGTAAAATACCTGGTTGATCCTCATGCCTGTTCCTGTGCCCCCCTAGGTGTACTAACCACGGTAATCATGGCTGTTGATCTATGATACTGTGGTCAGTTTACGTGTCTCCATCATCCTGCTGTGTGCTCAGAGTTTCTCCCCCTCTCTCCCTGCCTGTCATTTCTGTGTGTAAGAGCCAACCTCTCCCCTGCCCTCCCCTCTCCTGCAGCTATTCCCTGCCATAAGATTGTAAGATTTACAAATAAATGGCATTTTCTCTGTTGTATGAAGATATAAAGTACTGTGTGTCAGTTTATTTTTTAATTATAATCCTAAATACCTCCTTGCACAGCGCCGCTGTATGGTCACGTGATCTCACTCTACTGGCCAGCTGACATCAAAGGATTGGGGAAGGAGATCAGAGCGAGGTCATGAGACCACACAGTAGTACTGTGAAAGAAGATATTTAGGATTATAATTTTAGAAAAACTGACACACAATAATTTATATCTTCATACAACAGAGGGATGGCAATTATTTATAAAATTGACTTTACAACCACTTTAACAGGGAATTATGGAATTCAGAGATAAATGCCATGATGATTCGGCATCATCCTATTGCCTTACAGTGTATGTCAAGGGAAAGTAGAAAAACATATGCAGTACATCTCTGCAATCTCTTTAGATGCCCCATTTATCCATTTAAAGACCCTGCAAATACAGAAAAATACCTGCTGATTTGCCAGAAATGCACTCATTTCCTAAATCCTGTTGTGACTTGACAACACACAACATTTTTGTAGAGTGAGTGCTGTCAGTCTTGACCATTTTTTGTTTGCCAAACTAGACAGATCCACCTACTATTCCATGTCAACAACATAGAGGTTAATCATTCTGTAGGCCCAAGGTAAGGATTCAGTTGGCTAATTGCTTTCTTTGAGAAAACAAAGGAAGTTAGAATAGGAATTTCTAAAATGATCAGATGTTTTATTTTTATACTTATTGATCAGATATAAGAAAACAATAAGAGAAGTTTATTGTTGAAATAATTTGTGACAAGGTAAAAAAAATCCTGGAGAATTGTCAAGGGGTGAACCCCTCTCTAATCCTCTTGAATGGTTTTAATATTAGAGTATATATGTTGTCATTAATCAGACAACAACCCAGCCTGAGCTAAAACTCTAAAAAATATAAATTAACTGATCAACAATTCAATTATAAAATACAGATCATGGTACAGGTAGAACACTATCACTTACTTGTGGATAAGTCACTCACCTATGGACTGGTACTATTGGGATTTGTATGATTTGGAAGACTACCTTCTTTAGCAAACAAATCTAATAATTGACGCTAATTTCTGAAATGATTAACTGTTTTATTTTTGCACTTATTTAACAGATATAACAAAACAATATCAATGGTATATTTAACAGGACAAAATGGGGCAAATAAGAGAAGTTCATTGTTAGGGTTTCCTGAAGAGTATGGGATCTTGAAACATACCCTCTGGCTACAAAATATGGATATTTATGGTCTGAAAGGTTCAGAAAAAATAATTTTTGGGGCTTAGGATTTCAGGAAATGCTTAGTAACAAAGTTAAACCCATTTCAGAGGGGTACGCATAGGAGGATTTTATGGATAGCAATGTACTAATTAACGGTTACAGTGACCGAGATTATCGCCCTATAACATCTTGTAGTCCCCACAAGCGGCACATGTCACAGGGTGACAATGCACAAGCACGATTCAGAAACAGGGATAAAGTGCTGTCACCCTAAAACAAGAAGAGTTTGAACAAAGACCTTCGAAGCAAGATAACCAGATTTTATAATAACCACCACTATGCAGACCACCAAAAGCTTCACTAACGTGCACAGGGTGTACATAGCCAAACCATAGCCAAATCTTTTCCCCTCCTACCACACTGCCACTGCTATTACCATAAAAAAAACCTAAACAAACTAGATTGAGGACCTTAACAGTGCCAATTGGGTACAGTCTCAAAAAGATTTTATTGTACAAAGTTTAAATTGTATAAATATGACATAAAATATATAATTATTCCACAGAAATAAACAACAAAATATATTGTGATACTCTGTATTTTCCTCATCAACTCCACTGCAGTCAGGGGATGAGTGGCTCGCTGCGACTTCGACCTATTGTTTCACGGGTACATAGCCCGCTTCTTCAGGAAGATACACTACAGCCAAGCTCTCAAAATACATAATCAGAAACAAAATCAAAATCAAACACAATGGTCATCTCTCTTGTTGAGTGTGGTAGTCCACATGACTTTCTTTTGGAGTATTAGAGACCCAGTCAATGTCACAGTTAAAGTGGGTGGATATCTAGTGTCTCATAATAGTGAGCCCACAATCAGTATTGTGTAATGGGTCCAAAACCAATCAACCGGGGAGGAGTGGCAGGAGGAAGACACATACGTGTCAACACCTCAGTACTGGTAGAGATGGCTCCTACAATAAAATCTTTTTGATATTTTACCCAATTGGTACCGTTAAAGTCCTCAATCTAGTTTATATGGGTTTTTTTTTTAGCAGTTATATCATATGATGAGGTACCGGACAACTGTTGTCCACTATTAGAGGGTCATCTACAGTGGCCCCTCCTCCCACTCCTTGTTTCTTTTTTCTCTTATTACCATCAAGTCACGGCTGTCTAAATTACACTGACAGTGGCTGCAGTGGCTGCTGTCAAAGAGCTTCTGAACAGTGTTTAAAAACATTGTTCAGAAGCTTGAGACAGGTACAATGTAACATTATGCCCTGTACACACAGTCTGGCTTTCCGACGGAATATGTGCGATCGGAGCTTATTGTCAGAAATTCCAACCGTGTGTTGGCTCCATCGGACTTTTTCCATTGGAATTTCCAACACACAAAGTTTGAGAGCAGGCTATAAAATTTTCCGACAACAGAATACGTTCGCGTAAATTCCGACAGTGTGTGGCCAATTCTGACGCACAAAGTGCCACGCGTGCTCAGAATAAATTCTGAGATGGAACTGCTCGGTCTGGTAAAATTAGCGTTCGTAATGCATATAGCACTTTCGTTACGCTGCAATATTTTAAATTGTTTAATGCAGCGCACTCTCTTCTTCTTTATAATGTTAGAAGAATGAAGTTGTTTTGCTGCTCATATTCACACAGACTTCTCAAAAACTTTTTTCTTTATTATTTCTCTTGATTTCATGAATATAATATTTTGATTTGTCGCATCTACCGAAAATGTATTTATTTTTTTTTATTTTTTTTTATTTATTATTATTATTATTTTATAGTATTATTTGTTGTATTTTTTAAAATACAGATCTCCTGTTTTTTTTTTGTTTGTTTTTTGTTTTTTGGTGATCTCCAGAATAGTTTTGGGTGTGTTTTGTGTGTCAAGTTACCACAACACCATTATTACCTTTTAATCTTTTTATTATTTTTATTTAATCTTTTATTAATCTTTTTTAATCTCAAGGAGATTGGTTGGTGTTGGTGTCCCTTGTTAATTTCACATTGTATTTAGGAAATGTACCTGCCTACTCACAAACAAACTGTCCTTTTTGAAGGAAAACACACATAGGCAATTATTTGTTCTAAAAAATACCTTTATTAAGGGGTCCTAACCAAATAAAGAGGGAGGCAACGCTGGAGAAACAGCAGAAATTGGCGAAACCTATGGCCCTCAGGGCACACATCAACTATTTTCAGGCAAAATTGGTGGCCTGAGGAGTCCTTATCTAAGGGAGTACAATCTGGTCCAGAAGTCCAAGAGATCATAAACAGCAGCAGATGACATATCTGTCCCCAGGCTGTGGTCATACAAGAGCCTGCATCTTTTGTCAGACCAGACTGAACCCAGGTCATCACTTTCTTGTCTTCCTTCCAGGCTGTGTCTGTAGAGTTGGAGTTGTAAGAAAAAGAAGTGTATTTTGCACTAACCATATAGAGAAAATGCGGTGCAGCTGCTAGTATAAGCCTAAAATACAAAAGACTCAAAATATATCATTTAAGTTAAATTTTAGCTACATTGTTTCATGCATCTGTCCCTATATTAGGGAATCACTTGAGGATGCGTGCTTGTTTAATTTAAATGAGTGTTGGACTTGTGGCAGGATAAGGAGGAGAAGGATGATGCAACTCACACAGGTGGGTATTGGGTGGGATTTCGCCCCTCAACCCCCTTATTTAATGTTTTATAAATTATTTCCTCACACATGAGGCGTTGCCCCTCCTGCATGTACTGCAGTTTTGTGGCAGCCATGGAGGCAAAGGCCTCTTCGCGAGTGGGGGTGGCTCTGAGGGAAGCAGAAGCCTCCTGAATCAGCCTGAGTGCTGACTCCTCCATGTTACTCCCCTTCCTGGGTCTTTTGTTTGGAAGGTGGAGGGGAGGAACCTGGGATTCTGTGAGGCTCCTACTGGGCCCTGCCACCTCCTGGCTGCCACTAACCCCCGCCTCCTCCTGGCTGCCACATTCCACAGCCTCCTCCTGTGTGCCACATTCCACAGCCTCCTCCTGGCTGAGGTTTTCCTGTGTATGAAAAAGTGACATTTTAGTTTTTTCATCAATCACACACAATTTTCAGCTCATGACTGTTGCAAATTGAATGTTAATAAATAAAAAAGACTATCATTCTGAGCCCAACATTTTTCATTCTTGTCACAATTATTTTTTCCCACTACTGTCTATTGATATGTAAACGCCTTTATTAAATCAGCAATCAATAATAACATCTAATAAACATCAATTATGTTTTGCCAAGAGATCTGTAGAACAATACTATACCTGACTCAGGCTGGGCTCCTCCACTTCTTCCTGGCTGGAAGTCCCAGGTTGGACATCGGAAGCCTCAGCTGGGGTGGAAGATAGCGTGGAAGGAAATGTGGAAGGAAGGGTTGAGAGGGATTCCCTGACTTCAGTCTGGTCTGACAGAAATCACAGTCTCTCATAGTACCACAGCCTAGGTATATAAATGTCATCTGCTGCAGCTCTGGATCTCTGAGAATCCTGGACCTTCTTGCGCTTCCTAAGATATGTGCTTCTCAGACCACCAATTTTGGCTTTTAAATAGGGGATGGTTGCCGTGGGGACTCCAGCAGTTTCTCCAGCGCTGCCTGCCTCTTTTGTTTATGATTATAATGCGGGTGTTTGACCTGCCACAGACAGGGCAGCTCCCTGTACTTGTCTATGAACAGGGGGAAGAAGTTGTGATCATTAAAGCCATCCATTTTCTCTGCAAGACACAACACAAGACAAACCCTAATGTCAGGCTAAACTCTCCTAATCTTGTCCCAACATAGGTCTCAATCTATAAGCAGTATAGGCCCAAGTTAAACTTGTACCTTCGTTATCACGATCGACGCTTCCGATACTCCTTCCTCCGCTCACAGATCGTACGTACGACACACGCGTGTTATGCTTTATATACACTGTGCATGCGTGAAACTCCGCCCGTCCCTGACGTTCTTTCTAGTCTATTCCCTGTCCCTTCTCTTTCGGCACAGTGGGGGAGAGCACATGGCGGAGAGACAACAGGTGCATGATAATAGCAGCAACGAGGAGGAGGAGGAGGAAAGCCCGGAACCAGAAACATCACGATCCCGGAGGTGATTTAAGACCTCAAATATGGCCTTTGTTGAGATGGTGGAGATGGTGGACATTTTGAAGAGGGCCGACTATGACGTAAAGTATGGACCTTACCCAAACCCAAATGTCAGAAAGGCCAAAATCATGACTAAAGTTGTGAAGAGTATGCAGAAGAATTTTGGTGTACGGCGATCCAAGGAACAACCCAGGAAACGGTGGTCGGACCTCAAATTAAGGGAGCACGATCAGTATAGAAGGATCAGGAGAGTGCTGCAAAAAAGTAAATCGTTGTCCTGTGTTCCTATTCTTTATTTGTATGACGTTCGTGCTGCTCCATGTGCTTTTCTTTACTGTTGTACATTTTAAAATGGCAACTTTCATGTTCATGGGCACATTAATCGTTCGTAGGAAACATTGTTCGTTCGGCCACTAAAATACGATGTTTTGGCCAGATGCAGTTCAATACGGTTTTTCGGGCCTACTTCTATTAATAAAAGTTTGTTGTCTAGATGGGTTTGTAACTAGAATGAAATGCTAACTAGATTCTGTGTAAGGAGAGGACATTCAGCAGCTGTTTACACATCTGGACGCTGGAGCACTAGTGTGGGACAAAAGAACACCCTTTTTATTAGGGGGCCCACACAGGTGCTCCAGTGGATACTATGGGAGTGTCTACATCTGTGAAGCTTACACAAAACAGGTAAGTATTCCATCTTTACAAAGGACAGAAAAATTTCTTCAGCTTGCCAAAACAGACAATTGTACCCCACTTCCAAGCAATGCTTCATATTCCTATTTCTGCCATCAAATATCTGTGTGCTAAGTATACCTATTTTTCTTTACATAGGGGAGAAAAGATTTGGAGGACACCACTCATCAAAGGATACCAGGGACCCCCCACCTCAGGAAGAAGGGGAAATCCCCCAAACCCAACCAGAGTAGGAGGAGGGAGACATTGTAGAAATTGTCACCACAACAGGTGAGTGTCTGCTACCACAGCTTCAGGTAAGAGATGGATGCCTGCATATTTATAATACATGGTGTGTTTTTTTGTTTTTTTTTGTAGGTGATCGGGATGTTGTGGAACAGGAATGTCATTTCACCATTGAAAGTGCCCAGATCCTCATCGGGGAGATAAAGGGGTGTAAAAGAGATTTCAAAAACATAAAGCAAAACATCCAGGATGTTCAAAACAAAATGAAGAACATCATTGATGTTTTAGGGAGAATCTAAAACACCCAGAAATCCCTAAATTTCATCTCTTTTTTGTTTTTGTTAAAAGCCAAATTTAGAAGATGCACACAGTGGGGCTGATTTACGAAGCATTTGCGCCATGACTTGCGGTGCACGCCGATGCGCAAATTACATTTTCGTATTTACAAAGCATTTGCGCCAGGAACACAGCGTTATCCCCCATTTACTATTCTCTTCCCAGCGCACGGGAAGAGGTGATCTGTACGCCACTATAGACCTGGTGCACGGCATATTTAACTTCAAATTTAAACAAGCTGGAAGTGCCAATAATATGGGGGTGATGTGGGGTGATGTGGGGAAGTGTAGTACTAACTGTCCAAGTCACAAATATGGCCAAAATAGAATGAGTGAATAGTGACTTTCTCTGAATAAGCCGGCAGCGCCGGCAAATACATTTAAACTGCAGGAGGTGAATTTATACACTGCGCATGCTCAAACTGCATTTGCGCTTGTTCAAATACTCTGGTTCACTGCACCGGCAGAATATTAGTAAATGTCAGGCAACGTAAAAGCATTTGCATAGGTTGAACGGGCGCACCTCTAGACTTTTTTTTCTAACGCTGGTTCACTTTGTGCGGCTCTAATGAAATGTCGGTCCGGCAATACATATAAAAGTTCATTGATAAAAACAGGATTAAGAAAACAAACAAAATTCAGAAAAAAAATGTGTGGGGTTCCCCCCAAATTCAATACCAGGCCCTTCAGGTCTGGTATGGATATTAAGGGGAACCCCACGCCAAAAAAAAAAAATGGCGTGCGGTCCCCCTAAAAATCCATACCAGGCCCTTCAGGTCTGGTATGGATTTTAAGAGGAACCCCGCGCCAAAATGTAAAAAAAAATTGGCGTAGGGTCCCCCTAAAAATCCATACCAGACCACATGCCCTCAACATTGGGAGGGTGCTTTGGGGTAGCCCCCCAAAACACCTTGTCCCCATGTTGATGAGGACAAGGGCCTCATCCCCCCATTATTTAAGAACCGTCAGAAGAGGAGAAGCGTCACACAGCGGGAGCCTCCCTCCATGCCATCATGGATGCGGAGCGGCCCAAGGAGAAGAAGATAAGAAGACGCAGAGGAGGAAGATGCCGGACGAAAACACTGGAGGAAGAACCAGAAGAACCAGAAGAAGAAGAAGATGGAGGAAGAAACCAAAGGAAGATAGAAGATAGAAGAAAGAAGATAGAAGATAGAAGAAAGAAGAAGCATTTAAATAAAGGAATTGTCAAAAACTGTCTCTTGTCATTTTTAACATTTTTGACAGTTTTTTGTGAAATGGTAGGGGTACTTTTGTACCCCCTTACCATTTCACACAGGGGGGAGGGCCAGGATCTGGGGATCCCCTTGTTAAAGGGGGCTTCCAGATTCTAATAAGCTCCCCGCCCGCAGACCCCCACATCCACCGGGCAAGGGTTGTGGGGATTAGGCCCTTGTCCCCATCAACATGGGGACAAGATGTTTTGGGGGGCTACCTCAAAGCACCCTCCCAATGTTGAGGGCATGTGGCCTGGTACGGTTCAGGAGGGGGGGGCGCTCTCTCGTCCCCCCCTCTTTTCCTGCCAGGTTGCGTGCTCAGATAAAGGTCTGGTATGAATTTTTAGGGGGACCCCCACGCCATTTTTTTTTTAAATTTTGGTGTGGGGTTCCCCTTAAAATCCATACCAGACCAGGAGTGTCTGGTTTAGATTTTGAGGGGGACCCCATGCCATTTTTTTTTAAATTTTGGCCGGGGTTCCCCTTAATATTCATACCAGACCTGAAGGGCCTGGTATGGAATTTAGGGGGACCCCCACGTCATTTTTTTTTTCATTTTGGTTCGGGGTTCCCCTGTGGGGAATTCCAATGCCGTTTTTCTCAATGAACTTTTATGTATATTGTCGGACCAGCAATTCATTAATAGCCGCGAGTAGTTTTAAATGACTTTTTTCCTTTGAAATGTCATTTTGCTGTCAGACTGTTCTAAACATGGGAAACATGAGCCCCTTTACAAGCATACTATGGACACCCCCCAGGTATGAAATTTAAAGGAATATTACAATTTTATTGTTTCACTTTAAGCATTATTAAGATCACTGCTCCCGAAAAAACGGCCGTTTTTAAAACTTTTTTTTGCATTGATCCATATCCCCTGGGGCAGGACCCGGGTCCCCAAACACTTTTTATGACAATAACTTGCATATAAGCCTCTAAAATTAGCACTTTTGATTATTCATGTTCGTGTCCCATAGACTTTAACGGTGTTCGCCTGTTTGAACGTATTTTTTGCCTGTTCGCAAGTTCTGGTGCGAACCGAACAGGGGGGTGTTCGGCTCATCCCTAATTGACGGACCGACATTTCATTATAGCCGCGAGTAGTTTTAAAAAACTTTTATTCCTTAAGGGCCAGTTCACACCACATGCAGTCCAGCGTGTTTTTTTCTGCATCAAAAACGCACGGTAAGTAGGTTATATGGTTTTTAATGGCATAGTTCACAGCAGTGCTTACAGTTCCAGTGCGTTTCCAGTTCCCAAAAAAAAAAGTAGAACATGCTGCATTTTTTATGCACTGGACTGTACTGGAACGCTGTAAAATGCATCAAAAACGCACTGGAACGCACCTAAATGCACCAAACAATGCACTGCAACACACTGGTCCTTATTTAAGGTTAAGAATAAAGAGGGGGGAAAGCACTGGACTGCATCAAAAATGCACCAAAAACACACTGGAACGCATAAAAAAGTGCATGCAGAAAAGCACCTGGAACGCATCCGGACTGCGTTTCTATGGTGTGATCTGGCCCTTAGGGCCAGTTCACGCCATAGAAACGCAGTCCAGACGTGTTCCAGGTGCTTTTCTGCATGCATGTTTTTTATGCGTTCCAGTGTGTTTTTGATGCAGTCCAGTGCTTTTTTTCCTCCGTCTTTTTTCTTAACCTTAAATAAGGACAAGAGCGTTCCGGTGAGTTTTTAATGCATTTTACAGCTTTCCAGTAAGTCCAGTGCAGAAAAAATGCAGCATGTTCTACTTTTTTTTCTGGAACTGGAACACACTGGTGTGAACTATGCCATTGCACACCATATAACTGAATTTCCATGCATTTTTGATGCATAAAATATGCACTGGACTGCATTGCTGTGAACTGGTCCTTAAGCAATTTGGCATATTTAAAGGCATTTCTCCTTGTTTCGTTTTTGGGGTTGTCCAATTGGTGACATTGATATATATCCCTTAGGGTGGGACCTGGGCCCCATACTCATTTTAAGGCCAATAACTAGAAGATAAGCCAGCCAAGTGGGGACTAGTAAAATTGCCAAGTCAGTTCCCTTAGGCTGCAATGGTATTTGTTGTAAAACTTTTGCACATGTTAGGCTCTTTAGTTGCCCCCCTGGACTGGGGGGTGTTTTGTCCCATCTGTAATTTTGGTGCATGCTGGATGATGTGCTTAATTTTGGACAGTGGGGTGGCTTATTTTGTGCTAGCTGCATTTGGGTTGTTCTGGGCATGCTCGGGGTCTTTGTTTTTTTTGGTGGTGCTTTTTGTGTGTGAACATTACTTGGATGTTTCTGGGTATACTCAGAGTGTGTTTTTTGGGTTAGTAATTTAGGGGCATCCTTAACAGGTGTACCCACTTTGAAATTCAGTCTACATTGGGTGAACTTGCATTTTGTGTGTTTAATGGACTGTCCATGTGTTTGCAATTGCCTCATTAGCACACAAACCTATGTTATATAAAGCTTGCAGATAGCAATCTTTACTTTGCCCTGAAAAGAGCCAAGATTGTGTGATGGTCTGAATTTTTCTTTGCTGAGCTCAATGGAGCGAAAGGGGATTCAGAACACCCTGCGGGTTCAGGTTATGCCTGGTCATCTGCATAAAGTGAGTTTGGAGTCCCTTGTTCAGGATTTGCTGGAGAAAACAGTTCAGTAGAACAGTGGAACCACGTCACATCTATTGCATCCAGGACCATGCAGCACCAAGGTACTATGATGTTTCTTTTGTGCATAGCAATTTTTGCATGGGAGTTATTGAGAAGTGTAAGGAATTGGAGAAAGCTAACCATGTATCTATAAGGCCTTTCATAGTGGAATCCTTGTATGCTATGGAGGAGAAACCATTGGTTTTTCACCTGTTTAACCCCTTCACGGACATTGCCTTGGTAGTGGCCTTTTTGAAGAGATACTGCTCTGCAGTGAAGGGAGGCTTCAGGCTGACTAATCGTCTGGGGATCTTTAATGGCAAATTAAAGTTTTTTTGTCAAGCTGAAGGTGGATTCTGAAGGGATTGGTGGAGTGCGGCATCCACCAGCTAATTTTTCAATAGCAGGAAATAGAGGGTTTCTCTACTACCCTGGTCAACCGACATACTGCAGAAGATGTCATAAGTTTGGGCATACCAGAGATGACTGTAATGCGGAGATGCACTGCCGGAACTGTGGGGAGGAGGGACATGAGGCTGGGGCTTGCTTGATTAAGCGGGCCTGTGATATATGTGGACAGTGTGATCATACAGTGAAGAATTGTCCAAAAGTAAGAAGGGCCTATGAATCTTATGCTGAAGCTGTCAGGCGCACCGCTGAGAGTGGACGACCAGTGTCCACACAGGTGCTGTCTGACTCTCCTGAAAGACAGGAAGAGGAGGAGGAGGAGGTGGTGGTGGAAGAGGAAGAAAGTGGGCACCTGGGTGTGGAGGAGAGAGTGGAGGAAAGAGTAGAAGTGCCACCCACTAGTGTGGAGCCATTAACAGCGGGGAGTGGAGCAGAGGTGGAGAGGGCAGTGGAGGAGGCTATGGAGGAGTTGGCAGCAGCCTTACAGTGGGAGCCAGAAGTGCAGGAAGCCCAAGAAGAGGAGGTGGAAAAGATGGAGACACTGGGTGCCAAGACCAAGGTGGATGCTTTGGGGAGCCCTAAGAAGAGAAGGGCTAAGAAATTGAAAGTAGAGACAGCTGGGATTGAAACACCTAACCCCTTTGAGGTCCTAGGGGATGTTGGAGTGGAGGTAGAATCACCAGCACTAAGTCCAGGGACTCCAGAAATTTTTCAGCCGGCCACATTGTCGCCTAGTCAGGAGTTTTTGGATGATGAAAGCGTTATGGCCCTGAGGAATGTATGTCAGTTTTCTGGCTTAAGTGATAGGTCTGGGGGTGAATGATGCACATCTTCATGTGAATGAGCATCAAGCTGGTGTCCCTCAATGTGAGGGGTTTTGGGTCTCCTGCTAGACAGTGTGCTGTTTTTGAGGACTTGAAGGTCAATAGAGGAGACATCATCTGTCTACAGGAGTGTTTTTTTTAATCGACCGCCCAAGCCTCCGGAGTGGGTGGTGGATTACATATGGTCGGCAGTTGGGGAAAATAGGAATGCTGGGGTAGGCATTATCATTACAAATAGAAATATTCGCATTATGTCTCATGTTGTGTTAGTGCCAGGAAGATTAATTATGGCAGATTTAATTTTGTTTAACCAGAAGTTTAGGCTTTTTAATTTATATGCTCCTGTGAATAGCCAGAAACGTCTTGAGTTTTTTGAAGTCTTGAAGTTACATGCAGTGGGAAGGAGACCTAGTGTGATCATGGGTGATTTTAATACGATCCGATTTGTGAAAGATCGGATAGGAGTAGTGGAGACTAAGTTTGATGTAGGTAGCACTATGCTGAATGGGGTAATTCAGGACTTGCATCTCAATGATGCTCATACTGTTCTGGGTTTGGTCGATCCATATTTCACTTTTTTTTCGGAGTGTGGGCGCACCAAATCCAGAATTGATTTATGTTTGTTTTCTGATGCGTTCAAATGTGCTAATGTTAAACACAGGCCAGTAATTTTTTCAGACCATGTGGCAGTGTATGTTGATTTGAGTATGGGAGATAGTATTAAGTTTGGTTTAGGGGTTTGGAGGTTAAATAGTTTGTTGCAGGACGAGCATGTCAAAGCCCATTTTAGTAAGGTATATAGTAGATGGGTTAATAGGAAAAAAGATTTTAGTAATATTTTGGGGTGGTGGGATTGGGTCAAAAGGAAAATTAAATTCTTTTTTCAAAAAAAGAGTAGGGATAAAAGTAGCAGTGAGAAAAGGAGATATTCTCGGTTACAAGTCAGGTTGGCTACATTATATTCATTTAGAAATATGGGCTATGACATGGCCGATGAAATAGACCATGTTAGGAAGAGGATTAAAGAGGTATTAAATGAAAGAGGAAAACAAATTAGTTTTCAAGCGAGAGTTAAACACCTGGAGCAGGATGAAAAATGTTCTAGATTTTTTTTCAAGAGGGTTTGTCAGGAAAAAGGAGTGTTTAAGGGTGTGTATGATGAAGAAGGTAGGGAATGTAAGGGAGAGAATGTGCTGGAATGCGTGACTAAATTTTAGGAACGATTGTATGAGGGAGTGTGTGTTGATGAGTCTAGAATGTTTGATATGGTAGAGGATAATCTAGATGAGGAGGTGTGGGAAGCTGTGGCAAGCATGGGGGTGAATAAAACCCCGGGAGGGGATGGCTTACCAAGTGAGTTTTTTTAATTGTTTTGGGATGTTATTAAGCGGGATGTGGTTGAGGTATTTAGTTACATGATGAGGGAAGGCATGATATCCGAATCTATGAGAGAGGGGGTAGTGGTATTAATTTAAAAGAAGGGGGATAAGATGGATATTCGAAATTGGAGACCTATCTCCTTACTAAATTCAGACTACAAGGTCTTTGCAAAGAGGGTGGCGAGGAGATTATCTAAGGTCATTAGTAGGATGGTTAGCGAGATGCAGGCCTGTGCAGTCCCGGGTCGAATGATCAAGGAGAATTTAATTTTAGTTAGGGATATAATTAATTTTTGTAAAGATAGGAATAGTTTCATTATCCTGACATCATTTGACCTTGAGAAGGCATACGATAAAGCAAATCATGGGTTTTTGTGGGAGGTTTTGAAGCGGATGGGTATACACAGCTGCTCATTAATGTAATAAAAGGGTTGTATTGGGGGATCAGTAGTCGGGTTCTGGTTAATGGGAGTTTGGGGCGGGCTTTTTTATTTAAATCTGGGGTGAGACAGGGGTGCCCCCTGTCCCCTATTCTGTGTATTTGTTTTATTGATCCACTGTTAAGGATGATACAGAGGGATAAGGTGGTGAGGGGCTTTTTGGTGCCTGGGAGTGGGGGGAAAATTGTGAAATGTTTAGGCTATATGGATGACGTGGCAGTGTGTCAGTCTGTGGTGGGCATAAGAAGGGTGAAGTTACTTTTGTCAATTTTTTGTGTATGTGCGGGAATGAGTGTGAATTGGAATAAGTGTAGTTTGGGTGTGTATGGAAGACAAGTGGAATGTGTGGATGATCAGATTGGGAAGGTTGAGGATGGAGTGAGGATTTTGGGTATTGTGTTTGACTATGGAATGAAAGGGGAAGTGTGCTGGAATGAAGTGGGAGAAAAGATAGCCAAGAAGTTGAGATTTTGGTGTCTAAGAAAATTGTTGATCTATGGGAAAGTTTTAGTAGTCAAGGCAGTAATCTTACCTTTAATTTTGCATGCAAGTAATATCTTCCCTCCTGGGGAGATAAGCTTGAGGAAAATTAATAAGTTATTGTTTACCTTTTTATGGGGGTTGAAAATGGAAAGAGTTAAGAGAGAATATGTGTGTAGACGTTAATATAATGGTGGGTTGAGTTTTCCGAATGTGAAGAGTGTCTTTGTTAATGCATTATTGGTTCTGTGTGGTGAAAGTTTTGAGGAATGGTGGAGTGTGTGCTAGGATGATAGTTTTTTCAGGTGGGTGGTTGTTTAGGAGATGGGGGTGGTTGGGAAGGGATTCAAGGATACCGGTGGCTTACGTGGTGGCACGCGACTACTGGGTATTGGAAAAGTTTAGGGTAGAGTTTAAGTTGGCAGATTTAGGAGAAGGGGAGAGGGATAAAGTGAAGGTGAGAAAGTGGTTGATAGAGAAGGAGTATGTGTGTAACCTTAGGGGAGTTAATGCGTCAGTGGCTGGGGAAGTATGGAAGAAAATGAGTATATATGGGGTGACAAATGTGCAGAGACAGATAGTATGGATGAGTTTGCATGACTGTCTAGCTACGAGGCTATTTATGAAAAGGAGGGATGCGCGTGTGTCTGATATTTGTCCAACAATGAATTGTGGGGGTGTAGAAAACAGTGAGCATGTGTTCTGGGGGTGTGGTGTAGCGAAAGATGTGATCAATAAGAGTCAATATCTGGTGAAAGAAATAACAGGAGTGAAGGTGAGTGAGTGGAAAATGATGATGTATGGCTTGGGGAAACTGGAAAAAGATAAACAGAGTATTGTGGTTAGTGCTATGTGCATTAAAGGAAGTGTTGTGGGATGCATGCAACTTGTATATATATAAAAATGTTTCGTTAGACAGTAAACAATTTATAGGATTATGGCTAAGCAAGCTATACTTTTTTTTCGTGTTGGATAATAAGAAGGGTGTGGATGCTGAAGGCATCTGGAAATTTAAAAAATTGAGAATATTGATTAAAAATTAAGTCTTTTCCACGATGATGCAAGACCTTGTTGGAGACAGTGAATGAGCGTCAAGCTGAATAGTCTCTCGAGAGTTTTCTGAAGTGGATTAAAAAAAAAAAGAGTACATTTGGGTGTCCTTATTGAGTTTCTAACGCATGTATTTTCTATTTGTATTTTGTGTGTTATGTTGTTGCAAAACAGATGTGTATTTATGAAATTTATTTGTTACTTTAGTTTGCTGTTTTTTTTGGGTGGTGGTTATTTTACCATGAAATCTTTTTTATGTTGGCAATTTTTGTTGTTTTTACGTTGTTCACTTTGATTTAACTGTCTGTGCTGCCTTATTTTTAAAATTCTTTCTCAAGATGTTGTGCCTAATGTTTTAATCATTAATAGATGTCCATTTGTGGGTGCACTCCTTTTAACTCCTGTTAATTTACACTGCAAAAGGGTCAAACCTATTCTGTTAGAGCCCATTCACACAGGGACGACTTGTCAGGCGACCTAGTCGCCTGACAAGTCGCCTCCCGTTCTGTGCTATGGAACCGTTCTAAGGGGAGCGACGCAAGTCGCTCCGACTTAGAAAAAGGTTCCTGTACGACTTCGGGGGCGACTTGGGGTGACTTGCATAGACTTCTATACAGAAGTCGTTTTGCAAGTCGCCCGGGTAGTCGTTTGCAGGTCGCCTCACTGAGGCGACCTGCAAGTTGTGTTGCCCCTGTGTGAATGGGGTCTTAGTGTCTCAAATTAACATACATCTGTGTATTTTGGCTTTCTTGCTTCTTTTCCAAGTCCTGTTTTTTTTTTTTTTTTTTTTTTTTTTGGACCAATAAAATTGTTTCAAATTCTTTGTTTTATGTGTGTTCTTTTCATGCAACGGATTTCCCAGCTGCAGCTTAACTAGGCTGATTGGCATGTCTTGGACAAATCCCTTTTTTATTTTTTATTTTTTTAGTTGTAAGTTACTTTCCTGGTGCCTTCATGGTAGCACATGCATGGATTGTGCGTATGCTGCCATGGATAGTGACCAGGAAAGCAACATTTCAGAGTGGTAAGTATTCAATTTTCTCTTTGTGCAGTGGTTTTCAGCCTCAGTCATCATCCTCAAGTACCCCCCTGACAGGACATGTTTAGGAAATGTTATCTTATCTAAAATAGCTGTCCAAAATACAAAGCCATTGACTTTGATTTAAAGCACCTGTGCAAGATGAAGGAAAACCTGCAAACATGGCCTGTTGGGGGGTACCTGAGGACAGGGTTGAGAAGCACTGATTTAGAGCACTGAACTAAAACCAAGCTGAAGACAATCCCGAAGACAATCCTATTCTAATTGTGGACATTTGAGGGAAATCAAGATTTTTATTTTTTTTTAAAGGTTGGGCTTTGTGTCCCTTTTCTTAAAATTGGCTTCACTTCCTGTCACATAGCCAAACAGGAAGTTAGAGTAAAACCCGAATATTTTTCCTTGGGGACACACAGGTCAATCTAACTAGTGCCCCCATTATGCAAATTGTACTCTAGCACTTTGTTGTGTACACCCCAAATTATTAGGTATTTTGGGGTTTATTAAAGGCAAATCCTTTCTGCAATGCAAGTGTAGTTGATGAAAATCAGAGGGGTAGCATTGGTGATTTTCTCATCCAATCATGTAGAGGCAAAGATGCTGTTTTTTTCTTTTCCTTGCATGTCCCCCTCGGATCTCCAGCAACTGCACTTCTAAGTGCAAAGTGGATTTACCTTTTAGTAAATAAACCCCAAGATACATAATAATTTGGGATGTACATGGCAAAATGCTAGAGTGCAATTTCCCGAATGGGGAATCTATTTAGATTGACCTGTGTGTCCCCAAGGACATACATTTTTACCCTCACTTCCTGTTTGGCTATGTGACAGGAAGTGAATCATTTTGAATGTGAAATTGGCAAAATTTGTGAGGTGTCTTCATCCTATCAGGGGTGTATACATCCCCCAAAACTTATAATGCCTCTGCAGTCTATCCCCAAGCAAAAATAAGAAAGGATTTTAATGAGTTTAACTTTGCAAAGACACATTCCTAAGTTCAATAGTGATGCATGTTAATGGCCCATTTAGACCTTTAATAGAAAGTCATCAGTTGCCTTTGACTCTAAACATTATTTTTGGCCAGTCCTAGAAATCTGCATCTGTTTTTCTATGAACCACTTGGTGTCTGTGCTATAACCATACGACGGCCACAGCGTGGACCTGAATTTCTGGGAGGCTGTCATAGGACGGGCTCCCCATATGATCCCTGCTGCGCGCGCACTGAGTCCCTGAGACTCGGGTGATCACAGATCGAAGTAAGGGCCAATCGGTTTATTTTTTCTACTCACGCTGAAAGCATGAGGATAAAAATAAAAGCTGTTCACCGGCTTAGGTGCAAGGGACATTGGTCCCGAAGAGGCAATTCTGGCTCATCTGTGCCCACCAGTACCACCTTCCAGTGCCACCTATCAATGCCCACCAGTGATCCCAAGCAGTGCTGCCTATCATTGTAACCAATCAGTGCCGCCTCATCAGCGTACATCAATGAAGGAGAAAAATTACCTGTTTGCAAAATTCAATATCAAAATATCCAAAAATATACAAAATTATTTTTAAAAATCTGTCTTTTCCCTTATCGTCTTTCAGGACAGCACTTGAGAGAGGGTGACTCCTCCCCTTGCAAACAGGAAACACCTCTTCCACCAAACTTTAAAAGGAGGCTCCTTTCCACCCATTGCCAGTTTTTGTGTTTCCTCCGGAGGGAACACTTCATGGGGAAGTCACGGCTCTCAGGTGCTGTCCTGGGAGCTCAGGTTTCCTGTGTTTTTCACCAAATGCTTTTTTACCTCATGAGAGCTGTTCCTCCCATTCCACGGCTGATGTTAGGTGCTGCTGGCTGGGCTCCCTCTCCCTCTTCATCTGGGCTCAGGGTGAGTCTGACTGTCGTGGGCATCGCTCCTAGGCGGCAGCAAGACAGGCGGTGGCCATTTACTGTGTTTTTTTTTCTCAGGTCCACCGCCTGTTGCTTATTGCACCGCCGCCATCTTGGGGATGGCAGCGGGGCTCCATCCGCCGGAAGTGAGGCATCCGGAAAGGGGGCGGCGCCCACGGAACAGGCGTGCGACATCATTTCCGCCGGAAATCGCAGAGGGAAAGGGGAGGAACCGGTGTTTTAGCCACACAACACAGCAAGCGCTCCTCAATGGAATCGATGGCGGCAGCGAGTGGGACAGGCACAGGCACCAGCAAGGCCCAGGTAAGGGGCAGTTGTATACTGTCCTCCTTGTACTGTGGGGTCTCTCTCTCTATCCCTCCCCCCGGTGGCAGGGGCCTGTCTGGGCACATAAGGCAGATTAGTTCTTACTGTGCACCTGTGGTGAGCATCCTTGGGAAAAGGACAGGTTGTCTCACTGGGATGGTTTCTTCTTTTTGTCTCATGGCAGGCCAAGAGCTCTGATCCAGTGGCAAAAAGGAAATGCCCTTCATGTAAATCCAAGCTACCTGAAGGATGGAAGAAGACGTTATGTCAAGCCTGTATTGATTTGCTAGTTAAAGAAGAAGCTTCTTCCGCTTGCAGCGACTTGATTGCATCTGTTAAAAAAGAACTTGATGCGACTATCCAATCATTTCGCTCTTCACTAGCAAACCCATCCCTGAGTCAGCCTACTACCTCACAGTCCTCTCAAGGCTCACTTATAGTCCCGGCGGTGGAGACTGAGGCATCTCCTACCCCAGAGGGACATTCCCCCTCTCAATCGGAGGATTCTGATGAGGGGGAGGAAGGAGAAAATTTACCTTCAAAATTTAAATTGTCTTTAGAACAGGTAGATGGCCTGTTAAAAGCAATCTATACCACACTGGGTCTGGAGGAGGAAAGAAAGGAATTATCTCTGCATGATAAAATGTATGCAGGGCTTAGCGAACACAAAAATCACAATTTTCCAGTACTCTGTTATTTCTGAAGCTATTAAGAAAGAGTGGACAGAGCCAGAGAGAAAGCCTTTCTTTACCAAAGCCTTAAAAAGGCGTTTTTCTTTTGATGAAGATCCAGCGGCGGTTTGGAACAAAAACCCCAAACTAGATGCCACGTTTTCCCAAGTTTCAAGGTCAACAGATTTGGCATTCGAGGACATGGGGGTGTTGAGAGATCCCATGGATAAAAGGATGGACCAGCTACTAAAAAGGGCTTGGCAATCCATCATGGGAAATCTTAAACCTGCTATGGCAACTACGGTGGTATCCAGGAATATGGAGTTCTGGTTAGATCAACTTAAGGCCCATATCTCAGCAGACTCACCAAAACAAGAAATTTTGGATTCATTCTCGACTCTGTCTGCCGCTGTCGCATTTATATCTGATGCATCAGCGGAATCGATTAAAATGACAGCTAGATCTGCTGCCCTAGCCAACTCGGCCAGAAGGGCTCTGTGGTTGAAAACTTGGCCAGGGGACGCGGCATCCAAAAACAAGCTGTGTGGGATACCGTTCCTGGGTGACTTGCTTTTTGGACCTGACTTAGATGCGGTTCTAGATAGAACAGCTGATAAAAAGAAGTCTTTTCCCATCAAAAAGAAAAAACAGCCAGTTAAACGTTCCCCCAAAGGGCTCAGGAACAAACCAAACCCCAGGAGAAAAGGAAAAATTGGGCATCGCAGAAGGGTAAGGGAAAAGGAAATGTCTTTTTCCATCCTCCTGCAGCCTCCGGTAAAACGCAATGACTTGTGCGTACCGGTGGGGGGAAGGCTTCAAAGTTTCCTCCCCCTTTGGGCCAGCATGACAAAAAGTCTATATATTTTGGACATGCTGTCCCAAGGTTACAGGATAGAGTTTTCGGATCGCCCGCCAGAAAGATTCTTTGTAACAAACCTACCAAGGGATCTAACAAAGGCTCTGGCCATGAAGAACCTTTTAAAGGATCTGAGGCACCAGAGGGTAGTGATACCAGTATCCCCAGAAGAACAGGGTCAGGGTTTCTATTCACACATCTTTCTGATAAGAAAACCATCCGGAAACTTCCGTCTTATCCTCAACCTAAAACTCCTGAACAAGTCAGTCCTATACAAAAAGTTTTGTATGAACTCCATTTTCACTGTCAGGAACATTCAGACAAAAGATTGTTTTATGGCATCAATCGATCTGAGAGATGCTTATCTTCATATTCCTGTAGCACCTCAGTCCCAAAAGTTCCTGAGGTTTGCGGTGAATATGGGCAAAGAGATTAGGCATCTTCAGTTCAGGGCCCTTCCCTTCGGCCTGTCGTCAGCTCCTCGTATTTTTACGAAGATAATGGCGGAAGCTCTCGCCCCTCTTCGACTCCAGGGGATTGCGGTAATTCCATATCTGGACGACTTCCTCTTTTTTGCCCCATACGGGGAAAAGTTGCAGGAGGATTTGAACAAAGCCCGCAGTCCTTTGGAGTCACTAGGGTGGATAGTGAATGTTCAAAAATCCAATTTCATCCCAGCTCAGCAAGTACTGTTTCTGGGTTACTTGATAGATTCGGTGGAGCAAAAGATTTTTCTCCCAGAAGAGAAAAAGATCAAGGTTCAAAGGGTAATAACGGCACTACAAACAGATCAACTGATTTCAGTCCGAAAGGTTATGTCGGCTCTGGGGACATTAACCTCTTCCATGCCAGCCATCCAATGGGCAAGGCTGCATTTCAGGGCTCTCCAGAGGTTCCTTCTAAAGACATGGAACCACAGGACAGAGAGTTTGGATACAAAAATAAAGATCCCCACCAGAGTCAAACGTTCACTTTGGTAGTGGAAAAGTCAGGTGGTGCTGCAAAGAGGTCTTCTTTGGTCTTTTCCGACCGGAAAAGTGGTCACAACAGACGCCAGTTTGCAGGGATGGGGGGCCCACATGGGTCAGGCCTTAGCGCAGGGAACATGGTCCCAGTTCGAGGCCCAAAAATCCTCAAATTGGAGAGAGCTGAAGGCGGTTGCCTGAGCATTAGCTTTCTTCTCTCAAAACCTCATAGGTTGCCATGTCCAGATTTTGTCGGACAATGCCACTACCATAGCCTACCTGAACAAACAGGGAGGCACAAGAAGCAGGGCTCTTCACTTACTGTCAGTAGAGATTCTGGAGTGGACGGAGAACCACTTACTATCTCTATCCGCAGTCCATCTAAAAGGCACATTAAACGAAGTAGTGGATTATCTGAGCCGACAGAAAGCTCAGGAATCAGAGTGGAGTCTGAACAGGAAGATGTTTGCATTAATCACCATTGTTTGGGGCCTTCGTAGACCTGTTTGCTTCAAAACAAAACACGCAGCTCCCAAATTTTTTCTCCCTTCAGAGAGACAATTGCTCTCAGGGGATAGATGCTCTGGCACATCTGTGGGATTTTCACCTAGGGTATGCTTTTCCTCCATTCAGGTTAATCCCTCTAGTGTTGAGAAAAATTCTGAGAGAGAGAGTATCAATAACTTTGATTACTCCATATTGGCCAAAGAGAGCTTGGTTTTCCACGATTCTTCAGTTGGCAATCAAACCATGTTGGCATCTTCCGCTCAGTCAGGATCTGTTGATTCAGGGGCCAGTGCATCATCCAGATGTAGGCAGGTTAAAACTCACTGCCTGGTATCTGAGGAGCAGTTAATGAGAAGCAAAGGCTTTTCAGAACGTTTAACTACTACGTTGCTTTCCAGTAGGAAAAAGGTAACCAGGGATATTTACGCCAAAGTATGGAAAGTCTATGTTTCTTTCTGTCATTCTGAACATAGGGAGGTTAAAGACCTAGTTTCGGTGCTGGAGTTTTTGCAAAAAGGTGCAGACAAGAATCTGGCGGTCAGCACTCTTATGCCGCGTACACACGAGCGGACTTTCTATCCTACTTGGTCCGGCACACTTTCCGACGGACTTTGTCCGCCAGGTGCGCCGGACTTTAAAACGGACGGACTTGCCCACACACGCCCGGACTTTCCGGCGGGCTAAGTCCGCCCGTCTTTCCGACGGACTTTCGCCGGAGTTCCGGCGGACTTTCAGAATGAACGGACTTGCCCACACACGGACAAGTCCGTTCATTTTGAACGTGACTCAGGTGCGACGGGACTAGAAAAGGATGTCAATCTTGCCGCTTTTATCGGCGAGATTGACACCTTACTAGCCCCGTCGCGGGGCATACCAGGCCCTTAGGTCTGGTATGGATTATAAAGGGGAACCCCGCTACGCCGAAAAAACGGCGTGGGGTCCCCCTAAAATCCATACCAGACCCCGATCCGAGCACGCAGCCTGGCCGGTCAGGAAAGGGGGTGGGGACGAGCGAGCGCCCCCCCCCCCTCCTGAACCGTACCAGGCCGCATGCCCTCAACATGGGGGTGGGTGCTTTGGGGGAGGGGGGCGCCCTGCGCCCCCCCCCCCAAAGCACCTTGTCCCCATGTTGATGAGGACAAGGGCCTCTTCCCGACAACCCTGGCCGTTGGTTGTCGGGGTCTGCGGGCGGGGGCTTATCGGAATCTGGGAGCCCCCTTTAATAAGGGGGCCCCCAGATCCCGGCCCCCCACCCTATGTAAATGAGTATGGGGTACATGGTACCCCTACCCATTTACCTAGGAAAAAAGTGTAAGTAATAAAACACACTACACAGGTTTTTAAAATATTTTATTAAACAGCTCCGGGGGGGGGGATCTTCCTCCGGCTTCGGGGGTCTTCTTCCGGCTTCGGGGGTCCCTCCGCTTCATCTTCTCCCGGCGTCCGGTTGGTTCTTCTCCGCTCTCTTCTCCCGGTGTTCCTGTTCTTCGGCCGGCTCCTCTGCTGTCTTCAATTAGCTCTCTTGCCAGCAGAGGTCCGGACTTCTGGGCTTCTGGGCTTCTGGGCTTCTGGGCTTCTCTTCCCCAGATGTTGACACGACGCTCTCTCCTGCTGGACTGCTCTCCGAGGGCTGCGTTGTGACTTATATAGGTGGAGACCCCGCCCCCTTTTGATGTCACAGTCCCTGGGCATGCTGGGACTGTGACGTTTTAGGGGGCGTGGTCACTGGGTGATGTTGACCACGCCCCCTAAAACGTCACAGTCCCAGCATGCCCAGGGACTGTGACATCAAAAGGGGGCGGGGTCTCCACCTATATAAGTCACAACGCAGCCCTCGGAGAGCAGTCCAGCAGGAGAGAGCGTCGTGTCAACATCTGGGGAAGAGAAGCCCAGAAGCCCAGAAGCCCAGAAGCCCAGAAGTCCGGACCTCTGCTGGCAAGAGAGCTAATTGAAGACAGCAGAGGAGCCGGCCGAAGAACAGGAACACCGGGAGAAGAGAGCGGAGAAGAACCAACCGGACGCCGGGAGAAGATGAAGCGGAGGGACCCCCGAAGCCGGAAGAAGACCCCCGAAGCCGGAGGAAGATCCCCCCCCCCGGAGCTGTTTAATAAAATATTTTAAAAACCTGTGTAGTGTGTTTTATTACTTACACTTTTTTCCTAGGTAAATGGGTAGGGGTACCATGTACCCCATACTCATTTACATAGGGTGGGGGGCCGGGATCTGGGGGCCCCCTTATTAAAGGGGGCTCCCAGATTCCGATAAGCCCCCGCCCGCAGACCCCGACAACCAACGGCCAGGGTTGTCGGGAAGAGGCCCTTGTCCTCATCAACATGGGGACAAGGTGCTTTGGGGGCATGCGGCCTGGTACGGTTCAGGAGGGGGGGGGGCGCTCGCTCGTCCCCACCCCCTTTCCTGACCGGCCAGGCTGCGTGCTCGGATCGGGGTCTGGTATGGATTTTAGGGGGGACCCCACGCCGTTTTTTTCGGCGTAGGGGCTTCCCTTTATAATCCATACCAGACCTAAGGGCCTGGTATGCCCCGCGCTCGCCGCAATAGGAAAATGTGTTTTTCCTATTGCAGCGAGCGTGAGATGCAATACCCTGCCCTCGTGTTGTATCTGGTCCGTCGGACCAGCCTACACACGAGCGGGCTTTCCGTCGGACCAGCACACACACGAGCGGACTTTCCGCCCGAAACTGAGTCCGGCGGAAAGATTTAGAACTTTCTTCAAATCTAGGTCCGGCGGGCTTTTGGGAAAAAGTCCGCCGGAAAAGTCCGCCGGTGCCTACACACGGGCGGATTGTCCGGCACACTCTGGTCCGCCGGACCAAGTATGCCGGAAAGTCCGACCGTGTGTACGCGGCATTAAGGTGCAGATGGCCGCCTTGGGAGTTTATCTGGAGAGATCCTTATCTTCAGAAACTCTGATCATAAGATTTTTCAAAGCACTTTCCAGGTCTAGACCGGTCCCGGTGAGGCATTTCCCAAATTGGGATCTCTTGGTGGTTCTGCAAGCTCTGGCAAAAGAACCATTTGAGCCTTTACAGGCCATATCCCTAAAGAATTTAACTGTGAAGACTATTTTTCTGGTCGCAATTACTTCAGCAAGAAGGATTAGTGAACTGCACGCCCTATCAGTAAAAGAGCCTTTTTTGTCAGTTTTTCCTGATAGAGTTGTCCTTAAAGTAGATCCAGGGTTTTTGCCAAAAGTGGCAAGCTTTAGTAACAGGTCTCAGGAGATTACTCTACCAACCTTTTGTGCTAACCCTTCGGGTGCAAAGGAAGAGCAGTTTCACAATTTGGACGTAAGACGTATCCTATTACATTTGGAAGTAACAGGAGGGTTTAGAGTTTCAGATTCATTATTTGTTCTTTTTTCTGGAAACAAAAAAGGCCAACAAGCATCGAAAGCATCATTGGCTAGATGGCTTAAGACAGCTATTTCTGTAGCCTATTCTCAAATGGGTTTATCTTCCCCGCTGGGAATTAGGGCTCATTCAACGAGAGCCCAGGCCACTACATGGGCAGAAAGAGCTGGTGCCACTCCAGATCAGATTTGTAAGGCGGCCACGTGGTCAAGCTACTTAACGTTTGTCCATCATTACAGACTGGATCTCCTATCAGCAGGGGATCAGGCTTTTGGCAGAAAGGTTCTGCAGGCTGTGGTCCCTCCCTAGGGGGGTAAGTCTCTATTATCCTCTCAAGTGCTGTCCTGAAAGACAAGGGAAAATTCAAGTTAGACTTACCGGTAACTTGTTTTCCATGAGTCTTTCAGGACAGCAGCATCCCGCCCTATTGTTTTTATATATATATATATATATACTGTGACTAATCATATCTTGATTATGTGTTCCAGTTTGGGGCCGGAGGTTCTCTACTACTACTGACAATGGGTGGAAAGGAGCCTCCTTTTAAAGTTTGGTGGAAGAGGTGTTTCCTGTTTGCAAGGGGAGGAGTCACTCTCTCTCAAGTGCTGTCCTGAAAGACTCATGGAAAACAAGTTACTGGTAAGTCTAACTTGAATTTTCTTTTGTTTGAACAAAAGAAAAAAAACCACACAGGTGATCAAATACCACCAAAAGAATGCTCTATTTGTGGGAACTTAAAAAAAAAAATTTGGCTAAGTATGACTGCGCAATTGTCATTCAAAATGGATCAGCGCTGAAAATTGGTCAGGACAGCAGGGGGGTTTAAGTGCCCAGTAAGCAAGTGGTTAATTTCCATGCCAAATATGGATTTCTGTAATAAAGATGTGTGCCCGCTGTGTATACGGCATGTGCGTAAGCAAGTCGCACACATATGAACGGTACTCATTGTAAATCATGGGGTACAACTTGTGATGCAACTTTTCAGTCCCAAGTGGCCTTAGGCTCTCTTTCCACTACAGCGAGTTGTTCCCCCATTCTAATTGGTGCAACTCCAAAAAAAGTTCTTGCACTACTTTGTTCCAACTTCAGTGCGACTTTTTCTCAGATGTTTTGAATTAGTCGCATGACACGGCATTAAGGCTTGGTTTCCACTATTGCAAGCCCAAAGTTGCGTGTTTTTTGCTGCGTAGTTTCCTGCAACTTTTTGCCAAAACTTGAAGCAACGCCTGTGTATTTTTGAGGTCTATGGACCTCAAGTCGCATCAAAGTGGGACCAAAGTAGTGCAGGAGCTACTTCGAAGTTGCTGCGACATGAAGTCGCACACATATGAACGGTACTCTATGTAAATCATGGGGTAGAACTTGTGATGCAACTTTTCAGTCCCTAATGGCATGACAAGTTGCAATAGTGGAAAACAAGCCGAAAAAGCACATTGTAAATCACGCAACTTTGGGGTTGAAATAGTGGAAAGAGAGCATTAGGCTAAAGCGGTAATAGGAAGATGCACTGTAAATATTACTTCTAATTGTAGAAAATCAAACAGGCTCTTGCACTGAATCTAATTTATGGAAGATCTAACTGATTGGCCAGTGTATGGTGACCTTTAAAGATATGAAAAGTTGAATTTCTGGTGTTTAAGCCTCATACACACGATGGGACTTTGTACCCCGTGTACGGAGCCCGCTCTGCTCAGTAGGGGATCGCTCCGTCGATCCCCGCTGGGCAGGCAGATGACAGGTTTGTCTCTGCACACTGTGCAGGGACAGACCTGTCAGAGTGCCGCTCTCCTCTATGGGGATCGGATGATGACGGACCGTAGAGTCCGTCGTCACCCAATCTGATCCGCAGATGGATGGAAAAATAGGTTTTTCCTCCGTTACACTTTTTAGGATTGGAGTGGGTCGGATGTCAGCGAACATGTCACCACTGACATCCAACCCTCCATAGAGGTCTATGGAGTGTCCGTTCAGGTCCGAGGCGGACCTGAAAGGTCCGTCCGTGTGAGAGGAGCCTTAGGCCCCTTTCATACTGGGGTGGCAGCGTTAAAACTGCGCTATTTTTTGCGCTGCTTTACCGGCGGTATTCGGCCGCTAGCAGTTTTAACCCCCGGTAGTGGCCGAAAAGGGGTTAAATCTGCCTGCAAAATGCCACCGCAGCGGCGTTTTGCTGACGGTATAGCCGCGCTGTCCCATTGATTTCAGTGGGCAGGAGCGGTTTATACACTGCTCCAAAGATGTTGCTAGCAGGACTTTTTTTAGGCCCCTTTCATACTGGGGCATTTTTAGACACTACGGCGCTAAAAATAGCACCTGAAATACGCCATAAAGAAGCGGCTCCATTCACTCCAGTGAGGGCTTTCACACTGGAGCAGTGCGATGGCAGGGCATCACAAAAAGTCCTGCCAGCAGCTTCTTTGGAGCGGTGAACTCACTGCTCCTCCCCATTAAAATCAATGGGGCAGCGCTGTGATACCGCCGGCAACATGCCGTTCCAGCGGCATTTTGCAGGCGGATTTAACCCCTTTTCGGCCGCTAGCAGAGGGGTTAAAACCGCCCCCTGGGGGGTTAAAAACGCCCCGCTAGCAGCCGAATAACGCCGCTAAAATGACAGTAAAGCGGTGCTAAAAATAGCGAGCTTTACCGCAGACGCCCCCCGCCCCGGTGTGAAAAGGGCCTTAGGCTCTATTCACACTAATGCGTTTTTTGATGCATTTTGCAGGAAGGCATGGGAACTTTTTAACATGGGTTCCTATGGAACATGTTCACATCAATGCATTTTTGTGCCTCTGTGTTTTTGGAAAGGGTCGGGGACTTTTTTCCCGCAAAATGTTTTGCTTGTAATAGATTTCAATGGACCTGCATCCAAAACGCAAGCATCGTGTTTTTACCGCAATTTGCTTTTTTTTATTTTTTTTTTTTACACTGTATATAGCTGGTTGCTAAGAAGGGGGCCGGGAAACTGGCCGCCGTGTCCTTAACAACCTATGAGTCATCAGCAGTCAGCTGACTTCCCGCTCAATGTAAAAAAAAAATGCCGGTTAAAAAAAAAATTGTGAAAAAAAACAGCGTGGAGTCCCCCCAGGTCCATACCAGGCCTTGGGTCTAGTATGGATTCGGAGGGGACCCCCATGCCAAAATTTAAAAAAAAAAATGGTGTGGGGGTCCCCTCAAAATCCATACCAGACCCTTATCCGAGCATGCAGCCCGGCAGGTCAGGAAAGGGAGGGGACGAGCGAGCGCCCCCCCTCCTGAACCATACCAGGCCACATGCTCTCAACATGGGGGGGTGGGTGCTTTGGGGCAGGGGGGGTTCTGTGCCCCCCACCCCAAAGCACCTCGCCCCCATGTTGATGGGGACAAGGGCCTCTTCCCGACAACCCTTGCCCGGTGGTTGTCGGGGTCTGCGAGCGGGGGGCTTATCGGAATCTGGACACCCCCTTTAACAAGGGGGCCCCCAGATCCCGGCCCCCCTTATGTGAATGAGTATGGGATACATTGTACCCCTACCCATTCACCTTTAAAAAAAGTAGTGTAGTGTTAAAAAATACAAGGGCCTGGTATGGACCTGGGGGGGGACCCTACACTGTTTTTTTTTCTCAATTTTTTTTTTTTAGCCAGCATTTTTTTTTTTTTTTACATTGAGCAGGAAGTCAGCTGATGACTCATCGGTAGTTAAGGACGCTGTGGCCTACTTCCTGGCCCCCTCCTTAGCAACTGGCTATATACAGTGTAAAAAAAAAACACAAATTGCAGGAAAAATCGTGGTAAAATCGCGCTAAAACCGCCGGTCCAAAAACGCGGCAAGCACCGCAAAAAGCACTGCAGAAACACTCAAAAGCAACATGCATAGACGTGAATCGAGCCTTACTGTCCTGCTAGCGCACTGCTCCAGTGTGAAAGCTCGATTCACACTGGAGTTAATAGCCGCTTCTTTAGGGCATTTTTCAGGTGCTATTTTTAGTGCCATAGCGCCTGAAAAACGCCCCAGTGTGAAAGGGGGGCCTTAGGCACCTTTTACACGGACGGCTATTCTGCCACAGTTAAAAGCATGTTTTTTCTGTGAAATTTAGGACTCCAGGCACTGCGATCAGCTGCATTGGTACAGTGCGATTAGCTGCGGTTGCGTCTAGCTGCGGTTTGCCATTTCCATAGCAACCCGACAGGGTACCGACTGTATTGAACGGGGATCTGACTTGGATCCCCGCCTATGCCCAGCACTGTTTGGTATGAATCTTGAGGGGGAACGCTACGACAAATTTTAAATAAAAAACCGGCATGGGTTCCCCCCCAGGGGCATACCAGGCCCTTCAGTCCAGTATGGATTTTAAGGGGAACCCCCTACGCCGAAAAACGGCGTGGGGTCCCCCCTCAAAATCCATACCAGACCCTTATCCGAGCACGCAGCCTGGCCGGTCAGGAAAGGGGGTTGGGACGATCGAATGCCCCCCCTCCTGAACCATGCCAGGCTGCATGCCGTCAACATGGGGGATGGGTGCTTTGGGGAAGGGGGGCGTGCTGCAGCACCCCCCACCCCAAAGCACCTTGTCCCCATGTTGATGAGGACAAGGGCCTCTTCCCGACAACCCTGGCCGTTGGTTGTCGGGGTCTGCGGGTGGGGGGCTTATCGGAGTCCGGGAGCTCCCCTTAATAAAGGGGCCCACAGATCCCGGCCCCCCACCCTATGTGAGTATGGGGTACATGGTACCCCTACCCATTCACATAGGGAAAAAGTGTCAATAAAAAAAAACACACTGCACAGGTTTTTAAAGTAATTTATTAGACAGCTCCGGGGGATCTTTTGGCTTCGGGGGTCTTCTTCCGACTTTGGGGTCTTCTTCCGACTTTGGGGTCTTCTTCCGACTTGGGGGGTCTCTCCAGTTCTTCTCCACTGTCTCCGGCCATTTCTCCCGTTGTTCGACCTCCGCACTCTCCGGGTCTTCTGCCTGGCTCCTCCGCTATCTTCTGCTCTTTTGCCGCTCTTTTGCTAGTGGAGGAGCCCGGTCTGCTGCCTACCTGCAGCTGATTGCAGTGCCTGGAGTCTTAAATTTCACAGAAAAAAAACATGCTTTTAACTGTGGCAGAAAACACTGGGGCGTTTTTCAGGCACTATAGCGCTAAAAATAGCACCTGAAAAACGCCCTAAAGGTGTCACATCACCCCATCTGCTGAACACAATATCAAATACAGTTTGTACATACTCATGTCTGCTATTGCTGTCACTTTATAAAAGTTGAACTTTGTAAGTTCCAGAGTTGTGTATTGTTTTATGGGTTTAAACATGCCTGTTTTACCTTAATAAAAGGCAATTTCTACTTAATGTGACCTTTAAAAATGTTATACAACAAACATGTTGGTTTGTTCAAAACGATTTTAGAAACGCACATGTGATTGTATATTCCTTTAGTAAATAATATCCAATAGTGCTTTCTAATGTTAAACCCAATCACGCCATTTTCATGACTCCCCAAATTTCGGTCATGGTGTTGAAAATTATTAATATTTTTGTCAGTTATGCATTACATACATTAAAACAAGGTGTGTGTGTGTGTGTAGCAGACCCACAACATAATAATAGCTAGCTGAAGAAGAGATTGTCACCTCATGTGTCAACGAAATTTCATTTGCACTGTTGAAGAAAAAGGCCAAAAAATTAGAACTATTAGAACTATTAAAATTAAAAATTAGATTAATAAAAGATAACCGAAGAGACAGCTAAAAGAAAGCCAAGCAGTAAATCAAAGCAAATATTTGTTCCGTTTCAAATATATTTTTATTTTAAAAATGTCTCAGACATTGTCTGGCATATCGATGGCCCCCCTACCCGCAAAGTATTCCATGTATCTTATACGGACCTCACGGGCACTCTGGGGGGGCAAGCCAGGACAGGTCATGGTTGGTTCATTAATATGAATTCTGGCCTCAGGCCCAACTGAGGCAGCATAGTTGAAAGAATTTCTCCTTAAAAAGTTATGGAGAACACAGTAACACAGAATGATGTGATTGAGTTTATATTCCGCCATGTGTATCGGTGTAAGAAATAGGCGGAACCGGCTGGCCATTATTCCAAACGTATTCTCCACCACTCTTCTGGCTCTGGCCAGCCAGTAATTAAAAACCCTCTGTCCGGGGCGAGGGTCCTCATAAGGAATGGCCGAATAAGATGGTCCCCCAGCGCAAACGCTTCATCCGGAACGAAGACGAATGGGAGTCCTTCCGCATTGTCTTCTGGAGGTGGCAAGCCCAAGCTGCCATTCTGGAGAAGCCTGTAGAACTCAGTCTGGGCGATGACTCCACCATCCGACATCTGGCCATTCTTTCCCACGTCCACATACAGGAACTCGTAAGTAGACACCACCGCCAACATCACAATACTATTGAACCCCTTGTAATTATAATAGTATGACCCCGAGTTGGGGGGTGGGACTATGTGGACATGTTTCCCTTCAATTGCCCCTCCACAGTTAGGAAAGTCCAACTGCTGGGAAAAATGGGAGGCCATAGTCTGCCATTCCTGTGGATTGAAAGGAAACTGTGGAGTCAAACAAGAATAAAAAAATTTGTCATTTTGCACATAAACATTGAAAGCAGATTAGACACAAACATTCTTGGGCAACATCAGTATAACATTTATTTTAGGGAGTGTTTAAAGACAAAAGTATAAGGTCCACCTATCAGATTCCTCACCCCCTCTGATGGCCCATTGTTAAAATTTTAGGGGGGGAGATGTTTTGGACAGGTAACCCTCTCCACTTCATTGAGAGATGAATGCCTAAATGTGGATTACTTTGGCCAGCCCCTCCTTACTAACACTATTAGCAGCCCACTGGACAGGTAAGAAATGTCATAATACAAAAATATAAATACACACTGTCCAAATTGGAGCACAATTTTAACATTCTGCAATTGCCTATCAAGATAATAATAGGTTACAAAAACTTTAAACAGTACCATTTGAAAGTATTCAGGCAGGCCCTTACACTACATGCTTTGGGGAATTCATCCATAAACATGACCACAAAAGAGGTAGGTATAGTGTGTATGGGTTTGGCAAAGTCAGCAGATAGAGGATTGTTATGGGTTGACTTAGCGGTTGGGGAAAGGGAGGGTTCCAAATGAGTTTGGGACCCCAAAAAAAAGCCTCTGGCACTCTGCCAGAATTTAAGGATACAAATAACATTTGTACACTTTTTAGGGGGTGTTTAGGGTAAAGCACTACTATAGAACTGAAAAAATACATTAAGTGACTAGGCGAGGTGGATATAGGCCCAGGAGAGCATGCTGGGGAGGTAAGTGAAGGCAAATATGTATGAACGACAAAAAAAAACATTAAAACATTCCAGCATGCATGAGGACAAAGGGGACATTCACAGCATATTACAATCATGGTAATTAGGGAATGAGGAAAGAAATACAATATATTATCAAACATTAAATACAATAAAATGTGATGTTAAAGGATAAAAATCTTACCCTAATATAGTCCTTCTGCAGGACCTGGATGATGGCAGAACAGGTCTCTGGGATAATGATCCCCAGAGCCTGGGGGGAGATGCCTGTCGAACTTGAGGTCCTGCAGGCTTCTCCCCGTCGCCAAGTACCGCAACGTGGCAACTATCCTCTGCTCCGGAGTGATGGCTTGCCTCATGCAGGTATCCTGGCTTCTGCTATAAGGAGTCAGCAAATCCAACAAACGGTGAAAAACGGGGTCCGTCATCCTGAGAAAGTTCCTGAAATCATCAGGATTATTCTCAGAGCAAAAGCATGTGACAGAATTGGTCACGCTGGAGCAACCAATTCTTGGTCCATGAACTCCTCCCCACCCTGTTCATGGACTGGACTTGTGTCAACGTAAGAACCTCAACACCAAGCCCCGGCACAGCATAAACTATACGATGAGTACGTACATGCAACATGGCTTCAAAACGGTCGGCTGGTCAGAACGAAGTAACAGAACGCACTGAAGAACAGAAAGGCCTGTGAAGAGCGACCTGAAAATCAGCAACGAGCGGACAAAAACACAAAGTTAACTCAATGCGAACTCCCTACACGCACTGAAGACCAGATACAAACCAACAAGCACAAACTGAACAGGAGAAAAACGAACTGAAAACCACGAGTCTGAAAAAGCGTGAATCGTCTCTCACCAAACTTTTACTAACACGAGATTAGCAAAAGGAGCCCAAAGGGTGGCGCGCTTGGTATTGAACTGCCCTTTTCTAGTCTCGTTGTACGTGTTGTACGTCACCGCGTTCTTGACGTTCGGAAATTCCAACTTTGTGCAACCGTGTGTATGCAAGACAAGTTTGAGCCAACATCCATCGGCAAAAATCAGATGGATTTTGTTGTCGGAATGTCCAATCAATGTCCGACCGCGTGTACAGGGCATTATTGTTCCAATGTATTTACTCTTATTGATTCATTTGAAAATAAAAGGGGTGACCTTTGATCTGTATATGATGTACGATAAAAGAAACCTTAGTTAAAAAAAAAAAATTAATACAGTTTGTACCTATTCAAACCAATATTAGTCCTCAGTTAACCCTAATTAACCACTTCAATACAGGGCACTTTCACCCTGTTCCTGCCAGGCCAATTTTCAGCTTTCAGCCTTGGCATAATTTAAATCACAATTGTGCGGTCATGCAACACTCCTACCATTTTTTGTCATTTTTTTTCACACGAATAGAGTTTTCTTTTTGTGGTATTTAATCACCACTGTGTTTTTTTATTTTTTGCTAAATAAACAAAAAAAAGATTGCAAATTTTGAAAAAAAAAATAAATTTTTTTCTGTTTCTGTAAAACTTGCAAATAATATTTCTTCATAAATTTAGGCCAAACTGTATTCTGTTACATTTCTTTGATGAAAATATCCCAAATCAGTGTATTATTTAGTCTGTGGGAAAGTTATAGAGTTCACAAACTATGGCATATACTGTATATGTGAAAATTGATCAATCCTGATGTACCGGTGGCCTATCTCATTCCTTGAGTCCAGAAAAAATGCCAGGATAATACAAATATCCCCCAAATGACTCCTTTTTTAGAAAGTAGACAGTCCAAGGTATTTAGTAAGAGGCATTGCAAGTTTTTTGAAGTTGTGTTTTTTTATCGCAATTATTTGGAAAATGAAATTAAAAACAGGGTTTTTTTTTAGTTTTTTTTTTACATGCTGTCACCAGTGCAGTACAGTGTCATCACTTAACTGCTGTGATGGTGATCAGGGACACTGACTGGTGACAGTATTTTTTTTTAAAAATACAGTAGATAGATAGATTATTAGTTCTTTCTAATTACACTTGTTTTCTTTTTTTTACATTTTTTTAACACACTGTGACCAAAGCAATACAGTGTTACAATAGTAACACTGTACTACTCTGGGGAAGTGATCAGGTTTTTTTTTTTACACACTATGTTTGCTTATACCAGTGAATAGCAGCAGAATGGCACAGGCAGGCAAATTGCTGTTATGCTACATCGGCCGCGACGATCGGATTCGATCAGGAACCAATCAATCCCCAGGCCAAGGCCAATGAAATCTGGCCTGGACCTGGTGATCGCTCCTGACGAATGATATCCTTCCCCTGTCTAACTGTAAACACTGACAGGGGAAGTGATGTCATCTCTCCTCGTGTCTGTCTTTTCTTTCCAGATCGACAGGAGAGAGCATCAAACAGTGCATTGCACAACACTACACTGACACCAGGTCACGTTGGCACACATTCACCCCCCGATCACCCCCCCCAGTTAACCCCTTCACCACCTGTCACTGTGTCACCCAATACAGCAATAAGATTTTTTTTTTGATCGCTGTACTAGTGTCATTAGTGACAAAAATCAGTGTTAGGGTAAAAAATATTAGGCTCAGATAGATCTAGGGACCCCCCTTAACCCCCCCAATAAAGGTTTAACCCCTTGATTACCCCCTGTCACCTGTGATCATGGTATAAGTGTCACGGGTGACGCAGTTTAGCTAGATTTTTTTTTATAGCGTTAGGGCACCTGCTGTATTTTACCCAATAAAGTTTTAACCCCCTGATCACCCGGTGGGTGATCAAAGTTAGGTTTTAGTGTCGGATAGGGTCTGCATCGCCCCAGGCAGCTTCAGATCAGTGCCAGTACTGCTAACACCCACGCACGCACCATACGCCTCCCTTAGTAGTATAGTGTCTGAACGGATCAATACTGTATCTGATCTGATCAGGTCTAGATTAGCGTCCCCAACAGATTAGGGTTCCCAAAAATGCAGTGTTAGAGGCCTACACGTTTCTGAGCATGACAGATAGTGAAGAGGAAGTCACTCATCTGTCAGATTCAGGCTCAGAATATGAACCTGTAGACAGCAGCGGCACCCTGACAGATAGCTCTGACAACGGAGTTGTGGTCCCTGCTATGGTCACGCATACCAGACCCCGATCTTCTTCTGCTTTTGTTGAGGAACAAGAACTGCAGGTCCCTCGTATGGAGCAGAGAGCCAGTACTAGCGCCGCTATTCCTTCTGGTGAACTGGCAAGCACCAGCAGCCTAGTACATCCTGGTCATACGTCAAGCACTGCAGTAACACTTGGTGACGTGGTGAGTCCCATAAGTGCAGTTCAACATGGCGAGGTGGCAAGCACGTGTAGTGTCCCGCTGCCACCAAGAAGCAGACAACGACAGGCCCGTAGTGCCATTCCTGCTGCATTCGCCAATCCTAATTGGGAACCCACCACTTCTGCAGCACCCGTACTTCCCACATTCACTGGCCAACCCGGAATTCAGGTGGAAACAGTTGATTTTACGTCACTTGATGTTTATTCGCTGTTTTTCATCGAAGATCTCTATAGATCTATTGTGGACCAAAGCAATTTATATGCTGGTCAATTCATCACTGCTAATCCCCAGCTGACCCTTGCCAGAGATTAAAAACCAATTACGGTCTCTGAATTTAAGACCTTCCTGGGCCTATCCCTCCTCATGGGCATAACTAAAAAGAGTGAGTTGCACTCATTATATTGGTCCACCGACCCCTAGACATGTGCAGGATGAAAAAATTTGTTTAGTTTCGTTTCATTTCTATTCGTTATTTAACTAAATTCGTTTAGTTAAATTCGTTGCATTCGGTACATTCGTTTTCGGAATCCGTTTCGTTTCGTGTTCGAATTCGAAAAAATTCTACCGCATTCTAAAAAATTCTACCGTATTCGAAAAAAACTATCAAATTCGAAAAAATTCTACCACATTCGAAAAAAAAACTGTCAAATTCGAAAAAATTCTACCACATTCGAAAAAAACTGTCAAATTCGAAAAAATTCTACCACATTCGAAAAAAACTATAAAATTCGAAAAAATTCTACCGCATTCGAAAAAAACATTAACTGAATTTGAAAAAGTAAACTATATATAACCATTTTGCGAAATTTGAAATTCGTATAGAATGAAATCGAATTGCAATAGAAAAGATTAGGAT
Source organism: Aquarana catesbeiana (assembly GCF_042186555.1). Taxonomy (NCBI): domain Eukaryota; kingdom Metazoa; phylum Chordata; class Amphibia; order Anura; family Ranidae; genus Aquarana; species Aquarana catesbeiana. Next base: position 638,715,495 of record NC_133325.1, read on the forward strand.
AGAATAGAAAATGTAAAAGAATAGCATAGAAAAACAATAGAACAGAATAGAAAAAAATATAATATATTGTATTCTAATCTTTTCTATTCGAATTCATTCTGTACCAAATTCCAATTTCGGAAGATGGTTATATATATATATTATATATTTTCTATTCTGTTCCATTGTTTTTCTATGCTATTCTTTTCTTTTCTATTTCAAACTTTTCTATTCGAATTTGAATTAATTCTATGCGAAATTCGAATTTCGGAAAATGGCTTCTAAAATTAGAATTTCGTATAGAATGAAGTCGAATTTGAACAGAAAAGATTAGAATAGAAAATAATAGAAATAGAATAGACTAGAAAAACAATAGAACAGAAGAGAATAAAATATAATATATATTATATTTTTTTCTATTCTGTTTCATTGTTTTTCTACGCTATTCTTTTTTATTCTATTCTAAACTTTTCTATTCGAATTTGAATTCATTCTATACGAAATTCGAATTTCGGAAGATGGCTTCTGAAATTTGAATTTCGTATAGAATGAATTCGAATTTGAATAGAATATATATATATATATATTATATCTTATTCTGTTCTGTTCTATTGTTTTTCTAGTCTATTCTTTCTACTCTATTCTAATCTTTTCTATTCAAATTCATTTTATACGAAATTCGAATATCAGAAGATTTTTATATATGTGTTGTGTTGTGTTGTGTTATTTTCATTCTACTTCTATATAACCATTTTCCGAAATTCGAATTTTGTATAGAATGAATTTGAATAGAAAAGATTAGAATAAAGAAGAAGAGAAAAGACTAGAAAAACAATAGAACAGAATAGAATAAAATATATATTATATTTTGTTCTGTTCTGTTCTATTGTTTGTCTAGTCTATTATTTTCTATTCTAATCTTTTCTATTCAAATTCATTCTATACGAAATTCCACTTTCAGAAGCCATCTTCCAAATTCGAATTTCATATAGAATGAATTCAAATTCGAATAGAAAAGTTTAGAATAGAAAAGAATAGCATAGAAAAACAATGACACAGAATAGAAAAAAATGATATATATATATATATATATATATATATATATATATATATATCATCTTCCAAAATTCGAATTTCATATAGACCGAAATCAAATTTGAATATAAAAGATTAGAATAGAATAGAAAATAATAGAAAAGAATAGACTAGACTAGACTCTTTTCTATTATTTTCTGTTCTAATCTTTTCTATTCAAATTCAAATTCATTCTATAGGAAATTCAAACTTCAGAAGCCATGTTCCGAAATTCGAATTTCGTATAGAATGAATTTGAATTGAAAAGACTATTATAGAATATAAAATAATAGAAAAGAAAAGCGTAAAAAAACAATAGAAGAGAATAAAAAAAACAAATTATATATATATATATATATATAAATATATATATATATATATATATAAATATAAATATATATATATATTTATATATTCTATTGCTTTATTATTTTATATTCTATCTTATTGTTTTTTTTTTTTTTAGAAAAACGTTTTCTATTTTTTTCGAATTCGATTTGAATTTGTCTTCGAATTCAATTCGAATATGTTTTCGAATTCGTTCGTTTTTTTTCGGATTCGTTTAAATTCTTTACTTTTGTAATTCGGAAATTCGGATGCATCCGAATTTCCGAATAATGAAAAATTAATCCGAATTTCGATTCGGAACGAAACGACATGCACATGCCTACAATTCACCATATGCCCGTGTTCTCTGCCACCAGGACACAATATGAGCAGATCTTGCAGTTCATGCATTTCAGCGATAATGAACTGTCGTCCTCGGGGTGACCCTGAATTTGATCGGCTCTACAAAATTTGGCCCCTTGTAAACCACTTCAACCAAAGTTTTGCAGCCTTGTTTACTCCCCATCAACTTGTCTGTGTTGATGAGTCCCTGATTACATTTTCTGTCCGCTTGTCATTCAAACAGTATCTTCCCGGCACGCGTGCCAGATATGGGGTCAAGATGTATAAGCTCTGTGACAGGGCCACAGGCTATACATGTAGTTTTATGCTTTATGACGGAAGAGATAGTTACGTAGAGCCAGAGAACTGCCCTGACTACATAGGGAGCGCTGGTAAGATTGTGTGGGACTTGGTGTCACCCTTATTCGGAAAGGGGTACCACTTGTATGTGAACAATTGTTACACAAGCGTGCCACTTTTTAGTCACTTGTTTTATCATCAAATTGGCGCATGTGGCACTGTGCAATCTAATCGCTGGGGCTTACCTCAGCAGCTTGTAGATTCCTGTCTTAGGCTGGGGGGGGAGAGCCTGCTTGAGATGTAGTAATTTGCTCACTGTGAAGTGGAGAGATAATAAGAATGTTTTTGTTCTTTCCTCCCTTCACGCAGACACAACAGTCCAAATACCTACGGTGATTGGTCTTGTGGAGAAACCCCTCTGTGTCCACGAATATAACCTTAATATGGAAGGGGTGGACCTCAACAACCAGTTGTTGGCGCCGTACCTACTTGCCCATAAGGGCAGACGCTGGTGTAAAAAAGTGTCTGTATACTTATTTCAATTGGCTTTGATGAGTGCTCATGTGCTATACAGAGCTTCAGGATGAACTGGATCCTTCTTAAATTCCAGGAAGAGATCATCAAAACCCTTCTGTTTTCAGAAGGTGCTCTAGCCCAACTTCCCAACGCAAATGCAGTAAGCCGGCTGCATGAGAGGCATTTTCCACATGTCCTCTCTGGTACCCCTACCCAAAGAAACCCCCAAAGAAGATGTTGTGTCTGTAGAAAGCGCGTATTTAGGCATGACACCCGCTTTTATTGTCGATCCTGTCCTGACCAACCTGGTCTTTGCATTGGTGACTGTTTCGAAGGCTTTCACACACTAGTTGAGTATTAGCATAGGGTACAGCACCACACAATCACAGGCACATGTACACAGGGTCTCGGGGTCTCAAAAGATGTGATGCTCATCACATTTTGAGACCCTAATCTGCAACATTCAGTTTATAGTTTTTTTTACAGTTTTTATAAAAGTGAAAAAAGTGGAAAAAACACACACAAAAACACACAAAAAATAAATAAAATAAAAAAGCCAAAAATAAGTGTGGTTGTATTTTTCTTCTCTTTCTCTATTGTTCTCTCTCTTATGTTCGCTCTCTACTGTCCGCTCTACTGTTCGCTCACTATTGTTCTATATCTATCGTTCTCTCTGTTTTATTTTTACTATGATTTATTGTATTTGCTTTGCAGGTATGGTATGTTATACTGTAATGTTTGTTTTATTGTTAACCATCATTTGCTTAGCTGGTACGCCATTCAGCTGCAGCGCGGATTTGTTTATCTTGACATCAACAGCGTTTCCTCCCACGATACATAAAGCCATGACTCCAGCTCTGTAGGAGGTAATTTCACCACCACAGTTAAAAAAAGAGCATATATGCCGAAGAATGGGGGCAGCAGGGGTGGAGGAGTGATTTGCTCCTAACTTTTGGGGTGGATGCCCCCATGCTTCGGCATATATATATTTTAGGCACAGATTGCATTAAAAAATGTTTTTTATTTTTTACTGTTTTTTTCTATTTGCTTTGCAGGTATGGTATGTCTTACTGTTATACTGTAATGTTACTTTGTTTTATTCTTAACCATCATTTGCTTAGCAGGTACGCCATTCAGTTGCAGCGCGGATTTATTTATTATGACAGCAACAGTGTTTGCTCCCACGATACATAATGCCGTGACTCCAGCGCTGTAGGAATGTGATTTCACCACCACAGTTAAAAAAAAGAGCATATATGCCGAAGCATGTGGGCAGCAGGAGTAGAGGCGCGATTTGCTCCTAACTTTTGGGGAGGATGCCCCCATGCTTCGGTATATATTTTTTAGGCCATTCAGCTGCAGCACTGATTGATCTATCTTGACAGCAACAGCGTTTGCTCCCATGATACATAAAGCCGTGACTCCAGCACTGTAGGAGGTGATTTCACCACCACAGTTAAAAACAAAATGGTGCCTGTATGCCCATCATTAGAAGAGGGTGGATGAAGGGAGGTATTCTAATGGTGGGCATACCTACCGATCAATCTCTTTCGTGCAGTCCACAGGCTGCACGAACAAAAAGATTACAATATATGCCCAACAAGGACCAGCAAAGTACTGATATGTTGCTGGACTTTGAGTGGTTATACCAGAATGATGCCTGTGGGTTTAGGTATCATCTTGGTATTCTTTTCAGCCAGCGGTCGGTTTTCATGTGAAAGTAATCCTAGCAGCTAATTAGCCTCTAGACTGCTTTTACAAGCAGTGGGAGGGAATGTCCCCCCTCCCACCATCTTCCATGGCTTTCTCTGGCTCTCCTGTCTCAGCAGGGAACCTGAGAATGCAGCCGGTGGTTCTGCCAGCTGACCATAGAGCTGATCAGAGACCAGAACAGCTCCAATAATCTGTATGGCCTAAGAAACCAGAATCTACGAGCATTTCATGACTTAGATTTCGCCGGATGTAAACAGCGCCATTGGGAAATTGGGAAAGCACTTTATCACACCGATCTTGGTGTGGTCAGATACTTTGAGGACAGAGGAGAGATCTAGGGTCTAATAGACCAAATTTTTTTCAGAACAGAGTACCTGTCACTACCTATTGCTATCATAGGGGATATTTACATTCCCTGAGATAACAATAAAAATGATAAAAATGAAAAAAAAACTAAAGGAACAGTTTAAAAAAATATATATATATATTTTGCTTTTTTATTTTATTTTTATAGTGTGTTTTAGCGCATTAAAATTTAAAAAAAATTGTGTTTTTTTCCCCAAAAAAGTGTTTGAAAAATTACTGCACAAATACTGTGTGAAAAAAACAATGAAACACCCACCATTTTAATCTGTAGGGCCTTTACTTTAAAAAAATATATAATGTTTGGGGGTTCAAAGTAATTTTCTTGCAAAAAAAAAATATTTTTCAATGTAAACAAAAGGTGTCAGAAAGGGCTTTGTCTTAAAGGGGTTAGAAGAGTGGGTGATGTGTGACATAAGCTTCTAAATGTTGTGCATAAAATGCCAGGACTGTTCAAAACCCCCCCCCAAAGGACCTCATTTTGGAAAGTAGACACCCCAAGCTATTTGCTGAGATGCATGTGGAGTCCATGGAATATTTTATATTTTGACACAAGTTGCGTGAAAAAGACAATTTTTTTTTTTTTGCACAAAGTTATCACTAAATGATATATTGCTCATACATGTCATGGGCATATGTGAAATTACACCCCAAAATACATTCTGTTGCTTCTCCTGAGTATGAGGATACCACATGTGGGAGACTTTTTGGGAGCCTAGCCGCGTACGGGACCCCAAAAACCAAGCACCGCCTTCAGGCTTTCTAATGGTGTAAATTTTTGATTTCACTCCTCACTACCTATCAGTTTCAGAGGCTATGGAATGCCCAGATGGCACAAACCCCCCAAATGACCCCATTTTGGAAAGTAGACCAAGCTATTTTCTGAGAGGTATGGGGAGTATTTTGCAGACCTCGCTTTTTGTCACAAAGTTTTGAAAATTGAAAAAAGAAAAAAAAATACATTTTTATTTCCTTTCTTCATTTTCAAAAACAAATGAGAGCTGCAAAATGCTCCCCATGCCTCTCAGCAAATAGCTTGGGGTGTCTACTTTAAAAAAATGGGGTCATTTGGGGGTTTTGTGCCATATTGGCATTTTATGGCCTTCAAAACTTGGTTTTCGGGGCCCCGTACGCAGCTAGGCTCCCAAAAAGAGCCACACATGTGGTATCCCCGTACTCAGGAGAAGCAGCAGAATGTATTTTTGGGTGTAATTCCACATATGCCCATGGCATGTGTGAGCAATATATAATTTAGTGACAACTTTGTGCAAAAAAAAAAAAGTTTGTAATTTTCCCGCAACTTGTGGCAAAATATAAAGTATTCCATGGACTCAACATGCCTCTCAGCAAATAGCTTGGGATGTCTATTTTCTAAAATGGGTTCATTGGGGGGGGTTGTGCCATCTTGGCATTTTATGGCCTTCAAAACTGTGATAGGCAGTGAGAAGTGAAATCAAAAATTTACGCCCTTAGAAATCCTGAAGGCGATGCTTGGTTTTCGGGGCCCCGTACGTGGCTAGGCTCCCAAAAAGTCCCACACATGTGGTATCCCCGTACTCAGGAGAAACATCAGAATGTATTTTGGGGTGTAATTCCACATATGCCCATGGCATGTTTGAGCAATATATCATTTAGTGACAACTTTGTGCACGTAGGCCTGCGAGTGCACGTAGGTCCGCGAGCGGCCTGCGAGTGCACGTAGGTCCGCGAGTGGCCTGCGAGTGCACGTAGGTCCGCGAGCGGCCTGCGAGTGCACGTAGGTCCGCGAGCGGCCTGCGAGTGCACGTAGGTCCGGAGGCCCAGGTTCTGAATGGCATGTTTGAGCAATATATCATTTAGTGACAACTTTGTGCACGTAGGCCTGCGAGTGCACGTAGATCCGCGAGCGGCCTGCGAGTGCACGTAGGTCCGCGAGCGGCCTGCGAGTGCACGTAGGTCCGCGAGCGGCCTGCGAGTGCACGTAGGTCTGGAGGCCCAGGTTCTGAATCTGGGGAAGCAACTGTCAGCACTGAGAAGTCCCTCCATACTAAGTGAGAGCCAAGAACGTACACGGCAGGTGCCGGCAGGGGCCAGCACCGGGGCGGGTGGAGACAAAGAGGTGCAGTAGCAAAGAGTAGATGGGTGACAGTCAGGAAGGGTAGAGGGGGAAGTGCCAGGGAGGCCGATCCAGGACTGGAGCATCCCAATAAGTTCGCTCCATTGAGTGACAACCAGTCAGGGACCAGCACTGCTGGAGCTGAGGGACTCTCTTAGCTGCCGGGGGAAGAACTCCTCCAGTGAGAGTGGGGGGGCAGCGAAGGGAAAGGAAAGACATATTCTGGTGGTAGGGCACTCAATTCTTAGAAGGACAGAGAGGGCAATCTGTAACCAAGACCTGAAGCGCCGAACAGTATGTTGTCTACCGGGCGCTCGGGTTCGGCACATCACGGATCTTGTGGACAGATTATCGGGAGGAGCTGGGGAAGCCCCAGCTGTCATGGTGCACGTTGGCACCAATGACAAAGTCAGAGGCAGATGGAGTGTCCTAAAGAATGATTTTAGGGACTTAGGAGCTAAATTGAGGAAAAGGATCTCCAAGGTAGTATTCTCAGAAATACTACCGGTACATCGAGCCACACCAGAAAGGCAGAGGGAGATTAGGGAAGTAAACAAGTGGCTGACGAGCAGGTGTAGAATGGAGGGGTTTGGGTTCCTGGAGGACTGGGCCGACTTTTCAGTCGATAACCGGTACTATAGAAGGGACGGACTGCACCTAAATGAGGAGGGTGCAGATCTGCTGGGAATGAAGATGGCCAAAAAGTTAGAGGGGTTTTTAAACTAGGTGATAGGGGGAGGGTCCAGAGGTAGAGATAGTCAGCGCGGAAGATATTCCAGAGGGTAGTATTGGGGGTATTAGTGGTAGGTTGACCAAAGCACAAAAACACAAGGTGAGTATAGTAGCAAGTCAGTTGCAATCTTGAAACACCCAATAGGAGGACAATATGCGACCGATCTAAACTATGTGGCATGTTCGCCAATGCCAGGAGCATGGCAGACAAGATGGGTGAACTAGAGATACTGTTGTACGAGGAGGATTTGGATTTTGTGGGAATTTCAGAGACCTGGTTCAACAGCTTTCATGATTGGCTGGCAAACATTCAAGGGTATACCCTTTACCGCAAGGATAGAAAGGGTAAAAAAGGGGGAGGGGTATGCCTATAGATCAAGAATAATGTACAAGTGAATGTGAGAGATGACATCACTGGGAGCTAGGGAGGAGGTGGAATCCTTATGGGTAGAGCTCCAAAGGGATGAAGCTAAGGGGAAAATAATACTGGGAGTATGCTATAGGCCCCCTAACCTGAGGGAGGAAGTGGAGACAGATCTCCTATCACAATTTGGATTAGCAGCAAGGATGGGAAGTGTTATCATAATGGGGGATTTTAATTATCCAGACATAGACTGGGCAGAGGGAACCGCGCATTCATTTAAGGCTCGCCAGTTCCTCAATGTCTTGCAGGACAATTTTATGGGTCAGATGGTAGAAGCACCAACTAGAAATAAAACATTACTGGATCTACTGATTACCAACAATACAGACCTGATCACGGATGTGGAAATACGGGGGGAGTTTAGGTAACGGCGATCACAGGTCAATTAGTTTCAGTATAAATCACACAAATAGGAAACATAAAGGGAATACAAAGACACTGAATTTCAAAAGAGCCAACTTCCCCAAACTACAAACCTTGCTAAAAGGATTCAATTGGGATAAAATATTAGGAACAAAGAATACAGAGGAGAGATGGGTTTGCTTTAAGAGCATATTAAATAAGGGCATTAGCCAATGTATCCCATTGGGTAATAAATTTAAAAGAGCGAACAAAAGTCCTGGATGGCTTAACTCCAATGTAAAAATGCATATAAAAGCAAAGGAGAAGGCCTTCAAAAAATACAAGATTGAGGGATAATCCTCAGCAATCAGTCTTTATAAAGAATACAACAAGAAATGTAAGGGTGCAATTAGGACGGCTAAGATAGAACATGAAAGACACATAGCGGTGGAGAGCAAAAAAAATCCCAAGAAATTCTTTAAGTATGTAAACAGTAAAAAAGGAAGGACAGACCATATTGGCCCCATAAAGAATGAGGAAGGACATCTGGTTACAAAGGACGGGGAGATGGCGAAGGTATTGAATTTATTCTTCTCCTCCATCTTCACGAGTGAATCGGGGGGCTTCAGTAACCAAAACTGCAGTGTTTATCCTCATGACACAACACAGGAAGCACCTCCATGGTTAACAGAGGACAGAATTAAAATTAGACTTGAGAAACTTAACATTAATAAATCACCGGGACCAGATGGCTTGCATCCGAGGGTACTTGGGGAACTCAGTCAAGTGATTGCCAGACCGTTGTTCCTAATTTTTACTGACAGTCTACTGACTGGAATGGTACCAGCTGATTGGAAAAAAGCCAATGTAGCACCAATATTTAAAACGGGCCGAAAACACATCCCTGGGAATTACAGACCAGTTAGCCTAACATCAATACTATGTAAACTCTTGGAGGGGATAAGGGACTATATACAAGATTTTAGTAATGAGAACGGTATCATTAGCAGTAATCAGCATGGATTCATGAAGAATCGTTCTTGCCAAACAAATCTACTAACCTTCTATGAGGAGGTGAGTTGTCATCTAGATAAAGGAAGGCCCGTAGACCTGGTGTATCTGGATTTTGCAAAAGCATTTGACACAGTTCCCCATAAACGTTTACTGTACAAATTAAGGTCCGTTGGCATGGACCATAGGGTGAGTACATGGACTGAAAACTGGCTACAAGGGTAAGTTCAGAGGGTGGTGATAAATGGGGAGTGCTCGGAATGGTTAGGGGTGGGTAGTGGGGTTCCCCAGGGTTTTGTGCTGGGACCAATCCTATTTAATTTGTTCATAAACGAACTGGAGGATGGGATAAACAGTTCAAGCTCTGTATTTGCAGATGATACTAAGCTAAGCAGGGCAATAACTTCTCCGCAGGATGTGGAAATCTTGCAAGAAGATCTGAACAAATTAATGGGGTGGGCAACTACATGGCAAATGAGGTTCAATGTAGAAAAAGGTAAAATAATGAATTTGGGTGGCAAAAATATGAATGCAAGCTATACACTGGGGGGGAGAACCTCTGGGGGAATCTAGGATGGAAAAGGACCTGGGGGTCCTAGTAGATGATAGGCTCAGCAATGGCATGCAATGCCAAGCTGCTGCTAACAAAGCAAACAGAATATTGGCATGCATTAAAAAGGGGATCAACTCCAGAGATAAAACGATAATTCTCCCACTCTACAAGACTCTGGTCCGGCCGCACCTAGAGTATGCTGTCCAGTTCTGGGCACCAGTCCTCAGGAAGGATGTACTGGAAATGGAGCAAGTACAAAGGAGGGCAAGAAAGCTAATAAAGGATCTGGAGGATCTTAGTTATGAGGATAGGTGGCGAGCACTGAACTTATTCTCTCTGGAGAAGAGACGCTTGAGAGGGGATATGATTTCAATATACAAATACCGTACTGGTGACCCTACAATAGAAATAAAACTTTTTCGCAAAAGAGAGTTTAACAAGACTCGTGGCCACTCATTAAAATTAGAAGAAAAGAGGTTTAACCTTAAACGACGTAGAGGGTTCTTTACTCTAAGAGCGTCAAGGATGTGGAATTCCCTTCCACAAGCGGTGGTCTCAGCGGGGAGCATCGATAGCTTCAAGAAACTATTAGATAAGCACCTGAATGACCGCAACATACAGGAATATACAATGTAATACTGACACATAATCACACATAGGTTGGACTTGATGGACTTGTGTCTTTTTTTAACCTCACCTACTATGTAACTATGTGCAAAAAAAAAAAGTTTGTCATTTTCTCGCAACTTGTGGCAAAATATAATGTATTCCATGAACTCAACATGCCTCTCAGCAAATGGCTTGGCATGTCTACTTTCCAAAATGGGGTAATTTGGGGGGGGGGGGGGGGGGGGTTGTGCCATCTTGACATTTTATGGCCTTCAAAACTGTGATAGGTAGTGAGGAGTGAAATCAGAAATTTACTCCCTTAGAAATCCTGAAGGCGTTGCTTGGTTTTCGGGGCCCCATACGCAGCTAGGCTCCCAAAAAGTCCCACACATGTGGTATCCCCGTACTCAGGTGAAGCAGAAAAATGTATTTTGGGGTGCAATTCCACATATAACCATGGCATGTGTGAGCAATATATTATTTAGTGACAACTTTTTGTAAAAAATTTTTTTTTGTCATTATTCAATCACTTGGGACAAAAAAATTAAATATTCAATGGGCTCAACATGCCTCTCAGAAATGTCCTTCCTTGGGGTGTCTACTTTCCAAAATGGGGTCATTTTGGGGGGGGTTTGTACTGCCCTGCGATTTTAGCACCTCAAGAAATGACATAGGTAGTCATAAACTAAAAGCTGTGTAAATTTCAGAAAATGTACCCTAGTTTGTAGACGCTATAACTTTTGCACAAACCAATAAATATACGCTTATTGGCATTTTCTTTACCAAAGACATGTGGCTGAATACATTTTGGCCTAAATGCATGACTAAAATTGAGTTTATTGGATTTTTCTTATAACAAAAATTAGAAAATATCATTTTTTTCAAAATTTTCGGTCTTTTTCCGTTTATATCGCAAAAAAATAAAAATCGCAGAGGCAATCAAATACCATCAAAAGAAAGCTCTATTTGTGTGAACAAAAGGAGGCAAATTTTGTTTGGGTACAACATTGCATGACCGCGCAATTACCAGTTAAAGCAGCGCAGTGCCAAATTGTAAAAAGTCCTCTGGTCTTTAGCCAGCCAAATGGTCCGGGGCTGAAGTGGTTAAAAATGAAAACTTTTATGATATTTTAGTGGTTGGGTTAACTTGTACCCCCCTCCTCAGCTGTTATTTACCCTTCCTCCTTCACTCTCCCACACTACTTTTTGCTGCAGGTGCAAAGAGACCAGACACTGTGTAAGCTTCAAGTCCATCTGGTGGGAGATTACTCGGGGTTAAAGTGGAACTTTACCCATAACAACTTGATAAAAAATAATGTTCTTTAGCAAGAAACATACTTTCCACATTAATAATTATGCTACAAAAATAGTGTTTGCTGTAAATTGGCTCCAGCATTGCTCCTATTTCTTCTTGCCGGAAGCTGCCATTTTGCTGAAGCCCAGAGCCCCTGAACAGAAGTCAATCATAAAGTGGAACTAAACTCATCGATTGAAGTTACATTTACATTCCTGAAATGCTGCTAATGCTAATTGTCACATTTGTTTGTGTCCCCAACCAAACTGTCAAACCATCAAATGACTGGTGTCATAACTGATCACATGTGCAGCACCATGGCAGTTGCAGATCAAACAGAAGCAGCTTCCTTGGTTGTAAAGGATAGGGGGTTTACTTCCGCTTTAAGGCTGTCAGCAAATTGGCCTCTACAAACTTGGCAGTGCCTACAAATGCCTAAAAAGGGAGAGCAACTGAGCATGTGCAGAGCAGAGTGATGCATTGTATTACTGGATTTTAAACAGTATAGGCACTTATTTTTAAAGTTGTACATAGCTATACCTGTAAAAGGGGCCAGTCTGAAGTGATCTAGAAGGACTTCATTTTCTGACTAAAGTTCCACTTAAAGGACTCTCATATAAGAGCACTCAGGCCTCCAGTACTGCTTTGTACGAGGAACAGGAGTGAGTTACAGAAGTACAGGGTACTAAAGGGAGATCAGTGAACATAATTCCTTTGTGATCTTCTACAGTCTGTAATATAACCCAGAAGTGCTCAGCTATGAACATTCCCAGACTTATAGGGCGTACACACGGTCGGACTTTGTTCGGACATTCCGACAACAAAATCCTAGGATTTTTTCAGACGGATGTTGGCTCAAACTTGTCTTGCATACACACGGTCACACAAAGTTGTCGGAAAATCCGATCGTTCTAAACGCGGTGACGTAAAACATGTACGTCGGGACTATAAACGGGGCAGTGGCCAATAGCTTTCATCTCTTTATTTATTCTGAGCATGCGTGGCACTTTGTCCGTCGGATTTGTGTACACACGATCGGAATTTCCGACAACGGATTTTGTTGTCGGAAAATTTTATCTCCTGCTCTCCAACTTTGTGTGTCGGAAAATCCGATGGAAAATGTCTGATGGAGCCTATACACGGTCAGAATTTCCGACAACACGCTCCGATCGGACATTTTCCATCGGAAAATCCGACCGTGTGTACGGGGCATTAGGCTACTTTCAAACCGGGGTGGTGAGAGCGCCGGCAGTAAAGTGCCGCTAGTTTTAGCGGTGCTATACTGACGTTTTAACGGCGCTTTTCGGCCACTAGCGTGGCACTTTTAACCCCCGCTAGCTGCTGAAGAAGGGGTTAATACCGCTCCTGTAGTGCCGCTGCCGAAACGCTTTGCAGGTGATTCGGAAGCGCTGCCCATTCATTTCAGTGGGCAGGGGAGGCTGAGGGGCGCTGTATATACCGCCCCCGCACTGCCCCAAAGATGCTGCTTGCAGGACTTTTTCTAACATCCTGCAAGCGCACCGCTTCAGTGTGAAAGCACTCGGGCTTTCACACTGGAGTGGCAGGAGAGGCGCTTTACAGTCGCTATTTTTAGTGCTAAAACGCCTGTAACGTGCCTCGGTGTGAAAGTGGCCTTATTTACTGTGATGCAGTGTGGCAGCAAAAAAGGTAAGATAATCTGTGTCCTCATTTTCTTTCTCCAGCACAAATAACAGACATCAGGGATCTGTTTATCACTTGTACTGTGTAGGGATGAGCTTCGAGTTCGAGTCGAACTCATGTTAGACTCGAACATTGGCTGTTCGCAAGTTCACCGAACAGCGAACAATTTGGGGTGTTCGCGGCAAATTCGAATGCCGCGAAACACCCTTTAAAAGTCTATGGGAGAAATCAACCAAAATTAAAAAAAAAAAAATGACGTGGGAGTCCCCCTAAATTTCATACAAGGCCCTTCAGGTCTGGTATGGATATTAAGGGGTACCCCGGACAAAATTTTTTTTAAAAATGACGTGGGGTTCCCCCTAAATTCCATACCAGACCCTTCAGGTCTGGTATGGATTTTAAGGGGAACCTCGCGCCAAAAAAAAAAAAAAAAAACGTCGTGGGGTCCCCCCAAAAATCCATACCAGACCCTTATCCGAGCACGCAACCTGGCAGGCCGCAGGAAAAGAGGGGGGGATGAGAGTGCGGCCCCCCTCCTGAACCGTACCAGGCCACATGCCCTCAACATTGGGAGGGTGCTTTGGGGTAGCCCCCCAAAACACCTTGTCCCCATGTTGATGAGGACAAGGGCCTCATCCCCACAACCCTGGCCGGTGGTTGTGGGGGTCTGCGGGCGGGGGGCTTATCGGAATCTGGAAGCCCCTTTATCAAGGGGACCCCCAGATCCCGGCCCCCCCGTGTGAAATGGTAAGGGGGTACTTACCCCTACCATTTCACTAAAAAACTGTCAAAAATGTTAAAAATGACAAGACAGTTTTTGACAATTCCTTTATTTAAATGCTTCTTCTTTCTTCTATCTTCCTTCATCTTCTGATTCTTCTGGTTCTTCCTCCAGCGTTCTCGTCCAGCTTCTCCTTCGCGGCGTCTTCTATCTTCTTCTACTCGGGCCGCTCCGCACCCATGGCATGGGGGAGGCTCCCACTCTTCTCTTCATCTTCTTCTTCTCTTCTTCCTTCTTCCTTCTTCTCTTCTTCTCTTCTTCATTTTCTTCTCCGGGCCGCTCCGCATCCATGCTGGCATGGAGGGAGGCTCCCACTGTGTGACGGCGTCTCCTTGTCTGACGGTTCTTAAATAACAGGGGGCGGGGCCACCCGGTGACCCCGCCCCCCTCTGACGCACGGGACATGACGGGACTTCCCTGTGGCATTCCCTGTGACGTCACAGGGAAGTCCCGTCAAGTCACCGTGCATCAGAGGGGGTGGGGTCACCGTGTGGCCCCGCCCCCCGTTATTTAACAACCGTCAGACGAAGAGACGCTGTCACACAGCGGGAGCCTCCCTCCATGCCAGCATGGATGCGGAGCGGCCCGGAGAAGAAAACGAAGAGAAGAGCGGGAGCCTCCCCCCATGCCATGGGTGCGGAGCGGCCCGAGGAGAAGAAGATAGAAGACGCCACGGAGGAGATGCTGGATGAGAACGCCGGAGGAAGAGCCAGAAGAGCCAGAAGAACCAGAAGAAGAAGATGAAGGAAGATAGAAGAAAGAAGAAGCATTTAAATAAAGGAATTGTCAAAAACTGTCTCTTGTCATTTTTTAACATTTTTGACAGTTTTTTTAGTGAAATGGTAGGGGTAAGTACCCCCTTACCATTTCACACAGGGGGGGGGGCGGAATCTGGGGGTCCCCTTGTTAAAGGGGGCTTCCAGATTCCGATAAGCCCCCCGCCCACAGACCCCCACAACCACCGGCCAGGGTTGTGGGGATGGGGCCCTTGTCCTCATCAACATGGGGACAAGGTGTTTTGGGGGGCTACCCCAAAGCACCCTCCCAATGTTGAGGGCATGTGGCCTGGTACGGTTCGGGGGGGGCCGCACTCTTGTCCCCCCCTCTTTTCCTGCGGCCTGCCAGGTTGCGTGCTCGGATAAGGGTCTGGTATGGAATTTAGGGGGAACCCCACGTCATTTTCTTTTTTTAATTTTGGTTCGGGGTTTCCCTGTGGGGAATTCCCATGCCGTTTTTATCAATGAACTTCTATGTGTATTGTCGGCAATGCAATAGCCGCGAGTAGTTTTAAATGGGTTTTTTCCTTCGAAATGTCATTTTGCTATCAGACTGTTCTAAACACGGGAAACATGTGCCCCTTTACAGGCATACTATAGACACCCCCCAGCTACGAAATTTAAAGGGATATTACACTTTTAATGTTTGACTTTAAGCATTATTAAAATCACTGCTCCTGAAAAAACGGCCGTTTTTAAAACTTTTTTTTGCATTGATCCATGTCCCCTGGGGCAGGACCCAGGTCCCCAAACACTTTTTATGACAATAACTTGCATATAAGCCTTTAAAATTAGCACTTTTGATTATTCATGTTCGTGTCCCATAGACTTTAACGGTGTTCGCGTGTTCGAACAAACTTTTTTCCTGTTCGCATGTTCTGGTGCGAACCGAACAGGGGGGTGTTCGGCTCATCCCTAGTACTGTGTAATCACTCAACTTTGGGCTTGTCATCCTTTGGTTACAATAATAAGGTGAAGTGGTAAAAAGTTTTAAAATTTAAACATGATAAATATTTTTACAAAATATATACACACAAATAACCCCCATATACCATATACCCACAGTACACCCAAAAAGAATACACGTAAGCACCTTTATGACATTCATGTATACATTACATCTCCCACTGCACCACAGGTCCAGTGCTTTTTGAAAACATATGGGTTGGGGAGGGGGTAAAGGTTTTTTTACAAACTTTCAAGGTCATAATGTTCATGTGAAATATAGCTAACAGTTTATGACATAAAATAGGCAGCAAAAGGGTCAAACAATTACACGGGCTTCTATTTCTGAACTTTCCCATCTGCGACTGCCAATTATCTGGTTGTCATGCCGGTAGAGACAGATAGGGGAAAGAGTCAGAGCTCTTGTACAGGGCCCCTACCAATTCAGCAGGGGGCCCAAGGGCAGAAAGGGCCCTTTACATCAGCGCACTGCGATATAATCTGTGTAAATGAAAAAAAAAAACTTCCCATTGCCCCTTTTGCTCAGCAGGGGCGGGAGGCAGCTATGGGACTATTTTAAGTGATTCTAAAGGTTTGTGCTTTTTTAAATAATAAACATGTCATAATTACCTGCTCTGTGCAATGATTTTTCACAGAGCAGTCCCTCTAGTGCTCCTGGCTCCTCCTCCCATCCATGCTATGGATGTACTTGTGCGGCCTTGCTCCCGGGCCAAGCTATGCTTGTCAATTGACACACAGAGTACAGCTCGGCCCCTTCCTCCACTCTCTCCTCACAGACTGTGTTTGACAGCAGCAGGAAGAGAGAGAGATCAGCACTGCTGTTCTCCAGCACAGCGCTAAATAAAGATTGGGCTCAAGTAAGTATTTAGGGAGGCTGGGGGGAACTGATCACAGAAGATTTTTTACCTTAATGCAGAGAATTCTGCCTTTACAATCACTTTAATGATTTTTGTCGCTTTATCATTACGCTACAGTTCCCAACACTTATAATAAAGTGGAGGTAAACTTCCTTTGCTGACTTTTACCTATTGGTAAGCCTATAATAAAGCTCACCTATAGGTAGTGTAAATATCTCCTAAACATGTGCCGTTTAGGAGATATTTACATTATATGCAGCCAGTGACATCACTGGCACATGTGCTCTGAAGGAATGGCCACCCATACTGTTCCTTCAGAGCCCTGGCCATAAATGGTGGGGTGACATCATCGCAGCTCCAGCCAGTCACAGAGCCTGAGTTCGAGAACCCAGACAAATTGTCTCTTTCCTCCACATTTGTCCCTTGTGTTGGTCTGATTTATATAGTTGTATATAAAATGCACTTTTTATCTTTCGAAAAGTGTTTCCCAGTGCTAAACCTTTCATCCAAATTCTAAATTGGTGCAATTTAAATTTCAAAAGCCAACATAAAGGACTAGTAGTGGTAAAAAAAAAAAAAAAGCATTTGTGGGTTTAACTAATCTTTTTTTCTACAATTCTCCTTTAAGGGTCTGTGGCAAGGTGTGTGTCCTATGCCTACATACTTTTGCTAATGGGTGTCTCTCATTCCAAGTTGGGAGATATGCCTGCACTCTGTACTTTACATGTTCCTGACACCTTAATTTTGTAGGTTAAATACACCTGACACCTGTATGTTATACATATTTGTCCCTGTGTTCTTTAAACCCCTCCAACAATTAGCATAATGTTGCCACGCCTAAATTTTCCCATGGCACACTGTGAACTGTCTTCTTTTTCTCTGCTATCTGCCCACAGGTTGGGGAGTAGGCTCAGGCCTGTTGTACGGAGCTTATGATTTTTAATGGTGGCCCTGGAAACAGATAGAGAGAACACTCACCTACTTCTAATGCCCTGTACACACGACCAGTTTTGCCGTCGGAATAAACTCTGAAGGTTTTTCCGACGGAGTTCCGATGGAATTCCCTTCAAGCTATTCTGCATACACATGGTCACACCAAATTCCGACCACTCAGAACGCGGTGATGTACAACGCAAATGGCAGGACTAGAAAACAGAAGTTCAATAGCCAGAAGCCAATAGCTTCCGTCTTGTACTTGCTTCAGAGCATGCATCGTTTTTGGTGCGTTGGAACAGCATACAGACGAGCGGTTTTTCCGTAATTTGTTCCATCGTAAAAATATAGAACACGTTCTCTATCTAAGTCCGTATGAATTTTCGACAGAAAAAGTCCGATGGGGCATACACACGGTCGGAATACATGATGAAAAGCTCCAATCGGACTCTTTCTGTCGGAAATTCCGCTCGTGTGTATATATCGTGCGGCATAAGGAGTCACTCTTTTCACTGGCCAAGCCAGTGTAGCTCTATCTCTGAAAGATTCTGCAACGGTTTATGAGGAAAGCAGCACCATAGTAATAGGTGAGTGGCACAACCAACAAAATTGCTAATGATATTGTGTTTAACAACCTAATTCTAGCAGGTAATTAAACAATAAAAATCAATGTTTTAAATAAAGCAACCCAAGTTCATGATGTCCTTGTAAAAACTACAATATGTAAAATGTATTATGCAATTATGTTATCACCCTGGTTATGCTGAAGATTGTCCATGAATATTGAAATAATGCCATTAAAATATTCAGGTATTGTTATCATTTTACATGCATGCTGCTTGTATGGTGATAACCTGTTACAATAACACGGTGTATACAGTGAGTTACTATGGTAACATTCTGATTAATCATGGAGAGGATGATAAATGCAGTTGTGAAAGGTTTTCAAATGCAAGGTCAACATGTTTTATGTTAAAGAAGAACAAGTACCGCTATACTAATCACTATGCAATTTAAGCAATATAATACACATAGTTTTAGTGGTTTGAGCCAATTTATGTTTTTTTTTATTTTCTATATGCATAAAGAAATGGTAATATATGAGATCATTTTTGCAGAGACACTATAGGTACTCTATTGCTGTGAAATAGGACCTAAAGTGAAAAAATATCATGGTTTGCTGTAATTTGTAATTTTCCAAAAGACACAGTAGTAGAATCGATATATTAAATGTTAAAATAAATGCGCTAAGTGTAACATAAAATGTCACCAAGCAGCAAATTTTCTATGAGATATTACCATAGTCCCAAAAAATATAAAAATCTATAAAGTTGCACTAATAGATAAACAAACAAAAGAAGGGACACTCTGAAAGCAAACATATGATGAAACGCGTAGGTAGGAGTGATGCGCTGATGTCACCATTGTACCCGTGTCCCAGAAGGATGGGTTTTATGTATGCGTGCCAGCCTATGCATATGAATTAAGGCTTTTTTTACCACGATCTTGTAAGTGCATTCTTTTTATCTTAGTGTATTAAAGTTTTGAAGATTTTAAACTATGTGAAGTGTTTCCTATTTTGGTGCACCACTGTGATCATCTTATGGGGAGGATTGATGTTCCAATTTGGAAGAGTGCTTGGAGTTAAAGGCCCTGGCTGGGTATGGAGCCACAGGCGTTTAGGACTTTTTGTAATAAGAGGTCCATTTAATCTGGTAAGCAAGCCCTTCAGCTTCTGGTGGTGGTGTTGATTCACAGGATCACTCTTCAAGGTTGGATGGTGGTGAAGATTTATTGGGATCACTGGATCTTTTCACTATTGGACTATCATAATTATGGATTGTAATATGCTCTTTTTTTTTTTGTTTATCTATTAGCGCAACGTTATAGAGTTTTATACAATCAATATATATTTAACGCCAACCCTTTTTTCCATTGTGGATAAAGTGGTGGCGTAGTGGAGGGATAAAGCTGCTGTCGTTTTTTTTCCACCTGTTTTATTAGAGGAATTTCACCTCTTGTTTTGTAGACTCAACAGAAAGTGAGAGGATATCTTTCCAATGTAAGAGAAATCTCCTCTTAGACAATTGTCATGGTAACAAGTGTAACCATTGGAAGACTTTTCCTCTATCGCTGTTCTGATGGCAACTCGAAAAATGTGAATTTACCTCCACTTTCATTCCCACAGACATTAGTGACCAGGAGAATTAGAGAGAGTGAATCTTCCTAACAGAAACACAGATAGCAATTAAACACTGAGAACTAACCTCACACTATTCAAATAAAAAAAAAAAGTTTTACTTAGTTATAATTTAAAGCAGAACTCTTTTTTCCCAACATTTTTAAAAAAATAAGTCTTTGTTTAAAAAGGTAAAAAAAAAAATATTTTATTGTACATACAAAATGTCATAGAATATACATAAAAACTTTTATGCACTTACAGTATGCACTATGTCACTTGTCTGTGTGTAATTCATGTTGTCCTCTTGTACCTCACCAGCCAGGCGCTGCTACATCCTATTCTGTAGAGGCTAAATCTATTTACAGTCTGCTGGATCATCCCATGGGGTAGGAGTTCAGTGCCTTTCCCAGTACTGATTTACTGCTTCTTTAGAAAATGTGGAAAAAAAAGTCTGAAACAATTGATGTACCATATGAATCAAGTTGCATTCCAATATCTCAAAAAGATCACATTTTTTAAAGGTCTAATACAAAATCTTATCACAACTGGTCTTGACTTACATGTGTACACAACCAAAAGCATCTAGGCACAGCACCCAAAAGCCCCCCAAAAACAAGTGGGCAATTTTAAAGGATACCAGAGGAAGGAATGCAGAGCCAGTGCCCTGTGCAACTAGAAACAAAAATCTCACTCACCAGTCCTTAATGGCTGGCTCTACTCTGGGGGCCCTCACCTCACAAGGAGATCTCCAGATACCCATACAGGACCTGGAGATGCCACATCATCAACAACTTGTATCCTCATCCATAATAGGGTCACGCATTACTGATGGTGCAGCATGTGAAGTCACCATGGATATGCTGCAGAGTCCTACCCATAGAAACAACAAAGTGTCCCAAGCGCTATGTCCTATGGGGAATCAAACTGTCCACTGCCCAGGGGCCAATCAGATGCAGCCATCAAAAATAGTGCACATAGTGACTAGAAATGCAGACAGGAAAATTGACAGCGATATCTGGATGTGAGTGGTTGACATGGAATCCTCAGAATATATAACAGCAAGCTAATGCTGAAGGATAATATTGGTGATCTATTGTTCACAGAAAAAGTTTTGACATAGTGTACGTGCATGAAACGCATCATTACGGCCACAGTTCCCCTTGCGTTCCAGCCTGGTTTGATTGGCAATCCACTCCAGCCCAGCACTTCCACCCTTGTGTCGCTGTGACATCACGCGGGAGCGCCGGTGGACCCTGGATCATCTCCCAAGCATCTGCGGCTCTGTGTCAGCAGTTGTGGTACATCATGGCAGACTATTCCCATCTCTTTGACCACCGGACCCAGTGGATATCAGCCCATCCACATCAGTCCATACTGGCCTGGCTTGATATCGTATTACCTGTTATGGTTTTAAACCTTTTTCTGTGAACAATAAATCACAAATTTTAGCCTTCACCATCGGCTTGCTGTTATATATTCTGAGGATTCCATGTCAACCACTCACATCCAGATAACTCTATCAATTTTCCTGTCCGCATTTAGGGTGCTACTCATGACTACCACTCAGTGACAGGATATAGCAATGACTGTCTGGGTGGGGTAGAAAAGAGCAACATACATATGGGAGGGATCAATTTAAGAGCTATAGACAAAGACAAGCACATAAAAGTTTTTTCTTTTGTATTCTATGAAATGTTGTATGTACAATAGAAGAAATGTGTTATAAACAAAGACTAGTAGCAGCTGAAAAGTAAAAGTATTTATTATTTCTTAATTTATAAAAATAAAAAATGCAACCCTTGCTGCAATATTCCCCTTGTCTCTAATGCTTTACACCGCAGAAACAGCAGCAAGTACATAGATAGCAGTTCTTGACAGGTATTCTAATACTTCC
Source organism: Aquarana catesbeiana (assembly GCF_042186555.1). NCBI lineage: Eukaryota > Metazoa > Chordata > Amphibia > Anura > Ranidae > Aquarana > Aquarana catesbeiana. Next base: position 638,737,220 of record NC_133325.1, read on the forward strand.
TACTCTATCCAAATAAAATAAAAGAACAACATGTGGCTGTGTATAAACTTTAGGGTAAATCAAGTGAACTTTATGACTTTATCACAGTCTACTGCTAAAATTATTGTCCTGTTCCATGTGCATTTTATACTCCTACATATCTAAGTTGGTGGGAGGAAAATCCTATAGCCAGAGCTCTCTAATGGTATTTAGAAATGATAATAGAGAGAGTAAACAGAAAACTATATTTTAGGGTAATGCCTGTCTGCAAAAGTAATTTTTTTTTTTTAAACTAAAGTAACATATTTATATAGTTATATCTGGCAGGTAAAAATAAGGATACCCTGGCACTTTAATGGCTAAACATCACAAGTTTGATTAGCAAGACTGACATTATATTATCACTACAGAAGAGCTAATTAATTAACCTAACCCACCTAGATCAAATTGATTTGCACGCACTTGAATATTGAGAACATTTGCCTGATACAATGACACACAAACTTATAGAGTAAAGCAACCAAGGGTAACTTCCTGTGCATTAAAGCTGAATTCTGGGCACAAAAACTTTCATTAAACTATATTTCTCAATAGCCACAGACACTATAAATCAAATGTGTGTGCACCAAATGCCTTTGTAATTCAAATATTGTGATACAATGATAAATGGGATATTATCCCTGTGCTTCAGAGAACAGAGCTGTGGGAGGAACCCAGTAGGCCCACCTGTGATGAAAGGAAGGCCTTACAGACTCTAAATGATGTGAAGAGAATGAGGAAGTTTGGTATAATACAATGACACCCTCATGTCAGCCCCTTATGTGTTAGCAATAAAGTTAAGGTAAAAAAATGAAAAATTACAGCAAATCAATTAAAAAAAAAAAAAAATAATACAAGCCTCCTCGCTCCCACGTATATACACATACTGTATGTGGGTGCACCTATGTACAAAAATAACTTTTGCATCACACATATTAGGTGTCACTGCTAACGTCAGAATGAGAACAATAATTCTTGGTTATCATTCATGATTATCTCTAAATTGAGTAATGGTATTTTAACGCAACCTATGGTCAATTTAGGGTACCAAATTTTGTCGCCATTTCAAAGACACATGCAACTTAATGCCTAATATGTTTGGTATCTATTTACGCAACAGATGATTATCTCCAGGCTTTTTGCTTTCAGAAGATAAACAATGCATGAGGGGGAATTAATTTTCAGGTCTAAAATTTGCATTTTAACATGCACAAAAAAAAAAAAAAATTATGTATGTGATGTTATAGAACAGTATATTTCTCATGGACTGCATCAGTGACACAATATGCTGGCATAACACAATTTGCACATGTACCACGCTTCTATTTTTTATTTTTTTGCTTGGCTTTAACATAGCAATAGCAGGACCGCAATCAGATTTATTATTCAAACAGAAAGAAATTGCTTTTTAACCATGTCCCACCCGCCATATAAAAAAATGATGGCTGCGGGGTGGTTCTATTGTTCTGGGTCTACATCATATTATGTTGTTCCACTCTCGCCACGCTTTTGTGTCTGCAGCGCGGCAATCGGCGGCGCACTATGTCCCTGGGACATGCCGCATCCCCGATCTCGGTAAAAGGCCAATGACGTGGCTCTTTACCCATGTGATCAGCTGTGCCCAATCACAGCTGATCACATGTAAACAAGGAAATGCCGGTTATCAGCTTTCCTCTCCTCACACTGACAGCATGTGAGGTGAGGAGAGACAATCAGTGGCATTTCCTCACAGGGGAGACCTGCACAGATAATCAGGGCACTGATCATCAGTGCAGCCCCAACAGTGCCCATCAGTTATGCCAGTCTGTGCCCCACAGTGATGCCAGTCAGTGCCCATCGATGCTGCCCATCAGTGCCTCCTATCTGCGCCACCTATCAGTGCTGCATATCAGTGCCCACCAGTACCACCTATCAGTGCCCATAAGTGCCTCCTCATCATTGCCACCTATCAGTGCCAATCAGTGCCTCCTCATCATTGCCACCTCATCAGTGCCCTTCAGTGCTGTCTCATCAGTGCCCATCAGTGCAGCCTATCAGTGCCCATCAGTGCTGCCTATCAGTGCAGCCTCATCACCGCACATCAGTGAAGGAGAAAAATTACTTATTTACAAAATGTTATACCAGAAACTAAGAAAAACTTTTCTTTTCAAAATTTGAAAATTGACCTCGGCAGGAAGGGGGTAAAAATGCTCTGTATTGAAGTGGTTAAAGTAGTTGTGGGTGGGACACCTGATTTCTTTACCCAGCCATTACAGGCAAGAATTGACCAGTGGGAGTAGCCGACAACCACAACAGATCTAAAATCATTCAGCAATTTTACTTTAAAAAAATAAAAAGCTTTATAAAAAAAATCATAACAGTGTGCTTCAAACCACAACCTCACATTCCCCAAACCTCCTCTCCCATGCCAAAAAATTCAAAATATAGACTCCGGATATGTGGTTGATAGAAATTGTCTAGCGTCAAGACAATACCCAAGCACTTTATTAGACAGCAAATTGAAAGATCTCTGCAGTGTGAGCCTTTTTTTAAATGTATCTTCTGCCAATAGCACCACTGTGGTCTGCAGCCTCTACCTGCAGCATATCAGCAATGTGCAGAGGTATTTCTGGACCATCATGTCACCATCAGGATCCACATGACGGCAGACACATGGTTCAGCAAGCATGGGCAGTAATATTATGTCACCTTCAAGCAGGGCTGCTGTTAGAAATCACAGGGCCCCATACAGACTAACTGACAGCCCCCCACTGAAAATATTGAAACAATATTTTCACAAAAAATACACTAAAATAATTATTAGAGGACATAAACACAATATATCCTACAAAATCCCTGCTAAATAAGATATAACTGTATTGAGTTAATAAATAAAGTTCTGTTTGTAAATGAGGTATTGAGGTTCATTCACATGGGTACCGTGGCCTGTACAGTGTTAGCCAGGGCATCATTAGGGCATCATTCCTGTAATTCCCCCCCCCCACCACCGCACCAATTACCCTCCCTGTCCTTCCCCTGGTCCACCTGTGTGCCTGGACCCCATACAGGGGGACCAGTGGTACCCCCTTATCAGCAGCCCTGCCTTCAAGGCATGCCAGATAAGATGAAGGCAGGAAGGGAGCCAGATAGGGCACAACTCTGAAGATGGTAGTGCCACTCTGTGGTTACTTCTTGTCAGATGGCATGTCTAGGGCACAGGGGCCATACTGGGACTCTGGTAGCTTTTCAGGAACAGGCAGGCTCAGAAGTGATTGAACCCTTTCCAGTTTGTGACAGGCCAAGTCATGTCTGTCAATGGTATTATTCTGCAGGCCACCCTTCACCTTGCCTGGCATATGTCCTGAACATGGTGGTTCAGTGGTTCTTGGTTAGGTACCCCGGATTTTAGGATGTCCTGCGGCAGAAGAGCACGCAGCCATTTTAGATAGACACCAAGTGTTCTCCTGGCTGAAATGAGGCATCAACACATTCTCCTGAAATGTGACACACTCATACCTCGGAACTTCAGGTTGGCCTTGCTGCAGTGGTTGCACCAGCATCATTTTTCCAAGATGTCACAGTTCTAAGAGATATACAGTTAGCTGCAATGAGGCAGGAATAGACCGGCACTGCAGAAACAGCAGCAGGAGGAAGAGAAAAACTTTCTGTTGTCTATGAGCCAGCACAATCCTTTGCCTACTGTGTCCATGCATATGAAGCAGAGCAGAGGAGCAGGAGGCAGAAGAGGAGTAAGAGAAGGAAGGGGGTCAAGGATTCAGCTGGTGGGGAGGAGTAAAGTTGTGGTGTTGGCTGCGAAGAAAAGGAGAATTGGTGGTGAGGAGAAGAATATTTGTAGAGGTTTATTTTTGATAAATGTGAGCATTTAACGCCTCCCTGATACTAGGGGATCTATCCCACCATCAAGAGGCAGTACAAAGCACCCCACTCTGTTGTAGTGCAATAAAGTAACTATTTTCTGCATCTCCTGATGATGGCTGGCACTACCAGTCTGTAGGCATAGATGAAGGGAAAATATCTAATGTCTGCCTTACAAAAAAGATGGCATTGCTTTCACATTTATTATTTAAACAGGCAAAGCTGCCTTTTGTGTGTTGCATGATCATTGATCACTTTTGTACAACTTGTGCAGCAGAGGGTGACTCCAAAGCCCCCCACCCCCCATTTCCTTACCTTTTCTTAGTGTTTATATTTTTAAATTTTTCTTATTCATGCAGTAACAGGCCCATGTTTTCTGAAATAAAGATAGAATGGGCAGAAACATGACATCATATATTGCTAAGAGTAAAAGACATGTCCAGATCCTTCCATTTTATTTTCTGTCAACAGCCTTTTTATGATATGCTATTTATTTTAAACAATATTTCAAGTTTAGCCTGTGTTTATCGTTTTTAAATTGTAATCAAGAAAGAATTGTTTGGGCTATATTTATATAGGCTATCACCTTTAGATAACCCTATTTGCGTTTTAGGTATTAGCCTGCCCTGCTGCATGCATCACGTCTGAGAAGGTTTCCACCAGGAAATATTGTGACTGAGTTTATTAACCTGGGGTGAAGGTATTAGGCATTGTGTATGCAAAGGATGCAGTGAGGTGTTTGGACAATAAAGACAGCTCTGGAAAAGACTGTTAGCAACAACTGACCGATGCAGTCTAATCAGGACATAGCTAAAAGAAACATTTAAAATTATAAATAAAAATATAAAATTATGGAGATAAAATAAAATGAATTGCACATTATCAATATAAAATAAGACCATGTGATTTTATAGAGCGCAAACAGAAATATTGTACACATTCACTCCATGGTATATAAGCATTTTTGCAAGACTGCAAGGGAAAAACCAGGAAGGTTCTAATTGAGTAATTAACATTAAGGCTGGGTTCACACTGCTGCGGTGGCAGACATCGCATGTGATTCGCAGCGCACTGCTGTTCACATCACATGCGATGTCTGTGCTGTGCGATATCAGCCATACAGATAGTATGGCTGATATCGCACCGCATTCGGTCCAAACTCGCACAGGAACCTTTTTTTTGTTCGGACCAAAATCGGATCGCATGGGTGTTCACACCTATGCGATTCGAAAATGTCCGAATTGTCAGTTCGCATTGCGATATGCGGGCTGAACTGGGGGTGTCATTAACATTGTATGACACTCCCCAGCAGTTCGCATATGGCAGTGTGAACTGCCGTGCGAGTTGGTGCGATGCGGGAACCCGCAGTAAATTCGCTGCGTTCCCGCACCGCAGCAGTGTGAACCCAGCCTTAAGTGTATTATTTCAGTGAGAATTCCACACACATTCGATGCACACTATGTAAAGCAGTTTAGGTAGGCTGCAGTCTAAAAGGAACAGACCAGGCAGGTGTTCACCGAAAAAAAATCTAAATCTAAAAATCAGAAAACAAAAAATCAGAAATATTGTTCGGATGTGATTCAGACATTTTAAGCAGGTTTAATAAGACAGTGACCAGGGAGGTTTTAAGCAAAAAATCACAATTAAAAAAACTCAAAAACCTACCCACATTGTGTGAAAATGTGTTATGTATCACAACTCAGCATCAAATAAAATGTAAATGGAAAGCTGATAACATAAATACCCACATACAGATATTAAGGTTAATCTAAAACCATACATGCAAAGCTCTATCCTCAGTGTTCACAAACATCAAACATAGGTAATGTTCCTTTGAATTTACAATTTACCATCTGCTATTTATGTTTGAAAAAAAGTCTAAAAAAAAGTCCTTTTTATGTTTAAAATAAAAAAGTGATAAAAAGTCTACAAAAGTCCCCATGAAAACAAAAGATCCAAATTTTCTTATGCCAGGATGCGAGCAAACCAATCCAACCGCCACCACCGGAAAACATAGCCAAACGCTTTACCCTGTACTATGAACCCTATATCACAAGGAGGTAAAAAATCCCTTGTTGGTATATTGGTTGATATATTCCATGCTCTTTCCTGCTCGAGACCTGATCAGATGTTTTTCCCAGGATTTAGCCCTGTTTCACACTTGTGCGGTGCGAATTGAAGCTCAGGTTTCACTGGGGAGATAAAAATCTCCTGTTCAAAGGATTCATTGCGTTTTTGCTCAGTATCAGAGAGCAGGGAGAGGGGGAGGGAAGGGGGGGGAGAGGGGGAGATGTAGTGAGGAGAAGTAGAAATTCCTTGTTCAGAACGCAATGCATCTTCGAATCAGATGCGTTCCCATAGGAGATAATAGGCTTGTAGTTCGCACCACAATGCCCAAAAAACGCACACGTTTTTTGTGCAATGCGCAGTGCGAATGCAACGCACATATGTGAACCAGATGCATTCATATGAATGTATTCTAAAATGTCCTGCGAATTAGATGCGGTGTAAGCCGCATCTAATTCGCATAGGTGTGAACCCGGGCTTAATGCACAACTCACAGGACCCACTTGGATGGTTTCCAGGGCATACATCTGACACCACAGGACCATGGGATGGCAGGTTTTCAGTCACTCAAACTGGTACACCTCTTCTCAACTTCTTTTTGAGACTTTATTTCAAACATAAATTGCATTTGGTGTATTGTAGATTTAAGGGGACATTACCTATGTTTGATGTTTGTGAGGATAGCACTTTACATGTATGGTTTTGGAATAAATCAAAATGATAGTGTATACTTTCACAGAAAATAGGAATACATATTTTACTGACATCCTGCACACCTTTACTAGGCCACACTTTTACGAGGAGAGACAGCAGCCAGAATTATTCAAATAAACAACAGCAAAATGTATTTATTAAGATGAAAGAAGCCATCAAACTATTGTTGTGACTCCACGCAGATTACTTAAGCACTTTCAGAAGGTCCCATTTTGAACAGGACACACATCAACCCGTGTTAATACATCACCATTATCGTGTATTTACTGTATTTCACAGGAAAATAGCACCTCATGGGGTTGACTTGCTAAAACTGGAGCACTCAGAATCTGGTGCAGCTGTGCATGGTAGCCAGTCAGCTTCTAACTTCAGTTTGTTCAATTAAGCTTTGAGAAAAAAAAAACAGAAGCTGACTGGTTTCTATGCTGCACCAGATTTTGCACTCTCCAGTTTTAGTAAATCAACCCCACGTGTTATAGTGCCTACATGCACACTGATAAATTGCTTGAACATGACTCCCACAAACCATTTTCTCAAAAAGAAATCAAATTATAGCATAGTATATTCATAAAAAAAGGCCCCTTGATATTATTTTGCCTACATGTTCCATTTGGAACAGAATACCCAATAGCAATTGTAAAATCTAGAAATGAACATTAGAGTGTAATTTGAAAAATATACCAAAATAATGTAAAGCTCACTGTGCAGTATGACATAGCTTGTAAGAGGCTCCATTTTGATCAGGACTTCTCACCAGTCATTTTAAAAACATGAAATAGTGTAATTTCTTTGCAGAAAAATATCATACAAAAGATTGTAGTGGCTGTGTGCGAAGTCCACAAATCAAAAATAAATTGCAAGCTATGGGATGCATTTTTAAAAATAGAGACCAAGCAGAATTTATTGTAAGATAAATATTACTGCTTACTTTGCTAGCTATGGTCGTAGGTTTGTAGGGGTCTGCTCCTCACTTTGAAGAGTGAATCATATGGTTTAAGCACATTTTTTATTTGCTGATGCAGGACCTGCTGGTCCATAAAAGCTGTGTGCATAACCACATGCACAGTAAATACACATTTTTGAATAACTTTTAACAGGCCCCAATTTTAAAACCCTGCCCCCCACAACCATTTTAGAATTGAGTATTAACATTAAAGTGTAATTTGTTCACAGAGAAAACACCCAAAAGATTGTATAACCTGCAGTATAAATTTATTAGCACTAGGTTCCAATCTGAAAAGAATCCCCAACAATATTTTTTTAAGTGTACAAATCATCATTTAAGTGTCTTACTGCATTTAAGTGTGACTGCAAATGGTGCCAACATCCCGGTCAAGATATACAATATATCCAAGGAAAAAATAGCATAAACACATGTGTTTTATTACACATATACGGTATGTTTATGTTGGTTCCTTAAAAGACCCATACACCCACTATAGATTTTTTCTTTAGATAAACATTACAGTGTCATTTATTCCCAATAAAATAAATCCAAGATTGTACATACAATATGTTCGCAATGGTAAATAATTTGCAATAGGTTCCAATTTGAACAGGACCCCCAGCAGCCATATTTTTAATTTAGAAATCAATATTACAATGTAACCTATTAAAAAAAAACACCCAATGATTGTAGTCCCTACATTAACAGTATTCATTTATTTGCACTAGGCCTACATTTGAACAGGAATACCAACAACCATCTTCTAATCTAGAAATCTACATTTAAGTGACTTTTATTCCCAGAGGAATTCCCATAAAATATTATTTTGCCTAAATTTGCAGTATCAAATCATTTGCACTGGTCCTCAGTATGAACAGGAACCCCAGCAGCCATTTTTAAATCCAAAAATCAACATTAGAGTGTCATTCATCCCAGAAAAAAATTGATTGTAGTCCCCGAGTTAAATGTAATAAAACAGCCATTCAATTGCCCATCTCAACAGCCTTTTTTCAACCTACAAATCAACAATTGTAAATGTAATTTATTCCCTGAAAAAGATTGTAGAACCTACATTGACAGTATTAAATCATTTGCACTAGGACCCAGTTTGAACAGTATCCACAACATACATTTTTACATCTTGAAATCAACATTAGAGTGTTAATAATTTCCAGGAAAAAAATAATACCTACATTTGTAATTAAAAATTATTTGCACTAGGCCCAAATTTGAACAAGACCCCCAACATCCATTGTAAAATTTGGAATATAACACGCGAGTGTAGTTTATTCCAAGGCATAGAAATCAATATTTGAGAATCTTTCATTTTCAGAAAAATCAGTAAATGATTGCTTTGCCTACATTCACAGTAATGAATGATTTGCACTGGGCCCCATTCAACCAACTATTTTTCTAATCTAGAAATTTACATTTAAGTGTCTTTTATTCTCAGAGAAATTTCCACAAAAGATTGTTTGCCAAAATGTCTTTGCCTGCAGTATTAAATATTTTTTTCTTTTTGTGTTTTCTTCCCTTCAGGTCTGGTATGGATTTTAAGGGGAACCCTGCACCAAAAATAAAATAAAAAAAGGCGTAGGGGTCCCCCCAAAATCCATACCAGACCCTTATCTGAGCACGCAACCTGTCAGGCTGCAGGAAAAGAGGGGGGGACGAGAGAGCGCCCCCCCTCCTGAACCATGCCAGGCCACATGCCCTCAACATGGGGGATGCTTTGGGGTCCCCAAAGCACCTTGTCCCCATGTTGATGAGGACAAGGGCCTCATCCCCACAACCCTTGCCCGGTGGTTGTAGGGGTCTGCGGGCGGGGGGCTTATTGGAATCTGGAAGTCCCCTTTAACAAGGGGACCCCTAGATCCCACCCCCCATGTGAATTTGTAACAGGTAGATTGTACCCCTACCACTTCACAAAAAAGTGTCAAAAATAGTCAAAAAGACCGAAGACACTTTGGGACAAGTCCTTTATTAAAAAATAAATAAATAAAAATGTCCCGCGATGTAAATCCATCCCCCATGACACCACATGATGTCAGAGGAAGGCGGGGTCACCCATTTACATCACAGAGTGGCCCCGCCCTCATCTATATAACAGCTGTCAAAGCGAGAAGAAGCATCACTCTGCGGGAGCCTCCCATGGAGGCGGAGCTGTTGCTTTTTTTGGTTTTTCTCTTTTTTCGGTTCGTCGGGCGATGTGAGATGAATTTACATCGCGGGGCATTTTTTTTTTTTTAAATAAAGGACTTGTCCCAAACTGTCTCCTGTCTTTTTTACTATTTTTGACAACTTTTTTTGTGAAATGGTAGGGGTAAATTGTGCCCGTTACCTTTAACAAGGGGACCTGATAAGCCCCCCGTCCGCAGACCCCCACAACCACTGGGCAAGGGTTGTGGGGATGAGACCCCAAAGCACCCCCCCATGTTGAGGGCATGTGGCCTGGTACAGTTCAGGAGGGGGGGTGCTCTCTCATCCCCCTCTTTTCCTGCGACCTGCCAGGTTGCGTGCTCAGATAAGGGTCTGATATGGATTTTGGGGGGACCCCACGCCATTTTTTAAAAATTTTGGTGCAGGGTTCCCCTTAAAATCTATACCAGACTATTGATTTTAGGGGGACCCCTACGCCATTTTTTTTTACATTTGGCGCAGGGTTCCCCTTAATATCCACACCAGACCCAAAGGACCTGGTAATGGACTGGGGGGAAACCCATGGCATTTTTTTCAATGATTTTTATCAATAAGTCCCAAGTCGTAGCTCCAATGTCAATCACAATGTCTTCTTTCTTTACTTCCTCCACCAATGTCTTCTTTGTCTGCTTCCTCCATCAATGTCTTCCTTCTCCACTTCCTCCACCATTGTCTTCCTTCTCTGGTTCCTCCACCGATGTCTTCTTCCTCTGCCAACGCCGCAGACTCGCTGAAAATTTTAAAAAATACTCCTCCACCGATGCTGGCTCCCACCGTTCTGTGAGCTACAGTGTCTGAAATGGTCTTGGGGGGTTTAAAAAAATTTTGGCGTGGGGTTTCCCCTCAAGATCCAAACAATACCCAAATGGCTTGGTATGGATTTGGGGGGGGGGCTCTATGCTGTTTTTTTTTTTATAAATTGGAAGTGAGGTTTCATCCATACCAGAGCCAAAGGAATTGTTTTGATTGGTCAAAGGACAAGTCACAATCATCTCAAAGTCGGATCAAAATCGGATTCTGTTCATTGAAGTAGCATGGAAGTTGGACCTGAGGTCGCAGGGCAAAGTCGGATCGAAAGTCATGCGACATTCGTGTCAGATCAGTGTGAACATAATACACATACCTATTATATTTAGACAATATTTGCATATGCTGTAAATTAATTGATTGTTAGAACATGACACAATCCTGTTAATGATGCCATTACATCCATGCAAATTTTCTTAACCACTTAAGGACCGCCTAACGCCGATTTACGTCGGCAAGGCGGCACGGGCAGGCAAAATCACGTACATGTACGTGATTTGCCTCTCGCGGGTGGGGGGTCCGATCGGACCCCCCCCCGGTGCCCGAAGCGGTCCCGTTCTGTTCCCCGGCGATCCGAGATGAGGGGGAGGCCATCCGTTCGTGGCCCCCCCCTCGCGATCGCCGCCGGCCAATGGGAACACTCCTTTGCTGCTGTATGCTAAACAGCAGCAAAGGAAATGATGTCATCTCCCCTCGGCTCGGTAGTTTCCGTTCCAGCGCCGAGGGGAGAAGACATCAATGTGAGTGCACAACACACACACACACAGTAGAACATGCCAGGCATACAAAACACCCCGATCCCCCCCCCGATCGCCCCCCGATCCCCCCCCAATCACCCCCCCCCCTGTCACAAACTGACACCAGCAGGTTTTTTTTTTTTTTTTTTTTTTTTTTTTTCTGATTACTGCATAGTGTCAGTTTGTGACAGTTACAGTGTTGGGACAGTGAGTATTACCCCCCTTTAGGTCTAGGGTACCCCCCTAACCCCCCCTAATAAAGTTTTAACCCCTTGATCACCCCCTGTCACCAGTGTCGCTAAGTGATCATTTTTCTGATCGCTGTATTAGTGTCGCTGGTGACGCTAGTTAGTGAGGTAAATATTTGGGTTCGCCGTCAGCGTTTTATAGTGACAGGGACCCCCATATACTACCTAATAAATGTTTTAACCCCTTGATTGCCCCCTAGTTAACCCTTTCACCACTGATCACCGTATAACCGTTACGGGTGACGCAGGTTAGTTCGTTTATTTTTTATAGTGTCAGGGCACCCGCCGTTTATTACCTAATAAAGGTTTAGCCCCCTGATCGCCCGGCGGTGATATGTGTCGCCCCAGGCAGCGTCAGATTAGCGCCAGTACCGCTAACACCCACGCACGCAGCATGCGCCTCCCTTAGTGGTATAGTATCTGATCGGATCAATATCTGATCTGATCAGATCTATACTAGCGTCCCCAGCAGTTTAGGGTTCCCAAAAACACAGTGTTAGCGGGATCAGCCCAGATACCCGCTAGCACCTGCGTTTTGCCCCTCCGCCCAGCCCACCCAAGTGCAGTATCGATCGATCACTGTCACTTACAAAACACTAAACGCATAACTGCAGCGTTCGCAGAGTCAGGCCTGATCCCTGCGATCGCTAACAGTTTTTTTGGTAGCATTTTGGTGAACTGGCAAGCAAGCACCAGGCAGCGTCAGGTTAGTGCCAGTACCGCTAACACCCACGCACGCACCGTACACCTCCCTTAGTGGTATAGTATCTGATCGGATCAATATCTGATCCGATCAGATCTATACTAGCGTCCCCAGCAGTTTAGGGTTCCCAAAAACGCAGTGTTAGCGGGATCAGCCCAGATACCTGCTAGCACCTGCGTTGTGCCCCTCCGCCCGGCCCAGCCCAGCCCACCCAAGTGCAGTATCGATCGATCACTGACACTTACAAGGCACTAAACGCATAACTGCAGCGTTCGCAGAGTCAGGCCTGATCCCTGCGATCGCTAACAGTTTTTTTGGTAGCATTTTGGTGAACTAGCAAGCACCGGCCCCAGGCAGCGTCAGGTTAGCGCCAGTACCACTAACACCCACGCACGCAGCATACGCCTCCTTTAGTGGTATAGTATCTGAACGGATCAATATCTGATCCGATCAGATCAGATCTATACTAGCGTCCCCAGCAGTTTAGGGTTCCCAAAAACGCAGTGTTAGCGGGATCAACCCAGATACCTGCTAGCACCTGCGTTTTGCCCCTCCGCCCGGCCCAGTCCAGCCCACCCAAGTGCAGTATCGATCGATCACTGTCACTTACAAAACACTAAACGCATAACTGCAGCGTTCGCAGAGTCAGGCCTGATCCCTGCGATCGCTAACAGTTTTTTTGGAAGCTTTTTATTGAACTGGCAAGCACCAGCGGCCTAGTACACCCCGGTCGTAGTCAAACCAGCACTGCAGTAACACTTGGTGACGTGGCGAGTCCCATAAGTGCAGTTCAAGCTGGTGAGGTGACAAGCACAAGTAGTGTCCCGCTGCCACCAAAAAGACAAACACAGGCCCGTCGTGCCCATAGTGCCCTTCCTGCTGCATTCGCCAATCCTAATTGGGAACCCACCACTTCTGCAGCGCCCGTACTTCCCCCATTCACATCCCCCAACGAAATGCAGTCGGCTGCATGAGAGGCATTTTTATGTGCTCCCGAGTACCCCTACCCAACGAACCCCCCCAAAAAGATGTTGTGTCTGCAGCAAGCGCGGATATAGGCGTGACACCCGCTATTATTGTCCCTCCTGTCCTGACAATCCTGGTCTTTGCATTGGTGAATGTTTTGAACGCTACCATACACTAGTTGAGTATTAGCGTAGGGTACAGCATTGCACAGACTAGGCACACTTTCACAGGGTCTCCCAAGATGCCATCGCATTTTGAGAGACCCGAACCTGGAACCGGTTACAGTTATAAAAGTTACTTACAAAAAAAGTGTAAAAAAAAAAAAAATATATATAAAATAAAAAAAAATAGTTGTCGTTTTATTGTTCTCTCTCTCTATTCTCTCTCTCTATTGTTCTGCTCTTTTTTTACTGTATTCTATTCTGCAGTGTTTTATTGTTATTGTTATTGTTATTGTTATTGTTATTATGTTTTATCATGTTTGTTTTTCAGGTATGTAATTATTTATACTTTATTGTTTACTGTGCTTTATTGTTAACCATTTTTTTGTCTTCAGGTACGCCATTCACAACTTTGAGTGGTTATACCAGAATGATGCCTGCAGGTTTAGGTATCATCTTGGTATCATTCTTTTCAGCCAGCGGTCGGCTTTCATGTAAAAGCAATCCTAGCGGCTAATTAGCCTCTAGACTGCCTTTACAAGCCGTGGGAGGGAATGCCCCCCCCACCGTCTTCCGTGTTTTTCTCTGGCTCTCCTGTCTCAACAGGGAACCTGAGAATGCAGCCGGTGATTCAGCCAGCTGACCATAGAGCTAATCAGAGACAAGAGTGGCTCCAAACATCTCTATGGCCTAAGAAACCGGAAGCTACGAGCATTTTATGACTTAGATTTCGCCGGATGTAAATAGCGCCATTGGGAAATTGGGGAAGCATTTTATCACACCGATCTTGGTGTGGTCAGATGCTTTGAGGGCAGAGGAGAGATCTAGGGTCTAATAGACCCCAATTTTTTCAAAAAAGAGTACCTGTCACTACCTATTGCTATCATAGGGGATATTTACATTCCCCGAGATAACAATAAAAATGATTTAAAAAAAAAAAAAATGAAAGGAACAGTTTAAAAATAAGATAAAAAAGCAAAAAAATAATAAAGAAAAAAAAAAAAAAAAAAAAAAGCACCCCTGTCGCCCCCTGCTCTTGCGCTAAGGCGAACGCAAGCGGCGGTCTGTCGTCAAATGTAAACAGCAATTGCACCATGCATGTGAGGTATCGCCGCGAAGGTCAGATCGAGGGCAGTAATTTTTGCAGTAGACCTCCTCTGTAGATCTAAAGTGGTAACCTGTAAAGGCTTTTAAAGGCTTTTAAAAATGTATTTATTTTGTTGCCACTGCACGTTTGTGCGCAATTGTAAAGCATGTCATGTTTGGTATCCATGTACTCGGTCTAAGATCATCTTTTTTATTTCATCAAACATTTGGGCAATATAGTGTGTTTTAGTGCATTAAAATTTAAAAAAGTGTGTTTTTTCCCCAAAAAATGCGTTTGAAAAATCGCTGCGCAAATACTGTGTGAAAAAAAAAAATGAAACACCCACCATTTTAATCTGTAGGGCATTTGCTTTAAAAAAATATATAATGTTTGGGGGTTCAAAGTAATTTTCTTGCAAAAAAAAAAAACTTTTTCATGTAAAAAATAAGTGTCAGAAAGGGCTTTGTCTTCAAGTGGTTAGAAGAGTGGGTGATGTGTGACATAAGCTTCTAAATGTTGTGCATAAAATGCCAGGACAGTTCAAAACCCCCCCAAATGACCCCATTTTGGAAAGTAGACACCCCAAGCTATTTGCTGAGAGGCATGTCGAGTCCATGGAATATTTTATATTGCGACACAAGTTGCGGGAAAGAGACAAATTTTTTTTTTTTTTTTTTTTTTTTTTGCACAAAGTTGTCACTAAATGATATATTGCTCAAACATGCCATGGGAATATGTGAAATTACACCCCAAAATACATTCTGCTGCTTCTCCTGAGTACGGGGATACCATATGTGTGAGACTTTTTGGGAGCCTAGCCGTGTACGGGACCCCGAAAACCAAGCACCGCCTTCAGGCTTTCTAAGGGGCGTGAATTTTTGATTTCACTCTTCACTGCCTATCACAGTTTCGGAGGCCATGGAATGCCCAGGTGGCACAAAACCCCCCCAAATGACCCCATTTTGGAAAGTAGACACCCCAAGCTATTTGCTGAGAGGTATAGTGAGTATTTTGCAGACCTCACTTTTTGTCACAAAGTTTTGAAATTTGAAAAAAGAAAAAAAAAAAAAGTTTTTTCTTGTCTTTCTTCATTTTCAAAAACAAATGAGAGCTGCAAAATACTCACCATGCCTCTCAGCAAATAGCTTGGGGTGTCTACTTTCCAAAATGGGGTCATTTGGGGGGGTTTTGTGCCACCTGGGCATTCCATGGCCTCCGAAATGGTGTTAGGCAGTGAAGAGTAAAATCAAAAATTCACGCCCTTAAAAACGCTGAAGGCGGTGATTGGTTTTCGGGGCCCCGTACGCGGCTAGGCTCCCAAAAAGTCCCACACATGTGGTATCCCTATACTCAGGAGAAGCAGCTAAATGTATTTTGGGGTGCAATTCCACATAGGCCCATGGCCTGTGTGAGCAATATATCATTTAGTGACAACTTTGTGCAAAAAAAAAAAAAAAAAAAAAAAAGTGTCACTTTCCCGCAACTTGTGTCAAAATATAAAATATTCCATGGACTCAATATGCCTCTCAGCAAATAGCTTGGGGTGTCTACTTTTCAAAATGGGGTCATTTGGGGGGGGGTTGTGCCACCTGGGCATTCCATGGCCTCCGAAACTGTGATAGGCAGTGAAGAGTGAAATCAAAAAGTTACACCCTTAGAAATCCTGAAGGCGGTGATTGGTTTTCGGGGTCCCATACGCGGCTAGGCTCCCAAAAAGTCCCACACATGTGGTATCCCCGTACTCAGGAGAAGTAGCTGAATATATTTTGGGGTGCAATTCCACATAGGCCCATGGCCTGTGTGAGCAATATATCATTTAGTGACAACTTTTTGTAAATATTTTTTTTTTTTTTTTTTTTTTGTCATTATTCAATCACTTGGGACAAAAAAAATAAATATTCAATGGGTTCAACATGCCTATCAGCAATTTCCTTGGGGTGTCTACTTTCCAAAATGGGGTCATTTGGGGGGGTTTTGTACTGCCCTGCCATTTTAGCACCTCAAGAAATGACATAGGCAGTCATAAACTAAAAGCTGTGTAAATTCCAGAAAATGTACCCTAGTTTGTAGACGCTATAACTTTTGCGCAAACCAATAAATATACGCTTATTGACATTTTTTTTACCAAAGACATGTGGCCGAATACATTTTGGCCTAAATGTATGACTAAAATTGAGTTTATTGGATTTTTTTTATAACAAAAAGTAGAAAATATCATTTTTTTTCAAAATTTTCGGTCTTTTTCCGTTTATAGCGCAAAAAATAAAAACTGCAGAAGTGATCAAATACCATCAAAAGAAAGCTCTATTTGTGGGAAGAAAAGGACGCAAATTTCGTTTGGGTACAGCATTGCATAACCGCGCAATTAGCAGTTAAAGCGACGCAGTGCCAAATTGGAAAAAGACCTCTGGTCCTTAGGCAGCATAATGGTCCGGGGCTCAAGTGGTTAATTTGTACAGTAAGTTCTATAGAGCCCACTAGTGAGTTAGTAGGGGTGCAAAAGATTGTTTTACGTTTTCACTTCACTGACTCACTAGCCACAACTATACAACCCTGAGAAACTAAATCTGCAGAGCTGAAGTTGATGGATCACCAGCTGAGATAATTTAATCTGATCCACTCATCACTAATTATCATTCATGATCAATTAAATCCTAAAGGTTTTCTGTTTTATCCAGGTGCAAATTAGGCAAGCATTAGTCCAAGCAAAATAAAAAATTGTTAGTCATCTTAATACACTTCAAACTGACAAAATTACAATATCAGTATATTTAATATGTTTATACAAGACTACTTGGTACATGTTAACAGTATCCATAGTGCATAAATGAGTATCCAGTTTCTTCCTATTACTTTGTGCCCTTGTTAAGTGTATACATTTAATGAGGGCATAGAATGAAGTTTAGGTTGAACTAATCTTTCTAATGATGAAATAAGCTGTTAAGTAGCTGACAATGTATATCTATCTATTAATATATATATATATCTTATATATAATAAGGTTAGCGTTCAGCAGTGTAAATAATAATATATATGGATTTAACAGTGATATCACTACCTAATAGCATCATCCATAGCATGCAATTAAAGTTTAAGCAGCCAAAGCATTATTAGACTAGGTGAGCTGACTCTTGTACTGTTTCAGCTCCACAGCAGCTTTCCCAGATTTGGAAATAGTCCAACAAATGTGAAATGTGAACTGAGTACTGTATCCGTGGGTGTTATTTTGTTCAGCATAAAGACTTATTGTGTAGAAATTTATGGCTAATATTGACCTAACCACGTATATGTTTGGATCCTGTGACTTTTCTAGTATTTCTAGTGTTAATTAGTAAACAAAAATAGATTGTTCTGCTAATTAGCTTCCTGCCTAGCTGGAAACATTCATGCATTTTATTGATTTAATAAATAAACAGATGATATGTGTAGTACTCACACATTACACAGGTTGAGATGGAAAAAAAAAGTGCTTTGAAATAGAAAATTATTGTTATGTAGCAGCATTTGCCATTTGGTAGACTGCTAAGGAGCATGAGGGCTTGCGATACCATAAAGAAAAAAACATTTCAGACTTGAGATTAGTGAGCCAAATGCAGCCCCTTAAAACCACTTTTTGGTCTTCGGCTATTTTAAAATGTATGCATAGGCAAAACTTTTTTGTTTTTTTGTTTTGGATAGAATAGAGAAGGGATTAAAGAATATTGTTGGTTAGTTTCCCTTGACTTCTTGTCCCAGGCATACAACAGGAAATTAGAGGAATTTTCCAAAAGTAATGCCCTGTACACACGATCGGACATTGATCGGACATTCCGACAACAAAATCCATGGGTTTTAAAAAGGGCATCCAATACATCCAAGACTTACTCCTGGACAACAAAATGAAATCTTTATAAGTAGACAGGAAAAAAGGACATGCAGCTCACAAACACTCTTGCTCTGGAATGACACCGCCCTAGTAAGAACTGGTTCCAGATGCTGGCTTTGCTGGTTTACAGTGAGGTAGAAAGAAATCCTGGATAGCCACACTGAAATCCAACAATACAGTCAATTGCAGAGACGTACAGGGTGGTAGACTGCTAACGCGTTTCACATCATTTGGATGCTTATTCGTAGCTATAGAGGGATAGTAGTAGTGTGGTATAAATAGAAAAGTGAAAAAGTAAAAGAGGGGGGGTATGCATGCCAGTAAAACAACCAATCACCGCGCTGCATAGCAAACTCACCCTCTCAGTGTGATTAAAACAATACTGATCTCATTAAAAAACTACACCTGCTAAAAGAGGAGAGAAAACATCCATTGTTAACCTAACCAAAATGCATAATGAAAAATATAAGTAGACAAAACTGTCATGCCAATAAAAATCAGCACAAACTCATAAAAATAACTGAAAAAAAGAGAAAAGAAAAGGTAGAAATTGGATGCTAAAACCCTCCATAGCAGGTGAAGCCGCAACAATGGAACAAACTTGGATAGTTGGGAGTGCTAAAAAGGTGTCAAAGTACTCTCACAACCCTAAAACAGCAAATGTGCATAAGCATTTTAAATGAAATATACACACATTTTCATGAGATCAAAGTACAAGCATATTAGACATGAGATCAGCGTGTATGTATATTAAACATGAAATTAGAGATTTATGCACATTACTCCTCCAACTCCTCCAGTCATTCTTAACCACTTGTATTTTATAGACGAGAGAGTTGACAAAAATATATGCAGTGAAAAAATATATACATAGATCTGAAAAAGGGGTCGGTCCAACTACCGGAAAGAGTGGTTACAAATGTGTCAAAAGTATCAAACATGTAGCATCGCATCCAAAGCACTGGTGTCAGATAAGTCTTTACTTTCTGAAAAGAAAAAACAGTAAAAAACAGACAAACAGAAGCATGAAAATGGATAAGACACCAGATGAACCACAAAAAAGTATAGATAAATATCCATTGTTGTTGATATTAAACTCCCATGACAATATCATGTTAGCTATGCGGTCAATAATGAAAAGGTGTATGATCAACCACATAGGAAACATAGAAAAACCCAACAAAGGAACCAAAACAAAGAACTGAATGAACTATTAAATGAATGCAGTTTCCACATAGATCAACGTGCTGGCAGACTATGCTACAACAGCAAATGTATATAGACCATAAGTCTCACTCCATGTGCTGAAATAGGTTGAGCTGAATAATAACACGAAAGAGAGTAACCTCAAACGCACACAGATATAGTAGGGTAGCTATAGAATCTGCATCAAACAAAGCCCAGACCTGCATCCAAAAGAAAAATTAAGAATTATTAAGGCGGCCTTGCTACATAGTACCATGCGATTAGAAATTCCCAAAGTCTCACTTCTCGTGCTGCAAAACACCATGGCTCACTATAAGAATACCATAAATCTAGAGTGGAATTGGCAAAAATAATAAAGCCAAAAGGCAAAAAGAACAAAATGGTCTA
Organism: Aquarana catesbeiana; assembly: GCF_042186555.1. NCBI lineage: Eukaryota > Metazoa > Chordata > Amphibia > Anura > Ranidae > Aquarana > Aquarana catesbeiana. Next base: position 638,757,186 of record NC_133325.1, read on the forward strand.
TAACAAACCTAACAGCATTAAGCCATGTATTCGGAGACTCGAGAGAGTCTCACTTGAAGTGCTGCAGCATCTCACAGTTGACTGTCAAAAAATTATGTCAATGGGACTATAGCTTAGTGTATCTGACTAGATAAAACTAGTTTTTTATATTATATATTATTAAGGCGGCCTTGCTACATAATACCATGCAATTAGAGATTCCCAAAGTCTCACTTCTCGTGCTGCAGGATGCCACGGCTTGCTATTAAAACGCTACAAATCTAGAGTGGGACTGACAAAAATAAAACCAAAAGGCAGAAAGGACAAAAAAGTCCATAACAAGCCTTGCTGTATTGTGCCATGCATTCGGAGACTCAAAAAGAGTCTCACTTAAAGAGTCTCACTCAAACTGCTGAAAAAATATATATAGTGTTACTTGCTATGGCATAAGACTGAAGCCTAAAAAAACTTAGGCCTAGGGAATCGTGTTTCCCCATCTACCAAAAATGCTAAATGTATGAGTATTTGGAAACCTTGCTACATAGTGCCGTGCGATTAGAAATTCCCAAAGTCTCACTTCTCGTGCTGCAGAAACACCATGGCCCGCTATAGGAATACCATAAATCTAGAGTGGGATTGACAAAAATAATAATAAAGCCGAGAGGCGAGAAAAACGGAATGGTCTATAACAAACCTAACTGCATTATGCCATGTATTCGGAGACTCGAAAGGGTCTCACTTGAAGTGCTGCAGCACATCACAGTTAACTATCAAAAAAATTTATGTCAATGGGACTACAGTTTAGTATATCTGACTAGATAGACCAGTCTTTTTATATTATATATTGTTATGGCGGCCTTGCTGCATAATACCATGCAATTAGAAATTCCCAAAGTCTCACTTCTCGTGCTGCAGGACACCACGGCCCGCTATAGAGACACCACAAATCCAGAGTGAGACTGACAAAAAATAATAAATAAAGCTGAAAGGCGGAAAAGACAAAATAGTCTATACCGAGCCTTACTGTATTATGCCGTGCATTCGGAGACTCAAAAGGGTCTCTCTTGAGGAGTCTCACTCAAACTGCTGAAAAAATGCTACTACTTGTTATAGCATAAAGCTGAAGCCTAAAAAACTTAGGCCTGGGGAATTGTGTTTCCAATCTACCAGGGGTGCAGAATATACGAAAACCGGATATCTAATCTATCAACAGTAAAAAATGTATAATGTAAATATCAATGAAACATAGTAGATTGTAGACAATGCATAAGCAGGCTGATGCAACTTTCTAATGATAACAAATCTAGGGGAACTGATTAATGTTGGTGAAATCCCAGATGGTGGACTACTGAGGGTGTGAACAACAAAAACTACAAGTAAAGTCATTTATATGTTTGCGACGCATGTACGGTTATTCATAAAAATGTGACACATCCCACTCGAAATTGAGCCCGAGGGGTCGTCTAGTGTTGAGAAAGAAAATCCATTGGACTTCACATCTGCATAAGATTCTAAATTTGTCGCCCCCCCCTCGGTGGAGTCCTAATTTTGTCAATGCCTTGTATAACAAGGCAAGACGTGTCCTTCTGATGGACTTCGTTCCAATGACGTGCAACGTTTGTGGCATGGTCCTTGTCAATGTTGTAGAGATGGTCGTACAACCGGTCTTTCAGCCTGCGTGTAGTTCTCCCTACATATTGGATGGAACATGTAGTGCATGTAATAATTAAATATATTACATAACGTGTGTTACAATTAACAAAAGAGTTAATTTTATGGGACTTTCCTGTGGACATTGATGTCACCACGTCTCCACCCTTAACAAATGGACAATAGTTACAGTTCCGAGCACTAAAAGTGCCCTGAAATGATAACCAATTTTTAGATTTGTTTTTGCTGGAAAAGAGGCTGGGTGACAGAAGGTTACCAAGGGATGGTGCTTTTCTAGAGACACTGTGGATACCCTTAGCCAAAACTTTGGAGTAGATGGGATCATTGGACAGGACCGGGAGATACTTAGTGACAATTTTTTGAATCTTGTGGAATTCCACACTATAGGGTGTGGAGAAGGTGGGGATAAAGGATGGTCCCTTGTGGGACCTAGGATCCTCCCTGTCTTTAATCTTATCCACAATTAGCTGGTGACAGGGTGTCTTTTTGGCTATGGACAGACCTTTATTGATGGTAGCTGGAGAATATCCTCTGTCCATAAACCTAGAGGACAGAGATAGCTTCCCTATCAAAATCACTCTCCTTACTGCAGATTCTCCTCAGCCTTAGGAACTGTCCAAGTGGGATATTCCTAATAGTATGTCCAGGATGATTAGAATCGTCCCTAAGGAGTGTGTTACCCGCACTGGGTTTTCTATACAGGTTAGAAGTGACCTCAGGACCATCCGATGTGAAGAGAACATCCAGAAACTCAATAGAAATTGGATCCATTTTACCCGTGAATTTTAAATTCAAGTTATTATGGTTTAAGTAAAGAAGCCACTTATCAATTTCAACCAGTGGGTCAGACACAATGAATAACAGGTCATCTATATACCTACAGTAAAACACCGTATCTAATCGGCGGGGACTGTCATCCCCAAAAATGCGGAGCCTTTCCCACCACCCCATGTAAAGGTTGGCCAGGGATGGTGAGAACTTTGCGCCCATAGAGGCGCCGCACTTCTGGAAATAGTACTCCCCGTCGAACATAAAGAAATTATGTGTAAGTAAATATTCTAAACACATGATGATAAATTCCTGCACAACTAGAGAAAAAAGACCAGATCTTTCCAAAAAGAAGGCCACGGCCCGAAGGCCTTAGCTGTGTGGGATGGAAGAGTACAGGCTGGACACATCACAAGTAGGGTTGTCCCGATACCGATACTAGTATCGGTATCGGCACCGATACCAAGCATTTGCCCAAGTACTTGTACTCGGGCAAATGCTCCCGATGCCTCCCCCGATACCTGAACTGTCAGCTGTGATCGGCGCGTGGGGGAGTTACAAGATTCTCCCCCAGCGGCTTTCACCAGCTTTAGTGACAGACAGCGGTGATCGCTCACAGCTGACTGTCACTGCATCCTCCTCCGTGCCCCCTCCGTTCCTCTGTCCCTCTCAGCTGTCCCCCCCTTCTGCTCTTATCTGTCCCTCTCAGCTGTCCCCTCCGTTCTGCTCTTATCTGTCCCCTTCGTTCTCCCCCTCAGTTCCTCCGTCCCCCTCCTCCTTCCTTTGTGTATGGAGAGAGTCAGCTGACTCTGTCCATTCACATAACTGAAACATTGTAATCTCCTGTGATTACAATGTGTCAGTTTATGAATGGAGAGAAGCTGCGGTCTTCTCTCCATTCATTGTCAGTGCAGCTGACGCTGCAGAGAAAGGGACTGGGGAATCTCTATCCTCTGTCTCTTTCTCTGTCTCAAGGGGGAGATATCAGAGGTCTGTTAAGACCCCTGATATCTCACCAAAGCCCCCCAAAAGGGCTGATTAAAAAAAAAAAAAAAAACAATAAAGAATAAAAGAAATATTATTGTAAAAAATAAAAATTGTAAAAAAAAAAAAATAACACACACATACAACGTTCACCCCCCCCCCCCCCCCCAAAAAAAAGCAAGCACTGTTAAAAAAAAAAAAAAAAAAATGAAAAAAAAAACACTGTCACGTGACATTAAAAAAAAAGTATCGGTAATCGGTATCGGCGAGTACTTGAAAAAAAGTATCGGTACTTGTACTCGGTCCTAAAAAAGTGGTATCGGGACAACCCTAATCACAAGTGATCCAGCGAAAATTCTTCTCCCAGGACATCCCTTTCAGTTTGGACAGAAGTTGTTTAGTGTCCCGTAAATATCCAGGAAGGTTAGTCACTAGAGGCTGTAGTTGCTGATCAACCCATTGGCCCAAACGTTCATTTAGAGAGTCAATGCCAGCTACAATTGGTCTTCCTGTAAGTGGTGAAAGGCCTTTATGTAGCTTAGGAAGGTGATGGAAAATGGGTATAACTGGAAATGCAGGGATGAACATATCTTTCTCTTTAGGGGTAAAGATGCCTATAGAGACCGCTCCGTCAAGAAGACATACCAACTCCTTTTTGAAAGGTTCAGTGGGATCACCTTTTAGTTTGCTGTAGGTAGAAGAATCTGACAGCTGGCGTAGAGCTTCTTCTCTATATGCAGAGGCATTTAGGATCACCACAGCCCCCCCTTTATCTGCATTTCTTATTACAATCGAGGGATCTTTATGTAAGTTGTTAAGAGATTTTTTCTCCTCAGCAGTGAGGTTCCCAGATTTGTTATGGACAATGCTATTTGCAATGTGTGTCAAATCCTTCTCTACCAATTTCTGATATGTGTCCATGTCCTTTCCTCTGGAGTTAATGGGGTAAAAGTCAGATTTCAAATTAAAGGATACTGTATGACACTTGGTGTTATCTGCCGGTGTATGTGAGCTTGATTCAATAGCTAAATCTGATAGGTCTACTGATGTACATACATCGGAAAATAAAATAGGAAAAGGAGTTGACTCACCAGTTGGCTGAAGACTCTGTTGTAAAGTAGTTTGATTCGGATGTGGGATGATTTGATCATCTTCATTCTCCATATAGTAGTGTGATGATAGGTCTACTGATGTACATACATCGGAAAATAAAATGGGAAAAGGAGTTGACTCACCAGTTGGCTGAAGACTCTGTTGTAAAGTAGTTTGATTCGGATGTGGGATGATTTGATCATCTTCATTCTCCATATAGTAGTGTTTTTGTAGTGTCAAAGTCTGTACGAATCTGTTCACGTCAAGAATAGTGTTGAACAAATCAAAGTGGTTCGTGGGGCAAAAATTCAAACCCCTAGACAACAGGGAAATATCAGAGGTGGATAGAAGGTGAGATGAAAGGTTGACTACGTTAAGGATGTCCATTATTTCCGACCCCGCAGCTGGTATCGATTTGTACCTATCTCTTCTGTGCCTTTTTTTAAAATGCTTATGCACATTTGCTGTTTTAGGGTTGTGAGAGTACTTTGACACCTTTTTAGCACTCCCAACTACCCAAGTTTGTTCCATTGTTGCGGCTTCACCTGCTATGGAGGGTTTTAGCATCCAATACCTACCTTTTCTTTTCTCTTTTTTTCAGTTATTTTTATGAGTTCGTGCTGATTTTTATTGGCATGACAGTTTTGTCTACTTATATTTTTCATTATGCATTTTGGTTAGGTTAACAATGGATGTTTTCTCTCCTCTTTTAGCAGGTGTAGTTTTTTAATGAGATCAGTATTGTTTTAATCACACTGAGAGGGTGGGTTTTCTATGCAGCGCGGTGATTGGTTGTTTTACTGGCATGCATACCCCGCCCCCCCTCTTTTACTTTTTCACTTTTCTATTTATGCCACACTACTACTATCCCTCTCTAGCTACGAATAAGCATTCAAATGATGTGAAACGCGTTAGAAGTCTACCACCCTGTACGTCTCTGCAATTGACTGTATTGTTGGATTTTATTGAAATAAAGATGTCCTTATCTCAGAGTGCGGCTATCCAGGATTTCTTTCTACCTCACTGCAAAATGAAATCTTTCCCTGCCCTGCAAACAGAATTTAAACTAACACCAACAGACTTCTTTTCCTATATCCGAATGAAGCACTGCATAGCGACAATTAAACCCTCTATCTACACGGTCCATCCGAAAATATGGAAACACTTGACAGCCACATTCCCTACACCGAAAAGGATATCGTTGATCTACAATATCCTTCATCAAAAACTCCTCTTCACTAAAACATCTTCCCACATTCACTGGGAAAGGGATATGGGGCAAACATATACCGAAACTCATTGGCAAACAGCCTTACAGTCCATTTACAGGGCCACAAAATGCTCAGCACTCTGGGAACTCACCCAAAAACTATCCCTCAGATGGTATCTAACCCTGTCTAGACTGGCAACATTTAGCTCAAAAACTCCCGACACATGCTGGAGATGTATGACAACTAAAGGAGACCTGTTTCACATAATGTGGGAATGTACACACATTAAAAAATATTGGGAAGACATTTTCCGCGTACTATCGGACTTATCAACCCAAGACATAACCCCCGAAGCCAGACTTAGCAATCCTAAACCTTAACATAGACACACAACCCCATCACGTTAGACACATGATAACACACATTTTACTAGCTGCCAGACTGTCCATTACCAGATTATGGAAAACAGATAAGGCACCCTCCGTTGAGCAAACTCAAGACCTAGTACACCTGCACTATAGTTATGAAACGACAATGGCATCTAGCGGTAACCAAGTAGCAAAATGCAGGAAACTATGGCTACCGTGGATACAGTGGTCAGGAGCAGAAAAATTCTTATGAATAGTTTGTATGACAATTTTACAGTCATGAGTTAACAGTCGGTTAAGTCTTATAGGGCGTACACACGGTCGGACTTTGTTCGGACATTCCGACAACAAAATCCTAGGATTTTTTCCGACGGATGTTGGCTCAAACTTGTCTTGCATACACACGGTCACACAAAGTTGTCGGAAAATCCGATCGTTCTGAACGCGGTGACGTAAAACACGTACGTCAGGACTATAAATGGGGCAGTGGCCAATAGCTTTCATCTCTTTATTTATTCTGAGCATGCGTGGCACTTTGTCCGTCGGATTTGTGTACACACGATCAGAATTTCCGACAACGGATTTTGTTGTCGGAAAATTTTATCTCCTGCTCTCCAACTTTGTGGGTCGGAAAATCCGATGGAAAATGTCCGATGGAGCCCACACACGGTCGGAATTTCCGACAACACGCACCGATCGGACATTTTCCATCGGAAAATCCGACCGTGTGTACGGGGCATTAGTGTGCTTAGGTTAATTAGGGGTAGGTCATATCCATACACCACGCCAAGGAAATCCCCCCACGGGCAACAAAAGAGATCCCATAGGGGTTGCCAGGAGGGATAATCACCAAATCGTTTAAAGGCCTACTTCTGTAACACCAGTTCTGTTTTGTAGAGTAGTATCTTTGTTATTATCTCTATTCTACATACTTGTGTTTCTACATGTATGATTATGTGCATTGAAATTTAAACGTTGTACATTGTGCACAAAGTATGTTTCTTTAACTGAAATATGCCAATAAAAAACTATTGAAGAAAAAAAAAAAAATCCATGGATTTTTTCAGACGGATGTTGGCTCAAACTTGTTTTGCATACACACGGTCACACAAAGTTGTTGGAATTTCCAATCGCCAAGAACGCGGTGACGTACACCACGTACGAAGAGACTAGAAAAGGCCAGTTCATAACCAAGCGCGGCACCCTTTGGGCTCCTTTTGCTAATCTCGTGTTAGTAAAAGTTTGGTGAGAGACGATTCGCGCTTTTTCAGACTCGTGGTTTTCAGATCGTTTTCTGCTGTTCAGTTTGTGCTTGTGGGTTTGTATCTGCTCTTCAGTGCGTGCAGTGAGTTCGTATTGGATTATTCAGTGTGTTCTTGTCCGCTTGTTGCTGTTTTTCAGGTCGCTCTTCACAGGCCTTGCTGTTCTTCAGTGCGTTCTGTTACTTCGTTCTGAGCAGCCGACCGTTTTCTTGCCATGTTGCGTATACGTACTCCTCGTAAAGTTCGTGCTGTGCGGGGGCTTGGTGTTGGGGTCCTTACCTTGACACAAGTCCAGTCCATGAACAGGGTGGGGAGGAGTTCATGGACCAAGAATTGGTTGCTTCAGCGTGACCAGTTCTGTCACATACCTTTGCTCCGTGAGATCCGTGAGAATAATCCTGATGATTTCAGGAACTTTCTCCGGATGACGGACCCCGTATTTCACCGTTTGTTGGCTTTGCTGACCCCCTATATCAGCAGGCAGGATACCTGCATGAGGCAATCCATCTTTTCGGAGCAGAGGCTAGTCGCCACCCTGCGGTACTTGGCGACGGGGAGAAGCCTGCAGGGCCTTAAGTTCTCGACAGGCATCTACCCCCAGGCTCTGGGGATCATTATCCCAGAGACCTGTTCTGCCATCATTCAGGTCCTGCAGAAGGATTATATTAAGGTAAGATTTATCCTTTAGTATCACATTTTATTGTATTTAATGTTTGATAATATATTGTATTTCTTTCCTCATTCCCTAATTACCATGATTGTAATATGCTGTGAATGTCCTCTTTGTTCTCATGCATGCTGGATTTTTATGTAATTATTTTGTTTGTCATTCATGCATATTTGCCTTCACTTACCTCCCCAGCACGGTCTCCTGGCCCTATATTCACCTCATGTAGTCACTTAACAGTGTATTTTGTCAGCTCCATAGTAGTGCTTTACCCTAAATACCCCCTAAAATGTTTAAAAATGTGATTCGTGCTTTAAATTCAGGTAGAGTGCCAGAGGTTTTTTTTTTGGGGTCCCCAAATCATTTGGAACCTTCCCTCCCCCCAACTGCTAAGTCAGCTGATACCAATTCTCTATCTATCCTCAATCATCTATCTGCTGACTTTGCCAAACCCATACACACTATACCCATCTCTTTTGTGGTCAGATGCATGGATGAATTCCCCAAAGCATGTAGTGCAAGGGCCTGCCTGTATACAAATGGTACTGTTTAAAGTTTTTGTATACTATTATTATCTTGATATGTAATAGCAGAATGTCCAAATGTGCTAAAATGTGTACAGTGTGTATTTATATCTTTGTATTATGACACTTCTTACCTGTCCAGTGGGCTGTCAATAGTGTAAGTAAGGAGGGGCTGGCCAAAGTAATACACATTATTTAGGCATTCATCTCTCAATGAAGTGGAGAGGGTTCCCTGTCCAAAACATCCCCCCCCCCGCTAAAATGTTAGAAATGGCCCATGAGTGGGGAGGAGGGGGAATCTGATAGGTGGACCTTATACCTTGATGTAACAAGTAATATATGACTGCGCTTAGGATACTCAATAGGTCTGCAGCCTCCCCTAATAGAGCTCCCCTAATGGGTCTCCAAACAAGAGAAATGTAATAAATGTGGTGATTGGCACTACCCAGAGATAATGCGGTTACAACATATGTGAGGGTATGTATGTGTGACCTTACAGTAGTGTACAACCTCTTAATACACACAAATATAAGGATATATAAAATATAATAGATCTAACTCAAAAATAGTAAAAAATGCATATATAGCCCACTGAGCAATAGCATACTACACGTTCTCTGGTGATTTCCTAGTGCTTATGTGACCGTATTGAGAAAAGAAAACCTTTAAACAGTGCTATATTCATAAAATTATCACCTTATATATATCCAAATTTAAGTAGAAACTATAACAAAAGTGAAAATGCCGTGAGAAATAAGACCGCAATACGGACACACTATAATTCCGTAACTTTGCTTATGTGGCATGTGCAAGAGTCCATATATAAACGTGCAAATATTAGTCCATATGATATGCATATAATCTTCTTCAAATAATGTGACATAAAACACAGATGGTGACTTGGGTGCTCTCAATATCTTCTAGTGACTCTGTGCTCCCCTCCAGGGTCCCCACTCACCAGACCCGCTGGCCCCTGCAGGGGCAATACGCATGTAGGTGCAATCACTGCAATTACTCCCCCATAGTTGTTGCGATATCAAGGATAGACTTCCGCCTTCAGGTAGATCGTAGTATAATCTGTAGTTGGTTCCTCATAGAAGGAAAGAGATGTGGACTCCCATGGTGTAGTAAATCATTGTAAATTTATTTAAAAAACATCAACGAAAAAAGTACATAAAAACACTAGATGTAAAATATTAGGGATTTGTAAAGAAAAGTCCCGGACAAGGCTTGTATAGCTAACCAAAAGGTCGTCCACTAAGCTATATACATAGTGTGGACGTCTGCTAATGGAGATCAGGCCTCAAAATAGCAAGGTACGCGCTAGGACACACAGTGGAGACACCAGCTCCGCACTGCGTTCCATCTGCATTCCACTTGCTTGTAAAAACAGAAAATGACGTAGCGTGCGTGCCGCCGTCGTACGCGTTTCGTCATAGACGTCCTCAGCGACGGTGCCAGCACGGCAGGAACCACGTCATTAAATGGAAGAGTCTCCATGCCTGTCTCGTCCCCCAATCGTGGGGTAGCCAATCATAATTAGAAGTTAAGGCAGGGCATCGGGTATACAGCTCTCAATGCAGTGTCCGCAGTGGTTACTATGAGATACCAGTAATAAAACCGCATATAAGTAAATTCAAATAAAATATCTTAAGATGAACATCATGGTAGACTCTTAAAGTATACATTGCATATATAGATGGACATCGTGTTAGACTCTTAAAGTATACATTGCATATATAGATATAATCGTAGATGTACGGCAAAACAACTCAGGTAATTACAAACTGTCATACACCAAAGTCACCACATAGAGATCCCCCTGGTGGTGGCAGCTCGTAACTACATTGCATATGTAACGACACCCCGAGTATGAAAGGGGTTAAAGTCGTTTAGGACATTCAATACCCAAACACAAAGACAGCTACCGAACACTTCAATCAGCCGAACAAGGAACCCATACAAATAATCCACCCCAAAAACGAGACAAGATGCTCTGACTTCAGGGCCAAGCAGGAATCAACTCATTTATATAACACATGGTCACAACAGATAAAATAACTCAGAGTCTCTTCCCCCCCACCCTTAGAAAAGAGGGCGGGTTAAACTGTCCAATGACAATGGACACACAGGTCAGGTGTGTTTAACGTCTCATCAGTACACAGTGTTAGCAGGGAGAGCTGTTGGAAGAATCCCCCCTCCCTCCAATGCAATACACATCCTGTGATCCAAGGCAGACAAACACAAACCCTCCAATGCAATACACATCCTGTGATCAAAGACAGACAAACGCAAACCCTCCAATGCAATACACATCCTGTGATCAAAGACAGACAAACGCAAACCCTCCAATGCAATACACATCCTGTGATCCAAGGCAGACAAACATAATAGAACATTGGTTTGCAGGAGGCTGGCATTCAGTCCCCTCCAAAAGTCTCTCTCCCGGCTAGGTCTGTCACATTTCTCCCCTTTCGGCAGGAGACTAACACAGGAGGAGACCCCAGACGGGTTGACGCTGAAGTTAGTCAGTAGTTCCAGTCCTCTAATGCTGGTATCCACACCATACCCCAAACAAATTGTTCCAAATAGATCATTACTTACCCAGCCAACCTCTGCCTCTCTCGGAGAACACGCCCGCCGCTGGGGAGAGGCCTGGACTGGCCCTTCTCCCTGTAGTCTTTTCAGCCGCTGGAGAGAAGACAGGGTGACTGGGTTCACGCCATCATGCTGTTGGAGATCTGGGCACGGATAGTCACTGGGTTGGCTTCAGCGGGGCCTATCGAGGCGTAAGCAGAAATGAGGGGGGCCAAATCATTCCCCAGTAGTACATCCGCTGGCAAATCCTTCATCACCCCCACATTCACGTGTCCCCAACCAACCCCCAATCCAGGTGAACACGGGCAACGGGTAGCCGGAAAATGGTGCCTCCCACTACCCTTATGACTACAGTGTCCCCGGTGTGCTGGCTCTCTGGGATGAGGTTCTTCCGTAGTAGGGTCATGGTGGCGCCAGTATCACGTAGGCCATTGGCTACCTTTCCATTAACCCGGACGGTCTGCCTGTGTTGCTGCCGGTTGTCCTGGTTAGCTGCTTGTACTAGATCAGCCTCGTGCAGGACACCCCAACGTTCTTCCTCCTCAATGCAGTGAGCCGCAGGCATGGATGTGCGAGGATTCCCCCCTGCTGGCTTTCTCCATGAGTGGGATTGCCTGGCTGGATTCAACGGACAGTCTGGCTTTTTGTGCCCTAGCTGTTTACACCCGAAACACCTGAGGGGTTGTGAGTAGTCCTGGGAGTTGAACCTGGGCTGCCGAGAATAAGTGGCCACTGGAGGTGGTGCTGTAGGGCGGTACAACTGTGGTTTGTAGGCACCAGCTGGAGGGGGTGCCGCTGATCGATAATCCACCCGAGCTGTTGTCTTGACCACAGGGTTATCCAGTTTGCGGGCGTCTGTGTATTCGTCCGCCAGGCGAGCTACTTCAGACAAGGTGAAAGGTTTTCGGTCCCGGACCCACTCTCTGACTTCCGGGGACAGCTTTTCAAAGAAGTGCTACAGCAGGAACAGCTGCAGCACCTCTTCCCTGGATACTGCTTGGCATCCAGCGACCCAGTGGGATGCCGTGCGGTGTAGGCGGCATGCCCACTCGGTATATGAGTCTTCAGTCCGCTTGCTAGTCTCTCGGAACCGCCTCCGGTATGCCTCCGGTGTGACGGCATACCTGGCCAAAAGTGCTTCTTTTACCAGCCCATAGTTCATAATATCCTCGTCTGGGATGGTCCTAAACGCTTCACTGGCCTGGCCGGACAATTTCCCAGACAAAATGGTAACCCATTCCTCTGTGGGCACCCGGTGTAGGGCACATTGCCGTTCAAAATCTGCAAGGTACCCATCAAATCTCCCCTTCTGCTTCAATGAAGTTTTTAAAGCAGCAAAATGTACCTTTCTTCTTTCAGTTGGTGCTGTTGTAACAATTTGCATCAACAGCCGCTATAACTCGGTCTATGATCTCCGCTGTAGGGTTAGGGCCATAATGTGTCAGTCTTATGTTAACAGCCCGATCAAAACTTGCCTCTTCGGGTGTCCTGTCTGTTACGCTGGGCCTTTCGATTATGTTGGGTCTTTCAGCTCTATCCATTTTGACTAGTTCTGCGATAATGTCCCTCTTCTTACGGTTGTTGGCCGGTCGGCCCCGGTTCTCCAGTAAGTCCTTGAGGGTAGAGAGCTTTAGCCGTCCATACTGTGCTTCTATTGTCCTGTGTCCTCTTGTAGCTGTCCTTCTGGGCTGTGGGAATGATCCCGCTGCTAGCCACCAGTGTAACGACACCCCGAGTATGAAAGGGGTTAAAGTCGTTTAGGACATTCAATACCCAAACACAAAGACAGCTACCGAACACTTCAATCAGCCGAACAAGGAACCCATACAAATAATCCACCCCAAAAACGAGACAAGATGCTCTGACTTCAGGGCCAAGCAGGAATCAACTCATTTATATAACACATGGTCACAACAGATAAAATAACTCAGAGACTCTTCCCCCCCACCCTTGGAAAAGAGGGCGGGTTAAACTGTCCAATGACAATGGACACACAGGTCAGGTGTGTTTAACGTCTCATCAGTACACAGTGTTAGCAGGGAGAGCTGTTGGAAGAATCCCCCCTCCCTCCAATGCAATACACATCCTGTGATCCAAGGCAGACAAACACAAACCCTCCAATGCAATACACATCCTGTGATCAAAGACAGACAAACACAAACCCTCCAATGCAATACACATCCTGTGATCCAAGGCATACAAACATAATAGAACATTGGTTTGCAGGAGGCTGGCATTCAGTCCCCTTCAAAAGTCTCTCTCCCGGCTAGGTCTGTCACAGCATACCATCCCAGGTATTACCTAGTAAAGCTCTATAATGAGCAAATAGGTTGCCATAAAATGTACTAAACCTAGGATATCGTGACCATAATGTCTAGTGGAAAAATGGCTATATCGGGATAGGTATGCATGTATGTAATAAATGTGACTACAGTACAATCATTTTAGATGGAGTATAATGACATACCTAATTTTACCTGATGTGTAACCTAAATTGCATATCCCTCTCCTTACTGCTAAAATAATATTAGAATGTATGAGATGTACACTCAAATATCTACAGAGAATAAATGGGAAGATATATAGGGCACCCCAAATTTATTATAGAAAGTCACCTCACTATTGTGTGGGGGATCAGGGATAGCTAATAGGCCAGGGCAATAGAATATTAATAGGTGGTTATTTATGGGTGATTATTAGAAATAGTAGAGGAAATCATACACCCCAATCAGAAGTATTTGTGGGGTAAGGGGCCTGAAGAGCAACATAACCGTGTATCACATCCTAATCCATAAGGTGCTCATAAATTTATCGCACCAGTTGAACCCAGGGCCCTAAGTTGTCCTGCTATGCAGTACTCAAGGGTTGGCTATAAAGCAGTTTAAGTCAATGTCTAGCTTGAGGCCCCTTGGAGCAAGAGACCCCAACCAGTATATCCAGGCAGTTTCATTTTGCGAGATAAGTGTGGTTTTATTTCCGCCTCTCCAGTGGTCCCTAATGCAGTCAATCCCATAAAAAATCAAACCCGTGGGGTCACGATTATAAACTGCATCGAAATGAAGTGAAAGGTGATGTTTTGGGAACCCCTTCCTGATGTTTTTAATATGCTCCCTTATACATACATACAGAGGCGGGTGGTTCTGCCCACATATTGCAACTGACATGGACACTCTATGATGTAAGTTACATGGGTACTTTGACACGTTATGAGTTCCCTAATTCGGTATTCTTTATGGTCAGTTTTGGACTTGAAAATTTCCCTTTTCCAAGGTTGTTTTTTGCTAACCCTGCATGGTAGGCATCTTTGGCATTTGTAGAAGCCTTTCATGTCTGGAAAGATTTTTTTGGATTTGGGTGGATCAATTACGTTGTGAACTAAGTAGTCTCTCAGTGTTGGAGCTTTTCTATATATCACCTTAGGTTTATTCGGTAATAAGTCTGTGAGGACCCGGTCCTCTTTTAGGATAGGCCAGTATTTGGTTAAGATGTGTTCAAATTCTTTATATTGAGTGTTGAACCCTGTGACAAACGCCATATTTAGTTTGTTCTCCCCTTTTTTAGATTTAGTTAACAGATTATTGCGGTCCATATTTGCTACATTGGTCTTAAGTTTGACCAGTTGATCTGACTTATATCCTTTTTCAAGGAAACGTTCAATCAAGATGTCTGCTTGTTCTAGGTAGTCCTCCATTGTGGCACAGTTTCTCTGCGGTCTGATAAGCTGGCCTTTGGGAATATTCCCTTTCCATTGGGGGTGATGACAACTGGTTATTGGGATGTACCCATTTCTATCCGTTGTTTTGAAGTAAGTTTAAGTATGCAGACTGTTCCCCCTCTTCAAGATTTCAAGGTCTAGATATTCAATCCTATGGTTATTCCATTTTCCTGTAAAGGGGAGGCCATATCTATTAGCATTTAAATTCTGCAGGAAGTCTTCAAAGGTTTCATGTGTACCTTCCCAAAATATAATAAGATCATCTATGTACCTGCGGTAAAACTTCAATTGGGGAATTTTCTTGGCATAAATGTACTCTTCTTCCCACATGGTCATCAAGAGGTTAGCTACACTTGGGGCATAATGTGCGCCCATAGCAACTCCTTTGGTTTGGACATAGTATTCTTGATTATACCAGAAATAGTTGCATGTCATGGCGAGATGTAGACCTTCAAGTATAAAATCAATCTGTTCTTGCTTCATGGAGGTAAGCTCGTGGAGGGCTTTTTCCACACTCAATATTCCATCTTTTTGGACAATACTTGTATAGAGAGAATTCACATCTATAGTGGCTAATAAGTAATCCTGGGCCCCATTTATTTGCTGTAATTCCTCTAGAAGCTGGGCGCTATCTCTTAGGTAGGATTTCCCCATACAAACCAATGGTTTGAGGAATTGATCCAAGTATTCACCCAACTGGTAGAATACTGAATTGATGCCACTAATAATGGGCCTTCCAGGTGGTTTGTCTAGCCTCTTATGGATTTTTGGTGTATAGTAGATGACTGGGGTTTTAGTGGAACTGGAAATCAGGTATTCGGCTTCTTTGCTATTAAGAATACCCATATCTTTTCCTTTCTTAACGAACGAATTGAGCTTCTTCTCATATATGCGTTTGGGGTTCTTTTTAAGTTTGTTATAGGTGTTCTCCACCCGGAGCAAGTTTTCCATTTCCTCTTCATAGTCCCTTTTGTTTAGGATCACCAGTCCACCCCCTTTATCTGTGGGCCGGATTACAACTTCCTTTCTTTTACCCAAAGATTTTATAGTTTTCCAGACATTTTTGCTTTTATGACTTCTCCGTTTTTCTAATTTCCTCAGGTCATCCTCAACCATTTTCTGAAAGGCCCCCAAGCATTGGTTCCCTGATGTTGGGGGATTAAAGGTGGAGTTGTTTTTTAATGTGGTTTGTACATAAAGTGGTTCTTCTCTTGTTTTTAGATTTTTATTCATTGCGAAGTGTTTCTTAAGATTAGGCTTCCTCATAAACTTTTTAAGGTCTATGTAGGTTTCAAATTTATCTAGGGATTTTTCAGGGGCAAATTTGAGTCCTAGATCTAGGATTTTCATTTCATCCTCAGTGAATATAACATCACTGAGGTTAAATATGCCCTTTCCTAGTGTTCTCTTCTTCGTTTTCTTCTTCCCTCCTCTGTTACCTCTTGTTGATTTCCTCTTTTCTTCGAACCTCTGTATGTGTCCCCTCTCCCTTCCATAACTCCTGTCCCAGTCTTCCCTGGGTTGTTGGTGTTCCATGTGGTGCTGATGGAATTCGGACTGTCGATCCTCCATCATTCTGTATGGTCCTCCTCGGGATCCTCCTCTGTCTGTTCGTATTCTCCTCCATCCAGGGTTCCTGTAGGCTGCTCGGGCCCTCCATCCTCCTGGTGGTCTGTCTCGGGGTCCACGCCTGGGAAAATCCCTAGAGTGCCTAGGGTCCCTGTATTGTTGTAAATCTCTAGGGCTCTCCCATATTGGGCATGCCTATTTTCCCTTAAAGGTGAGAATCTATTCCGAGTAGCTACATTATATCTAGGTGTTTGGGGGATTCTGGATGTTACCTGTTCTTGATCATTAACCCTCCTAGTATCTGGTCTTGCCTGATGTCTATATGGTGTACCCTGTTGTTGTCTGTATGGATATTTCATGCTGGTACTCGTCATCTGACCTTATACCTTGGTCTTTAAAAACTCCCTAAAATAAATGTTATACTGATGTTGGCCAAGAATGTTTGTGTCTAATCTGCTTTCCCTGTTTAGGTGCAACATGATTAATTTTTTTCACTTGTTTGACTCCACAGTTTCCTTCCAACCCACAGGAATGGCAGTCTGTGGCCTCCCACTTTGCCCAGGGGTGGGACTTTCCTAACTGCGGAGGGGCAATTGATGGGGAAACATGTCCACATCGTCCCACCACCCAACTTGGGGTCATACTATTACAACTATAAGGGGTTCAATAGTATTGTGATGTTGGCGGTGGTGTCGGCCATACTTATGAGTTCCTGTATGTGGACGTGGGGAAGAATGGCCGGATGTTGAAGTCATCGCCCAGAAGGAGTTCTACAGGCGTCTCCAGAATGGCAGCTTGGACTTGCCACCTCCAGAAGACAATGTGGAAGGACTCCCATTCGTCTCCGTTGCTGATGAAGCGTTTGCGCTGGGGGACCATCTTATGCGGCCATTCCCTATGAGGACCCTCACCCCGGACCAGAGGGTTTTTAATTATCAGCTGGCCAGAGCCAGAAGAGTGGTGGAGAACAAATTTGGAATCATGGCCAGCCAGTTCCGCCTATTTCTTACACCCATACACATGGAGGAGTACAAACTGAATCATATCATCCTGGCATGCTTTGTTCTACACAACTTTTTAAGGCAAAATTCTGCCAACTATGTTGCCTCAGTTGGGCCTGAGGCCGGAAAGTGGCCGTCCTGGCTTGCCCCCCCTGAGTGTCTGTGAGGTCCGTCTTAGATACCTTGATTACTTTGCGGGTAGGGGGGCCATCAATATGTGAGACAATGTCTGAAACATTTTTAAATAAAAAAATAATTTTAACTACTAAGATCTTTGGTGACATTTACTGCTTGTGTTTCTTTTAACTGACCCTGACAGAAATGTGGTGAGTCCTGAAAATGGCGTGATTGTGTAACAGTACAAAGCACTGTTGGGTGTTATTTACTAAAGGCAAAGACACTTTGCACTATAAGTGCACTTGAAACTGCACTGAAACTGCACTTGTAGTGCAAAGTGGATTTTCCCTTAGGAAATAACCCCCATTGTCACAGAAAACGCCAATTTGAGCACAACAATATATAACCAATAATATATAAACCAACAATAATAACCAATTTGGAGCGTTGAAACAATAATCCACACATTCTTGATTATCAATCTTTTTAATACCAGCACAATCACATGTGCATTTATAAAAGGTTTTTTAAAACAAACCAACATGTTTGTTGTATAACAATTTTTTGGGTCACATTACTAAAAGTAGAAATGTCCATTTAAGGTAAAACAGGCATGTTTAAAACCAACAAGAAAGACACAAATCTGGAACTTACAAAGTTCAACTTTTAAAGAAATTGAAGGCAATATCAGACATGAGTATTTATAAACTGTGTTTGATATTGCGTTCAGATGGGGTGAAGTTACCCCTGGAAAAGCCAAATTTTGAAGATGCACACAAATTGCCAAATGTCAACATGTGCTACCTGCCATCACGAGGGATCAAGGGACGTGTTTTGGGGGTGCAACCCCTTCCTCCCAGCTACTTTATTATTGAGGAAGGCGTTGCACCCCCAAAATGCATACATTGATCTCCCGTGATGGCAGATAGCGCATGTTGACACACTGTGTGCATCTTCAAAATTTGGCTTTTCTCAAATATGTCAAAAAGTAAAAGAAATTTTGAGATTACAAAAAGCACCAAAGAGTGAAGGGATTTGGAGGTGTTTCAAACTCGCCCTAAAACATCAATGATGTTCTTCATTTTTTTTTAAATCATTGATGTTTTTCTGGATGTTTTCCAAGTCCCTATTACACCCCAAGATCTCCCCGATCAGGATCTGTGCACTTTCACTGGTGAAATACCCTGGATCCACAACATCACGATCAACTAAAAAGATAGAAACAAAAACACACCATGTATTATAAATATGCCGGCATCCATCTCTTACCCGAGCCTGTGGTCGCAGACACTCACCTATTGTAGTGACAATTTCCACCACATCTCCCTCCTCCTCCTCCTCCTGTTGTCTTTGGTGGGTCTCCACTTCTTCCTCAGGTGGGGGGTCTATGGTCTCCACGGGTGAGTGGTGTCCTCCGAGTCTTTTCTCCCCTATGTAAAAAAAAATAGGTATACTTAGCACACAGATATTTGATGACATAAATAGAAATATGAAACATTGCTTGGAAGTGGGGTACAATTGTCTATTTTGGCAGAGTTCCAAGATGAAGAAAAATGTTTGTCCTATGTCAAGCTTGAATACTTAGCGCTTTTGTGCAAGCTTCACAGATGGAGTCACCCCTATAGTATACACTGGAACACCTGTGTGGGACCCCCTAATAAAAAGGGTATTCTTGTGTCCCACACTAGTGCTTCAGTGTCCAGATGTGAAAACTGCTGCTGAGTATCCTCTCCTTACACAGAATCTAGTTTGCATTACATTCTAGTTACAAACCCATCTACACAACCAAATTATTTTAAGAGAAGTAGGCCATAAAAAATGTATTCAAATGCATATGGCCAAAACAATGGTGTTTTCTAGGCCGAACGAACAATGTTTCATACGAATGAACAATGTGCCCATGAACATGAAAGTTGCCATTTTAAACTGCACAACAGTTCCTAAAAGCACATGGAGCAGCACGAACGTAATAAAAATAAAGAATAGGAACGCAGCACAACTACTTACTTTTTTGCAGCACTCTCCTGATCCTTCTGTACTGCTCGTGCTCCCTTAATTTCAGGTCCGACCACCACTTCCTGAGCTGATCCTTGGATCGTCGTACCTCAAAATTCCCGTGCAGACTCTTGACCACTTTTGCCATTATCTTGGCCTTTCTGGCATTTGGGTTGGGGTAAGGTCCATACTCCCTGTCATAGTCGGCCTTCTTCAGGATGTTGACCATCTCCACCATCTCCACAAAGGACATATTTGATGCCTTAAATCGTCTCTGGATCGGGACGTTTCTGGGTCCGGGCTTTCCTCCTCCTCCTCCTCCTCGTTGGTGTAATTATCAGACACCTGCTCTGTCTCCGCCATGTGCTCTTCCCCACTGCGACGAACGAGAAGGGGCGGGGAATAAACTAGAAAGAATGTCAGGGGCGGGCGGAGTTTCACGCATGCGCAATGTCTCTAAAGCGTAACACGCGTGCGTAGTGCGTACGATCTGTGAGCGGAGGAAGTAGTATCGGAGGCGCCGATCGTGATAACAAAGGTAAGATTTAAAATTGGGCCTATACTGCTTATAGATTGAGGCCTGTATTTGGACAAGTTTAGAAGACTTTAGGCTGACATTAGGGTTTGTCTTGTGTTGTGTCTTGCAGTTAAAATGGATATCTTGAAGGATCATGACTTTATGCCAATCTTCATAGATATGTTCAGGGAGCTGCCCTGTCTGTGGCAGATAAACCACCCTGATTATAAGAACCAAACAAAGAGGAAGGCAGTGCTGGATAATTTGCTGCAATTTGTGAAGCCGGTGATCCCCACGGCAAACATCAACTATTTGAAGATCCTAATTGGTGGCCTGAGGAGCACTTATCTAAGGGAGCACAAGAAGTTCCAGGATTCCCAGAGATCAGGAGCAGCAGACGTTTATGTCCCCAGGCTATGGTACTGTGACAGACGGCATTTTCTGTCAGGTCAGACTGAACCCAGGCCAGCACTCTCCACTCTTCCTTCCATGCTTCCTTCCCCCCCCCCAGCTGAGGCTTCTGACACCCAACCTGGGCCTTCCAGGCAGCAACATGTGGAGGAGCCCAGCTTGAGCCAGGTATAGCATTCATCTAAATGTTGCTGGTTGTCCAGTCAATGATCTTAAATATACGTTAGTTTGGAGTACTAATTTATTATTGTGATTGATGAACCAAAAACTAAAACCATGTCTCTTTTTCATACACAGGGAAGTCTCAGCCAGGAGGTGGCTGGGCCAAGCAGGCTGCCTGATACCCAGGTCCCTCCCCTCTGCTTTCAAAGACAAAGTGGCAGGAAGAGGAGTAACCTGGAGGAGGCTGAAATTGGCCTATTTTGGAAGGCTACTGAGGCCCTCAGAACACCCCGCAGTGTGGAGGACTTTGCTGCCATAACTGTATGCAAAATGATGCAGAGGGAGGAGGGCCAATGACTCCTATGTGAGTTTTTAATTTTGGAAGCTGTAAATAAGGGGTTGAGGGGCCAAATCACATGTGCAACCCACATTTGTCAGATCACCCATAGTCCTCCTCCTTCTCCAGGTCCTACTCCTCCTCCTGTCACACCTCCAACACCAGAGCCACAGCGTAGAAGGAAGCGTCTAAGGAAGACCAGAGAGTGATGACCTTGGTTCAGTATGGTCTGGCAAAATATGCAGCCTCTTGTAGTACCATAGCCTGGGAACATACATGTCATCTGCTGCTTTCAGGATCTCTTGGACTTCTGGACCAGACTGCACTCCTTTACATATGGACTCCTTAGGCCACCAATTTTGCTGTAAAATAATTGATGTCTTCCCTGGGGGTCAAAGGCTTCACCAATTTATGATGTTTCTCCAGCATTGCCTCCCTCTTTGTTTGGTTCTGAGCCCTTAATAAAGGAATTTTTGTTTCAATTATACTCGCCTATGTGTGTTTTCCTTCAAAAAGGACAGTTTGTTTGTGAGGATTCAGGTACATTTCAAAAATACAATGTGAAATTAACAAGAGACATCAACACCAAGCAATCTCCTTGAGATTAAATAATACAAGATAATAAAGGTGTTGTGATAACTTGACACACAAAACACACACAAAAATATTCTGGAGTAAAAAAACAAAAAAAGATCAGCCTTGAAAAAAATACAAAACAAAAAAATAATAATATATATATTTTTTGTCAGATGTGACAAATCAAAATATATTGAGGAAATCACGATAAATAATAAAGAAATACGTTTGTGAGAAGTCTGTGTGACTATGAGCAGCAAAACTACTTCATTCTTCTAGCATTATAAAGAAGAAGAGAGTGCGCTGTATTAAACTATTTTAAACATTGCAGCCTGACGAAAGTGCTCTATCCATTCCGAACGCTAATTTTACCAGACCGAGCTGTTCCGTCTCGGAATTTCTTCTAAGCATGCGTGGCACTTTGTGCGTCGGAATTGGCCACACACGATAGGAATTGACGCAATCGGATTTTGTTGTTGGAAAATTTTATAGCCTGCTCTCAAACTTTGTGTGTCGGAAAATCCGATGAAAAATGTCCGATGGAGCCTACACATGGTCGGAATTTCCGACAACAAGCTCCGATCGCACTTTTTCCGTCGGAAAGTCCGACCGTGTGTACAGGGCATAAGAGTAAATCTATAGAATGTTATCACCCATACAGGCAGGGGCAGACTGACCATTGAGCCACTCGGGCACTGCCCGAGGGCCCTGGGCCACTAGGGGGCCCCATCAGGGTTGCCAGCCTCAGTAAAACCAGGGACAGTATGCATAAATCTGTGTTTTTTTTACATCTGTCTGTGTGTACATGTATGTGTATACTGTGTGATTGTGTACTGTGTGTGTGTATACTGTGTGGCCCCATAATCTCTGATTGCCTGGGGGGGCCCCATAATCTCCTATTGCCCAGGGGCCCCATGAGTTATCAGTCTGCCCCTGCATACATACAAGTACATATTTGGGGGGCACACCATACAATGCATTTAAATTCAAGATGGTGCTGCTGTAAGACCTATAAACAGTACAAAATATTTTACAGCGCACACATACAAGAATGCCCCTGCATACAGGAATCCTTAATGGATGATTTCGCCTCACTACAATTTTGAATTTTCATTCACTTTCTGTCTACATCACATTTTCCGCCAGAACAAAGACCTTCCCCTATGAGGACTTAGCAATAAAAACATGAAAGTAGATCTAACTTTTAACCATTATAGCCAAAACTTTTATATATATATATATATATATATATATATATATATATATATATATATATATATATATATATATATATATATATATATATATATATATAGCAAAGTTCCAAGGGGGAGGTGTATGTCGGTCATGGGTCATGGATGTATGTGCAATGCAATCAGGCCTTCCCAAAGGCCATAATATAGAAAAAGGATGGGATTGCTGCACAAAAAAATATTTAATGAAAAGATTAAAAATACATCAAGATTACATGGTATTCAAGGTTAACAGTTTCAGGCTTGAACAGATAACGCCCTTCTTCAAAACCAAAAACTTGTAACCTTGATTACCATGTAATCTTGATGTATTTTTAATCTTTTCCTTAAATACATTTTTGTGCAGCATTCTCAGCTCCTTTATATATACAGTTGTGCTCATAAGTTTACATACCCTGGCAGAATTTATGATTTCTTGGCCATTTTTCAGAGAATATGAATGATAACACAAAAACATTTATTTCACTTATGGTTAGTGTTTGGCTGAAGCCATTTATTATCAATCATCTGTGTTTACTCTTTTTAAATCATAATGGCAACAGAAACTGCCCAAATGACCCTGATCAAAATACCCTGGTGATTTTGGTCTGATAACAAGCAAACACGTTAACATTAAAGGTAACCATCCTCACATGTGATCTGTTTGCTTGTAATTAGTGTGTGTGTGTATAAAAAGTCAATGAGTTTCTGGACTCCCAATAGACTCTTGCATCTTTCATCCAGTGCTGCACTGATGTTTCTGGATTCTGAGTCATGGGGAAAGCAACAGAATGGTCAAAGGATCTGCAGGAAAAGGTAGTTGAACTGTATTAAACAGGAAATGGATATAAAAAGATATCCAAGGAATCGAGAATGCCAATCAGCAGTGTTCAAACTCTAATCAAGAAGTGGAAAATGAGGGGTTCTGTTGAAACCAAACCACGGTCAGGTAGACCAACTAAAGTTTCAGCCACAACAGCCACAAAAATTGTTCGGGATGCAAAGAAAAACCCACAAATAACTTCAGGTGAAATACAGGACTCTCTGAAAACATGCGGTGTGGCTGTTTCAAGATGCACAATAAGGAGGCACTTAAAGAAAGATGGGCTGCAAAGTTGAGTCGCCAGAAGAAAGCCATTACTATGCAAATACCACAAAGTATCCCGCTTACAATGTGCCAAACAGCACAGAGACAAGCCTCAAAACTTCTGTCACAAAGTCATTTGGAGTGATGAGACCGAAATTGAGCTTTTTGGTCACAACCATAAACACTTCATTTCGAGAGGAGTCAACAAGGCCTATGATGAAAGGTACTGAGGTGGATCGTGAATGTTTTGGGGATGTGTGAGGCACAGGAAATTTGGTCAAAATTGTTGGCAAGATGTATGTTATCAGAAAATACTGGAGGAACATTTGCATTCATCAGCCAGGAAGCTGCGCATGGGACGTACTTGGACATTCCAACATGACAATGATCCAAAACACAAGGCCAAGTCGACCTGTCATTGACTACAGCAGAATAAAGTGAAGGTTCTGGAGTGGCCATCTCAGTCTCCTGACCTCAGTATCATTAAGCCACTCTGGGGACATCTCAAACGTGTAGTTCATGCAAGACAGCCCAAGAATTTACAGGAACTGGAGTCTTTCTTCCAAAAGGAATGGGCAGCTTTACTATCTGAGAAGATAGTCATCCACAAATACCACAAAAGACTTCAAGCTGTCATTGATGTTAAAGGGGGTAATAAATGGTATTAAGAACTGGGGTATGTAAACTTTTGATCAGGGTCATTTGGGTAGTTTCTGTTGCCATTATAATTTAAAAAGAGTAAACAGAGTTGATTGATAATAAATGGCTTCAGCCAAACACTAACCATGAGTGAAAGAAAAGTTTTTGTGTTTTTTTTTTTTTTTTTTTTTCCTACATACATTTTAAATGAGTTGAGTCCCAGACTATTCTATAACTCAACATGCCTGCACTAGTTAAATGCTCTTCCTTGCAGAATTTTGTAGTTGAATACTTTAAAAATACTTTCTACCATTTTACCACTGATAAAATATTACACCATCATACGAGGAAAGACATGAGGGGTGATACCAATGGCAAGAAAGGCAGCATTAAAAGCCTGGCAGAGGTTCCATGCCTTCTTTAGGGCCTGTGTTAATAGTGTTTGGCTTTGTGCAGATGAGCAAGTGCAGCTTATTTTTAGGTACATTCCCCTTGTATTTGAAATCAGTTTTGGACACTTCTGAGATCACTCTCCGTTCTTTGACAGGTGCATTTGATCTGCAGTAAACCTTCTTCTCACCTGCTGCATTATCTGCTTCAGGCCATTTCGGACCTTTATCCTGGGGTGCTACTGCACTGAATGCTGTTCCCACCTCAGACAAAGCGTGTCATTCAGTGGAGAAGTAAGGACTGTAACACTGGAGGAGGAGTTAGGACTCCACCAGACTGTCCAGAAGACCCTAAAAAGGTATTTAAGGACAAGGGTATGTTTTTATTGTCAGTCCAAAAACATATTATATATTATTTTGTAAATATTGTATTACATCTTTTCATGTGACAACACTGAAGAAATGACACTTTGCTACAATGTAAAGTAGTGAGTGTACAGCTTGTATAACAGTGTAAATTTGCTGTCCCCTCAAAATAGCTCAACATGCAGCCATTAATTTCTAAACCGCTGGCAACAAAAGTGAGTACACCCTTAAGTGAAAATGTCCAACTTTGGCCCAAATTGGGTGTCATTTGACTCGTGAGTGTTACAAGTTCTCAGGTGTGAATGGAGAGCAGGTGTGTTAAATTTTGTGTTATCGCTCTCACTCTCTCATACTGGTCACTGGAAGTTCAACATGGCACCTCATAGCAAAGAACGCTCTGAGGATCTGAAAAAAAGAATTGTTGCTCTACATAAAGATGGCCTAGGCTATAAGAAGATTGCCAAGACCCTGAAACTGAACTGCAGCACGGTGTTGAAGACCATACAGTGGTTTAACAGGACAGGTTCCACTCAGAACAGGCCTCGCAATGGTCGACCAAAGAAGTTGAGTGCACATGCTCAGCATCATATCCAGAGGTTGTCTTTAGGAAATAGATGTATGAGTGCTGCCAGCATTACTGCAGAGGGTGAAGGGGTGAGGGTCAGCCTGTCAGTGCTCAGACCATACGCTGCACACTGCATCAAACTGGTCTGCATTGCTGTTGTCCCTCTTTTAAAGATGATGCACAAGATGATGCACAAGAAAGCCCACAAGAAAGCCCACAAACAGTTTGCTGAAGACAAGCAGACTAAGGACATGGATTACTGGAACCATGTCCTGTGGTCTGATGAGACCAAGAGAAACTTATTTGGTTCAGATGGTGTCAAGCGTGTGTGGCGGCAACCAGGTGACGAGTACAGAGACAAGTGTGTCTTGCTTACAGTCAAGCATGGTGGTGGGGCTGTCATGGTCTGGGGCTGCATGAGTGCTGCTGGCACTGGGAAGCTACAGTTCATTGAGGGAACCATGAATGCCAACATGTACTGTGACATACTGAAGCAGAGCATGATCCCCTCCCTTCAGAGACTGGGCCGCAGGGCAGTATTCCAACATTATAACATCCCCAAACACAACTCCAAAACGACCACTGCCTTGCTAAAAAAGCTGAGGGTACCTGCTCAAGGACATTGAACATTTTGGGACTCTATCACACTTTAAAATCAACTACGCAAAATCGCAAGCCCTAAATATCACACTTACACCACAGGAACTTGAACGGTGTCAATCTCTCTTCCCTTTTCAGTGGAGCCAAAGCTCAATAACGTATCTAGGCATTCAAATCCCCACCAACTTAGATGAGATATACAAGATCAATTTCCTCCAGGCCTTGAAAAAAGCCCAATATGACTTGACAGAATGGGGACCCCTCAACATCTCATGGTTCGGTCGCTCAGCCCTCTTAAAAATGATAATTTTACCAAGATTCCTATACTTCATCCAATGCATACCTATCAATCTACCGGCTGCCTTCTTTGCTACATACAGGAAGATGTGCAATCAATTTTTGTGGCGAGGTTCACCCCCACGCATAAAATTCACTCGACTCACGCGACCAAAACTTGAGGGAGGCATAGGCCTACCGGATCTCCATAAATATTTCCTGGCAAGCCATTTGGCTCGGGTGGTGGACTGGAATGTCCACGAACCGGGCAAAACATGGGTCACTCTGGAGAAATCATTTTCTCACCTCCCACTAGAATCTCTACCCTGGATTCTACCTGTACAGGTTCCACAGCAGGCATCAACACACCCTTTGATATCGGCCTCATTAAATGCGTTTAGAAGAGCTACCAATCTCTTTCACATATCTTCTATACCAGGCCCCTTAACTCCCCTGAGGGGGAACCCTGAGTTCACTCCTGGGCTATCACACTCCTTCCTTAAACAACTTTGGCCATATAATAAAATACTAGCACATCAGTTTTTTGCTGACAAAACACCTAGATCATACGAGAACCTAGTCGACCTTTCTCTGCTCAAATCCTTCCCTTTTTGGACGTACAGACAGATTCGACATTTCCTTTCTACTCAAGGAACAATTCCAACTTGGACCAGACAACTAACTCTATTTGAGGACATTTGCACCCGCACCTCTCCACAGAGACATCTCATCTCCCACATACACAACACACTCTCAGAAGGCGCCACATGCTCTCTTGACACAGCACATAAAGCTTGGGAAACAGATCTTCAGATGACCCTGACAGAAGAGGACTGGACACGGATCAATGAATACATACATAAGGGCTCCCCTAATGTAGCCATTCAGGAGAACGGATATAAAATCCAAACACGCTGGTATAGGACTCCATCACTTCTACATAAGTTCTGCCCTTCTGTCCCAGACACCTGCTGGAGGTGTGGGAAAGCTAAAGGGACTATGTTACACATATGGTGGGACTGTGAACTATTACAACCCTTTTGGAAGGATGTACACGACCTCATCTCACATATCACAACATACACTTTGACCTACTCACCTGCTCAATATCTTCTCCACCACACCCACCTGACTAAGAGTGAATATTTCAAATCTTTGGCTATGCATTTGGTGAATGCGGCTAGGCTCTGTATACCAATACATTGGCGATCTACCTCCATCCCCACAATAGGGGAATGGTTCCGGAGGGTTTCCAGGATAGAGGAGATGGAGGAGTTAGTACACATCTCTCAGGAACGGATTCAAAAGTTCACGACCACGTGGTCTTGCTGGATTTACTTCAAAACAACCCAGCGATACAGAACACTTCAACATTGACAACTATGATGGCCTAATCGAGAGGTCAAACAATTATATAACTTCATAACCCAGAATCAGTACAATTTGAGAAACCTGGAGGGGGGGGGAGTCCCGCGTCGGGAGATTAGACGGACCGGACTTTTCGCTACCTTTCTCTTTGTATCTCTTCTTTCCCCTTTTTTCTTTTCTTTTCTTCTCTCCTTTTCTCTTCTTTCTTCACCTTTCCCACGAAATACATTCCCTGCCACCACAAGGGGCTTCCTATAACTCCCGTCTGAGCAGACTAGATGTGGTTACGTAAATTTGGATATGTCTGTACCAAACTATACCAAACTATATAAATGTAATACATATGTAACCGAGATCAACATGTACAAAAGGAATGTAAAATACCACTATTTCAGTGTAAATTGTTGTACAATTACTTTTGTTAATAAACATTATTATGGAAAAAAAAAAAAAAAAAGCTGAGGGTAAAGGTGATGGACTGGCCAAGCATGTCTCCAGACCTAAACCCTATTGAGCATCTGTGGGACATCCTCAAATGGAAGGTGGAAGAGCACAAGGTCTCTAACATCCACCAGCTCTGTGATGTTGTCATGGAGGAGTGGAAGAGGACTCCAGTGGCAACCTGTGAAGCTCTGGTGAACTCCATGCCCAAGAAGGTTAAGGCAGTGCTGGAAAATAACAGTAGCCAGACAAAATATTGACACTTTGGGCCCAATTTGGACATTTTCACTTAAAGTAGAGGTCCACCACAAAAAAAAATGCACCAAAAAATCCCTAAAAAATTGGAGGAAAAAAAATTTGAAATGGCTGTTGCTAGGCAGTCTTCCTAATCTGCCTCTTCCTACGCCGCGGTGATGTTCTGTCTTCTCCTCCCTGCCTTGTCTTCTGTGGAATGGGGCACTGTGAATTATGGGAACTGTGTGTGTCCCACAACACATTGCGTCCCATTCACAGAGCGCTGCGTGACTCGCCCATGCACAGTAGGAAACGGGCAGTGAAGCCGTAAGGCTCCACTGCCTGTTTCCCTTAGTTAGGATGGCGGTGCCGGGACCTGAGAGCCGAGGGACAGGTCGGCCTCGGGCGGCCAACATTGCAGGCACCCAGGACAGGTAAGTGTGCTTATTTAAAGTCAGCAGCTACAGTGTTTGTAGCTGCTGACTTTTAATTTTTTTTTTTCCCGGCTGGAAACCCCCTTTAAGGGTCTACTCACTTTTGTTGCCAAAGGTTTAGAAATTAATCTCTGAGTGTTGAGTTATTTTGAGGGGACAGCAAATTTACACTGTTGTACAAGCTGTACACTCACTACTTTACATTGTAGCAAAGTGTCATTTCTTCAGTGTTGTCACATGAAAAGATATAATAAAATATTTACAAATGTGAGATACTGTGTATATATATATATATATATATATATATATATAATATATATATATATATATATATATATATATATATATATAATATATATCTATATATATTATTATTATACATATACTCATAGCTTACGCAGCGCTTCACAATGTAGAGGGGGGGGCAGCACAATTACAGCACAGTTCAATACACAAGGGACAGGAGGGCCCTGCTCATAGAGCGTACATTCTAAAACATATATATATATATATATATATATATATATATATATATATATATATATGTAGAGATAAAAATGTTCTGCTTTAAATATTAGTGGAGATTATTATACAATATTGTGTATTTTTTATTTTGCTATATATGCTACAAATACGGTATATTTTCTTTTTTCTTTCATTACAAAGCTGTTGCTCAGTAACAACATAGTCTACAAAACACATATCTACAGGTATTAGATGACAATTATCCAATGCTTTGGACAGTATAGAAGGACACAGTTAATGACTCTACTGATTTCCATTATGCAGATTTCATCACACATAACATGAAAATTGAAACTGCTTATATAAATATAGTTCAAGATGCAATAAATAATGTTCATGTTACCAAAACATTTCCAGACAGTAGCACCAGCAATGTTTGCGCACACAGACGTCAGCAGAGAAGGTAACTGAAGATTATCTCTTGTGTACATTTACTGAGTTAAAATCTTTTCGTTCTTTGAAATAGAAATGTATGATCTTTAAAGGGTTGGCCGGCCCATTCAGCATAATCTCAATGTTTGGAGAATCAATTGAACAGCAGAGAGGAACTTCCAGAGCCAACTAATCCACTACACAAGATGGCATGGTAAATTTATTTCTGAACAGACTTAACATATTATTAAGCATTACAGATGATTGAATTAAATCCCTAAATCATTTCAGTTATTTTTGCCTTTGATCTGCCCTTAGAAATGCAAACTATTTAAAAAAAAAAACTTTTATATGTCTATAGTTTTTTTCTTTATCAGTAGTGCAATAATTATTTGTAAGAATAGCCCTCTACCTCATCATTCACACTATAATTAACAACCTCACCAGGGTCCTTCCCTGGTTTTGGGAATGCCGAATTCATATCTGAATGAAGTGTATGAGCAGCCCACAGGGCACTAAAGCACTTCTTTAAGTGAGGCACTAAAGTATTAGCACATTTCTGATAGTATAGAACAAAAAACCAGTCGAGGCCAGGCGCAGAAGCACGCTTCGTCAATTTGATGGCCTGAAGAACTTCTGACACTAATATAGGTGATCCATTAGCTCCCTGTGGGACACAGCTAATTTTGGGATCTTGACCGAAGAGAGAAAAGACCTAGGACTACTCGACTCAGCCAGAGTAGTAGACTGGTAAAGCTGAGAATAAAATTTATGGAACTCTACTAAGGCCTTTTGTGGGTCCTGAGTATATGCACCAGACGAACAGCGAATTTTAGGAGGAGCAGATAATCGTGTTCTAGGACTAAGTTTTTCTGCATATAGAATTACCCCATCGACCAGCGGATAATCTCTTCAGCTCTGGTAGTGAGCAATAGATTGAGGGATAACCAGGTAGAATTAAGAGTAACACTGTTCAGACAAAGTTTATGTGCCGCACAGAGAGATTGGAGCTCATTGTCCAGCCGCTCTATGTCCACCTTATGTTCGCAATTTATCCGAGGCGCAATTTGGATAAGCTTCCCCTGAAGTGTTGCTTTGTGTGCGGCCCACAAGGTAATTGGCAAGATGGAATCAGAGAGGTTCAACTGGAAATATTCCACAATACCTTTTTCTTTTTCAGTACATCTAACTGGGTCACTTAAGATGGATTCATTAAGGTGCCAATTGCAAGGCTTATTGCCAGGAGTAGAGCGTACGATAGAGATTGAGACAATAGCATGGTCAGACCAAGACATTTCTCTAATGCAAGCCTGATGAATGGAAGGGACGGGGAGGATCGAACAAAAACATGATCTATCCTAGCATAAAGATTATGTGCATGAGAATAATGGGTATAATCCCTTGTAGACAAGTGTTTTTCATGCCAAATATCCACTAGGCCCTGGGAGTGGAGCAACCTTGCCACCCGAAGACTCGCCCTAATTGGAAGGCGCAACTGGGCCCCCACTGGCTTGGATTTATCGAGACTTAAATCCAAGAAAAGGTTCGAATTGCCACCACACACCACCAGACCCTCAAAGTGTTGAGACAGAGTGTGAAACACGCTAGTAAAAAAAGCAACTTGATCTGTATTGGGGTCATAGTAGGAGAGGAAAGTATACAACAGGGAACCCTTCCCTGTAGCCCTTCAGTAAAGGTAGCGACCATTGGAGGCTTTGACTTCTGAGTAAAGGGGGCATTTTTAGAGAAGAGAATAGCCACCCCCACAGTTTTGTTTTCTGCATTAGCAGTATAAATTTCGGGAAAATGTTTATGGAGAAAAGATGGCTAATACGAAGCAGGAAAATAGGTCTCCTGCAAAAAGACAATGTCTGCCTGTTGGGAATGATAATATTAGAAGGCTTTACGCTGCTTCATCAGGGAACAAGGGCCCTGGGTGTTATGGGAAAGTAGTCTCAGATTCAGAGGTTTAGACAAGGCCATGTGGTGTACTAGTGTACGGAAAAATTGAGGCATGGGGCTGCTAAGATGCTGCTTACCTCCCTCCGGATCAAAGGAAGCCACCCGTCCAAAGTTTAAAGCCCAGGTCCCCAACAAGTAGCAAGCAGATAGGTCATTTCCCCAGGCTTCCAAAGGAGAAAAAAAAGGGAAGAAAAAAGACAAAAGTTAGGGAAAGACACAGTTAAAGAGACAAGAACATTCAGCTTAGAACAATACACAACATCTATCATAAAGTCCGCAAGAGATACCAACGCCTGCGATAAAAAATACCTAACCCAAGTCAGGGCACAAGAATCAACCTGTACCATGAGTCAGTGGGGTACAACCAACTGGGGCTTACCTAAGCCAACCTGAACCTAAATAATAAAAAGGAGGCAAAATGTTAGTAAAAGAACTGCTTTAAGAGCAACCGTTTTACACTTTACACTTAAGTGGGATGTGAAAAGTTCTAACAGTAAAACAATAAAACTGTCCCTCCAAACAAAGCTGCTGTAAATAAACACATATATAAATGTCAAAAAAGACAAAAGTTCAAGGACCTGGGCGTAAGCCTTAAAGCCCCCGAAAGACCATTAGGGGTCAGTGAGAATTAACCAGTAAAAAAAAAAAAATGAAAAATCAGATGTGTAGGAGGTTCTGCAACATTCAAGAGGGAAGATCAGCCAAGATCTCTGTGGAGTGGAAAACACCTTCTAGCAAGAGCTGGACTTCATGATGGTCGAATATTCCTTGATGAATGAGTGCCTTGCAAATGCCAGAGCAGTGAGATTGAGCGAGTAGGGAACACATCATCAGCTAGTGCATAAAGGAAACAGCAGGGTCTGGGATGCTCACTGTCCCAGTGGGAAGGACATCTAGCCCACTGGGAGTGCTGGAACAGGCAGAGAATGGCAGTCAGGGCACAGAGCTCCTAGGCTAAGCAGTCATCTTGCCGGAGCCTGCACATGTGCCCCAGCATGGATTTTATTTAATAAAAAATGTTCACATTCTTTTCATGTCAGCACTGTTAATCTTTTGCAGCCTCTTTGCATCCATTTATTGTCTACATGCATGTACTTCAGCACTGGTGAACATCATAGTTAACAGAAGATTACCTGCTGGTGTGAATAAGAGAAACATGTCCATTGGCATGGCCGTTTGCAGTCCCTATTGAAAGAGTGAGTGAAAGGGTGACAATACATAAAAACAACTTAGAGGGAATGTGTTATCAACCTGTAACAGGAAACATCAGCACAATTTAAAATATTAAAAATTACTTTTGAAATGACATTAACATGTTAAAGCTAATATGAGGGTTTAGTGGTTTGGTTTACATGTACTTTACACATCTCTACAGGAGTGTAGTGCTGTAGATGATCCTAGGAGATCAGCAGTGGAATGAAGTGCTTTATTCCATTCTCACAATTTGACAACTCCTCCTCCATTCTTTCCCATAATCCCCTGACTTTTTGGGCCTCCACACTGCAGCACATGATGTTATATACTGTACATGTGTTTAAATGAAATGACATTCTGGATTAGGTTGCTTTCCAAATGTGGATATTGTCATTCCATGTTATATAAATATGTGGAACTCAAATAATGGTGGATCATATCTTCCTGTTACTGTCATACTGTCACCATCCTCCCCACTGTACTATAATTGTCTTTTACCTTATTCCTGCTTCTGGAGAATCATCTCCATCTTATGACTTCATTCCAAGACATTGATGAGCTCAGCTATGTTGCATTCCAATGCATTGCCTTACATAAACATTCCCACATCAAATAGTTTAACATCTGAACTCTCCCCAGTACAGTGTGTGTGTGTACAACATGTTAAAAATAATTGATGTACACATAATCAGGTGCTAAATATGCAGCCTCATAGTTGTTATGGCTAGAATGGTCAGAATCCTGGCCCAAGCAGTTCATTGGCTTTGTAATGGAACAGGTGTATCATGACCTTGATATTTGTATGTTCTCCCTGGGATGGTGTCAGTTTCACAAAAAACAAACCACAGTAATAATAGTCAGTAATTGGAGTTACAGTTGCTGGCCTTTCCAGAAAAGGTTTAGGAATGGCAGGATTATCCTTCCGCAAGACAAACTGAACAGAGGTAACAGAAATCACATAAAGACACACATTCTACATTCATAATAATAGAACTGTTAGCACAGTACTCAGTATTGTATGACGTATACTATACAGTTGGAAAGTGGTTGTGAACATGGTAATATGATGACTTTAACAAATTAAAATAATTGTCTGT
The DNA here is from genome assembly GCF_042186555.1 of Aquarana catesbeiana. Classification (NCBI taxonomy): domain Eukaryota; kingdom Metazoa; phylum Chordata; class Amphibia; order Anura; family Ranidae; genus Aquarana; species Aquarana catesbeiana. Next base: position 638,791,491 of record NC_133325.1, read on the forward strand.
AAATATCATAAATCTTAGATATATGTGGCACTTTCTTAATGCAGACATTAGTAATTATCACATTTCACCATAATTAATTTTCAGTTTTTCTTTATTAATTAATGGGACCTTTAATTGCTAAACTTGCACTTTATTGAACAGATGCAAGGTTAGAAGCAATAATGTAGAACAGGTTCAGAATGGCAGTGTATCTGATTAAGACAAGTGCACAGACACGGACTCCTCACAACAATATCTTTATTACTCAATAAGGTCAACATCTGCATATAATAGTTTCTATAAAGCAGCCCATAGGTGATTCTATTTAGTGTTAATTTTAAAGGCTTATATGCAAATTATTGCCATAAAAAATGTATGGGGACCCGGGTACTGCCCCAAAAAAAGTTTTTAAAGCAACCGTTTTTTCAGGAGCGGTGATTTTAATAATGCTTAAAATGAAACAATAAAAGTGAAATATTTCTTTAAATATCACGCCTGGGGGGATGCCCTTAGGCTGCCTGAAAAGTGGTGCATCTGTGTGATGTGCCGCAGCAAAATGACATTTCTAAAGGAAAAATGTCATTTAAACTTGCTCGCAGCTGTAATATATTGCCAGCTCCTGGCAATATAGATGAAAAATCAATGAAAAAATCAGAGTTGCCCCCCCCCCAGTCCATACCAGGCCTTCAGGTCTGGTATGGATTTTAATGGGAACTCCATGCCAAAATGTAAAAAAAAATTGGCGTGGGATACCCCCCAAAATCCACAGCAGACCCTTAACTAAGCAAGCAGCCCTGCAAGCCAGGAAAGGGGGGGCCGAGCAAACGCCCCCCCACCTGAACCATACCAGGCCGCTTGCCCTCAACATGAGGGGGGTGCTTTGGGGTCCCCCCAAAGCACCTTGTACCCATGTTGAAGGGGACAAGGGCCTCCTCCCCACAACCCTGGTCCAGTGGTTGTGGGGGTGGTTGTGGGGGTCTGTGGGTGGGAGGCTTATTGGAATCTGGAAGCCCCCTTTAGGCCCCCCCTTGCCTATATAACAGCTGTCAAAGCCAAGAGACAGCAGTCGGTGGGGGGCCTATCATCGAGGCAGAGTTTTGGTTTTATTTTCTATTTTTCGGGTCCGTCGGGCGGCGTGATTGAAGATGGATGGACATTGTGGGACACTTTTTTTTCTTTTCTTTTTTAAAAAAGGAATTGTCAAAAACTGTCTATTGTGATTTTTACTTTTTGACACTTTTTTTGGTGAATGGGTAGGGGTACAATGTACCCAGTACCCATTCACATAGGGGGGCAGGGATTTGGGGGCCACCTTGTTAAAGGGGGCTTCCAGATTCTAATAAGCCCCCACCCACAGATCTCCATAACTACTGGATATGGGTTTTGGGGGGACCTCACACTTTTTTTTATTTTGGCGTGGAGTTCCCCTTAAAATCTATACCAGACCAAAAGGACCTGGTATGGATTTTGGGGCGACCCCGTGACTTTTTTTCTTAATTCTGTCATAGGGTTCCCCTTAACCACTTTAATGCACTATTATATATTATATACTCTGCACTGACTGCACTGTATATATATATATATATATATATATATATATATATATATATATACTAGACCAGTGATGGCGAACCTTGGCACCCCAGATGTTTTGGAACTACATTTCCCATGATGCTCATGCACTCTGCAGTGTAGTTGAGCACCATGGGAAATGTAGTTCCAAAACATCTGGTGTGCCAAGGTTGGCTATCACTGTGCTAGACTGTTTGTACTGTACATATAGTACATTGCCTGCACTGTATACATATTCTACACTGACTACACCATATATATATATATATATATATATATATATATTGAACTGCCTGCATGCCACTATCTAACCTGCCTAATCTAGCACAAGTTCTCAATCTCTCTCCATTAATGCACACTATACACGGCTGCCGTGTAAGCAGCCTTATATAGGGTGGGGCGTGGATTTAGCCCCCTGTGCCATGATTGGCCAAAGGCACCCTGCCTTTAGCCAATCATGGCTCTCACAGCAGATCACGCTGTGATTGGCCAAAGCATGCAGGTCAGGTTCATACTTTTGTTAATCAGCAGCCGACAGTGCAGTGCATTATGGGGTGCTCTGCGGAGATCAAATTTTCTGCAAACGCCCCATATGTTCATTTGATCTACAAACAAATGAACACCCGATGTTCGAGTCGAATTTACGCTTGACTCAAACATCCATAATGGGGAATGCTTCCAGCAGCGCTATTGTATGCCGGAGGAGGGGGGGGGACCGCCAGTAGAACACAATGAGTACTGCTAGCGGCTATAGCCACCAGCACTAATAGCATGTAAAAAATCTGACAGGCTGGTTTGACTTGGGTACAATCAGCCTGCCCATTTAAGGATCTAAATTTGTCCAGTCCCTGTTGAACCGGCCAAATTTCGATTCATGTATGGCCAGATTGAGAGTCTCTATGACAAGTCAATAAAGAGGACAGTGTTGAAGAAACCAGTGTGACCATTGAGCACCTGGTCGTGGCCGGTTTATGGTGAAATTATGTTCTTTCCACTTCCAGATTATGGCCCCAACAGTGCTCATTGGAACATTCAGAAGTTTAGAAATTCTTCTATAACCAATGCATCAGTATGTTTTGCATCAATAGGGTTGCAAAGGTCTTGGGGGAGCTCTTTGCTTTCACCCATTATGAGACGTTTCTTGTGTGACACCTTGGTAATGAGACACCTTTTTATAGGCCATCATTGAGACTGAACCAGCTGATGTTAATTTGCACTGACAAGGGGCAAGATTGCTTTCTAATTACTGGTAGATTTTGGCTGGTGTCTTGGCTTTTCATGCCTTTTTGCACCTCCCTTTTTTTCATGTGTTCAATACTTTTTCCCTGTGTCATTCCATTTTATTACACATTACTTAATTTCTGAACTTATTTGTTTGGTTTCTTTGTATGTATGGATCGCATGGGTTGTTTCTAACATGCGGTGAAAATTTAATGTCAGTGGCACCTTTAGAAATATGTCTACCTATAAAAATGGTGACGTGTTAAATATTTGGTTTACCCGTTGTACACAAGTAAAACTTATGTCGGAGGATTTGTTTAATCCCTGTGGATCACCTGATTCTATTCACTACACTGGGTATATGAGAGGGTTTACAACCACTTTAACAAGTATGTATGAAACTACAGGTATGTATGTAACTACTATGTAATTCAAGTCAAACTGAGTTTCACTACTTCATTAAAACAGTTCAGGACACAGCCACTTGAGATTATCCTTCCTTCACAGTGAAGTCCAGGCTAGCTCTAATAACACTGGGGAACAGCTGGAGGGATCCAAGGCCCAAGAACAGAAGGCCACTCCACTGGAACTGGGGTACTTCAGTAGCAATTGTGAAGGGGTAGCTGCATACTTTTGAGAAGCTGTGCGCTATTAGGCTCTGACCCGAATGCACGCATGACAGTTCTGAAAATGAATTGCCCCTTATCTGGCTGTGGACTATTTGCCCAGCCACCTGTACCATAAAAGAGATAGCCTGTGCCTGCTCTTGCATCTGAGCATGATGAGTAAATGGGCATTGCGCTACACTTCACCCCACTTGAACTTGCTGTTCCTGGCAATTCTGCAGACATTTTAAATTTATACTGTGCAAAGCATAATGGGATTCTCCAAAAGTTAAGTCTCTGGGAGTGCCTTAGGGGTTTGGTCTTGGTTCCTTTCAGAATGAGAGGTGACACATCTCTGTCTTCAGTTAAATCAATTGATGGTGGTTCAGAGGACTCTACAGCACAAATAATGGCTTAAGGTGGGTGACCACTGGACTGTGTAATGTTGTGACTCATTTTTCTTGGGTTTGTTTTCTCTGGATATTGTAGACTGATACAGTGCCTTGCAAAATTATTCACCCCCCCTTGGAATTTTTCGTGTTTTGTTGCCTCACAACCTGGAATTACATTGATTGTTTGAGGATTTGCATCATTTAATTTACAGACATGCCCACAACTTTGAAGATGTTCTTTTTTTTATTGTGAAGCAAACAAAAAATAGGACAAAATAACAGAAAAAGTAAATGTACATAACTATTAACCCCACCCCCCCCCCAAAGTCAATACTCAGTAGAGCCACTTTTTGCGGCTATCACAGCTCCAAGTCGCTTTGGATAAGTCTCTATCAGCTTGCCACATTTTACCACTGGGATTTTTGTCAATTCCTGCTTGCAAAACTGCTCCAGATCCTTCAAGTTGGATGGTTTGCGCTTGTGAACAGCAATCTTTAAGTCTGACCACAGATTTTCTATTTGATTGAGGGCATTGTTCTTCTGGAAGGTGAACCTTCGTCCTAAAGAAAAAATTTGCGCTAATCAAAATGTGTAAGCAAGCAGCCAGCAAAGTTTGTTGATATCAAACATAAAATCCAATAAAACACGTATTGCGGCGCTAAATCCAATAACTAAAAAACAATCCAGAAAAGTCTGAAGAATGGGAGAAGTCCAATCACCCAATATAGTGCAGATGTGAAGGGGCACTCGTCACCACGTGATAATGTAGTCTGCTTACCAGAAGGCTGTAAAAATTAGGCATATATAGATATTCCTCAATAACATCCAGCAAGTCCAGCTCCCTGGAACCCCTCGTCATCACAGACAGCAACCTCCGAATGACTTCCTTCACAGATAAACAAATCCCAATAATCACATCAGAGGTGGGACTTTCCAATATGCAGTCATCAAATACCCAGGAGGAGAAATGAAGGACCCATAGTGAAGCCCGTGATGGTAATAAAACAATTTATTGTAGTAACTTACAGTTATGCCCCGTACACACGGTCGGATTTTCCGATGGAAAATGTCTGATCGGAGCGTGTTGTCGGAAATTCCGACCGTGTGTGGGCTCCATCGGACATTTTCCATCGGATTTTCCGACACACAAAGTTTGAGAGCAGGCTATAAAATTTTCCAACAACAAAATCCGATCGCGTCAATTCCTATCGTGTGTGGCCAATTCCGACGCACAAAGTGCCACGCATGCTCAGAAGAAATTCCAAGACGGAACAGCTCGGTCTGGTAAAATTAGCGTTCGCAATGGATACAACACTTTCGTCACGGTGCAATGTTAAAAATGGTTTAATACAGCGCACTCTCTTCTTCTTTATAATGTGAGAAGAATGAAGTAGTTTTGCTGCTCATATTCACACAGACTTCTCACAAACTTCTTTCTTTATTATTTATCGGGATTCCCTCAATATATTTTGATTTGTCACATCTGACAAATATATTTTTTTTTTGTTTGTTTTTTTAAAGGCATTTTTTTTTTTTTTTTTTTTTTTTTTTTTTAGGTTTGTATTTTTTCCAAGGCTGATCTTTGTTTTATTTTATTTTTAGTTTTACTCCAGAATATTTTTGTGTGTGTTTTATGTGTCAAGTTACCACAACACCATTGATATCTTATATTATTTAATCTCAAGGAGATTGTTTGGTGTTGGTGTCCCTTGTTAATTTCACATTGTACTTTAGAAATGTACCTGCCTCCTCACAAACAAACTGTCCTTTTTGAAGGAAAACACACATAGGAGAGTATAATTGAAACCAAAAATCCTTTATTAAGGGCTCAGAACCAAACAAAGAGGGAGACAACACTGGAGAAACAGCAGAAATTAGCAAAGCCTTGGACCCCCAGGGCAGACATCAATTCTTTAACATCAAAATTGGTGGCCTGAGGAGTCCATATGTAAGGGAGTGCAGTCTGGTCCAGAAGTCCCAGAGATCCGGAAAGCAGCAGATGACATCTGTGTCCCCAGGCTGTGGTACCACAAGAGGCTGCATCTTTTGCCAGACCAGACTGGACCCAGGGTCATCACTTTCTGGTCTTCTTTCCACGCTGTGGCTCTGCTGTTGGAGATGTGGCAGGAGGAGGAGTAGGACCTGGAGGAGGAGGAGGAGGACTAGTAGGACCTGGAGGAGGAGGAGAAGTAGAAGGACCTGGAGGAGGAGGAGGAGGACCATGTGTGAGGTCACAAATGTGGGTAGAAGATGTTATTTGGCCCCTCAACCCCTTATTGAGAGCTTCCAACATTAATGACTCACACATGAGTTGTTGGCCCTCCTCCATCCGCTGCATTTTACAGGCAATTATGCCAGCAAAGTCCTCCCCCACAGTGTGGGGGGCTGTCAGGGCCTCTGTAGCCTTCCAAAATAGACCTATGGCAGCCTACTCTCGGGTACTCCTCTTCCTGCCACTTTCTCTTTGCGGGTGTAGGAGAGGGACCTGCATATCAGGCAGCCTGCTCGGCCCAGCCACCTCCTGGCTGAGACTTCCCTGTGTATGAAAAAGGGACATGGTTTTAGTTTCTGCATCATCAATCCCAAACATAAATTAGTACTCCAAACTAACATCTAGTTAACATCATTGATTGGACAACCTGAACTATTTAGAGGAATGCTATACCTGGCTCAAGCTGGGCTCCTCCACATGTTGCTGCCTGGAAGGCCCAGGTTGGGTGTCAGAAGCCTCAGCTGGGGGGGAAGGAAGCTTGGAAGGAAGACTGGAGAGTGATGACCTGGGTTCAGTCTGGCCTGCCAGTAAATGTAGCCTGTCATAGTACCACATCCTGGGGACATAGATGTCATCTGCTTCTCCGGATCTCTGCGAATCCTGGACCTTCTTGTGCTCCCTTAGATAAGTGCTCCTCAGGCCACCAATTAGGATCTTCAAATAGGTGGTGTCTGCCGTGGGGATCACCTGCTTCACAATTTCCAGCAATTGATCCAGTGCTGCCTTCCTCTTTGTTTGGTTCCTATAATGTGGGTGGTTTATCTGCCACAGACAAGGCAGCTCCCTGAACATGTCAATGAAGATTGCCATAAAGTCGGTATCGTACAAGATATCCATTTTCACTGCAAGACACAACACAAGACAAACCCTAATGTCAGGCAAAACTCTCCTAATCTAGTTACAATATAGGCCTCAATCTACAAGCAGTATAGGCCCAAGTTTGGCTCTTACCTTCGTTATCACGATCGGCGCCTCCGATACTCCTTCTTCCGCTCACAGATCGTACGTACTACGCACGCGTGTTACGCTTTATACACACTGCGCATACGTGTAACTCCGCCCGCCCCTGACCTTCTTTCAAGTCTATTCCCCGCCCCTTTTCGTTCGGCGCAGTGGGTGAAGAGCACATGGCGGAGTCAGAGCAGGTGCGTGCTAATTATAACAACGAGGAGGAGGAAAGCCCGGATCCGGAAACGTCCCGATCCAGAAGGAGACGATTTAAAGCCTCAAATATGTCCTTTGGGGAGATGTTGGAGATGGTCGACATCCTGAAGAAGGCCGACTATGATGGAAAGTATGGACCTTACCCCAACCCCAATATCAGAAAGGCCAAGATCATGGCGAAAGTGGTCAAAAGTCTGCACCGGAATTTCGGGGTACGACGATCGAAAGATCAGCTCAGGAAGCGGTGGTCGGACCTGAAATTAAGAGAGCCTGAGCAGTACAGAAAGATCCGGAGAGTGCTGCAAAAAAGTAAGTAGTTGTGCTGTGTTCCTATTCTTTTTGTCTTTATTACGTTTGTGCTGCTCCATGTGCTTTTCTTAAGTGTTGTACAGTTTAAAATGGCAACTTTCATGTTCATGGGCCCATTATTCGTTCGTATCAAACATTTTTCTTTCGGCCTATAAAACACCATTGTTTAGGCCATATGCATTTGCCCACATTTTTTAGGGCCTACTTGTATGAAAAATATTTGGTTGTGTAGATGGGTTTGTGACTAGAATGAAATGCAAACTAGATTCTGTGTAAGGAGAGGACACTCAGCAGCTGTTTTCACATCTGGACGCTGGAGCACTAGTGTGGGACACCAGAACACCCTTTTTATTAGGGGACCCACACAGATGCTCCAGTGTATACTAAAGGGGGGTCTCCATCTGTGAAGCTTGTACAAGACAGGTAAAGTCTTGAAGCTTGACATCGGACAATAAAAATGCTACATCTTGGAACTCTGCCACAATAGACAATTGTACCCCACTTCCAAGCAATGTTTCATCTTTATATTTCGGCCATCAAATATCTGTGTGCTAATTATACCATTTTTGTTTTACATAGGGGAGAAAAGACTCGGAGGACACCCCTCATCCGAGGAGACCACAGACCCCCCACCTCGGGAAGAAGGGGAAATACCCCCAACCCAAGAAGAGCAGGAGGAAGAAGACGTGGTGGAAATTGGCACCACAACAGGTGAGTGTCTGCAACCACAGACTCAGGTAAGAGATGGATGCCAGCATATTTATAATACCTGTTTTTTTTGGTTTTCTCTCTTTTTAGGTGATCGTGATGTTGTGGACCCAGGGCATTTCACCTCTGAAAGTGCACAGATCCTGATTGGGGAGATCATGAGGTGTAATTAGCTTTGGAAAACATCAAGAAAAACATCAATGATGTTATTCAAAAAAATAATAACATCATTGATGTTTTGGGGAGAGTTTAAAACCCCTCCAAATCCCTTTGTTTTTTGTACGCTACAATGCTAAAAATGTTTTAGCGATTTTTAGAAAAGCCAAATTTTGAGGATGCACACAGTGTGCCAACATGTGCTATCTGCCATCACGGGAGATCAATGGACGCGTTTTGGGGGTGCAACCCCTTCCTCAATAATAAAGTAGCTGAGAGGAAGGGGTTGCTCCCCCAAAACACGTCCCTTGATCCCCCTTGATGGCAGCTAGCACATGTTGACATTCGTAAATTGGTGTGCATCTTCAAAATTTGGCTTTTCCTGGGGTGACTTCACCCCATCTGAACGCAATATCAAACACAGTTCCTAAATACTCATGTCTGATATTGCCTTCGAGTTTTACCATATGTGAACTTTGTTCAAGATTTGTTCAAGATTTGTGTCTTTCTTGTTGGTTTTACACATGCCTGTTTTATCTTAAATGGACATTTCTATTTTTGATAATGCCACCCCAAAAATTGTTATACAACAATCATGTTGGTTTGTTTTAAAAACCTTTTCTAAATGCACATGTGATTGTGCAGGTATTAAAAAGATTGTTATGAATGTGTGGATTATTGTCTCAATGCTACAACACTTTTGTGGTGATGTAATTGCTGCTTTCTTTGACAATGGGTGTTATTTCCTAAGGGCAAATCCACTTTGCACTACAAGTGCAGTTTCAGTGCATTTTCAAGTGCACTTGTAGTGCAAAGTGTATTTGCCTTTAGTAAATAACAACCAACAGTGCTTTGTATAAGGTTACACAATCAAGCCATTTTCACGACTCACCACATTTTGGTCAGGGTCAGCTAAAACAAACACAGGCAGTAAATGTCAACAAAGATTTGCTTAATTTTTTTATTTGATCAAGGTTTCACAAATTGTCTGGCATATTGATGGCCCCCCTACCCGCAAAGAACTCAAGGTATCTTAGCCAGACATCACGGGCAATCAGGGAGGGCAAGCCAGGACGGCCACTTTCAAGCGCCGTCAGGGTTGGTTCATTTATAATTCCGGCCTCAGGCCCAACTCAGCATAGTTGTCAGAATGTTGCCGTAAAAAGTTAAGTAGAACACAGCACGCCAGGATTATATGATTCAATTTATACTCCGCCATATGGATGGGTGTAAGAAATAGGCGCAACCAGCTGGCCATGATTCCAAATGTGTTCTCCACCACTCTTCTGGCTCTGGCCAGCCGGTAATTAAAAACCCTCTGTTCCAGGGTGAGGGTCCTCATCGGGATCGGCCGCATAAGATGGTCCCCCAGCGCAAATGCTTCATCTGCAACGAAGACGAATGGGAGTCCTTCCACATTCTCTTCTGGAGGTGGCAAGTCCAAGCTGCCATTCTGGAGACGCCTGTAAAACTCCGTCTGGGTGATGACTCCACCATCGGACATCCGGCCATTCTTCCCCACGTCCACATACAGCAACTCGTAATTAGCCAACACCACCGCCAACATCACAATACTATTGAACCCCTTGTAATTATAATAGTACGACCCCGAGTTGGGTGGTGGGATGATGTGGACGTGTTTCCCATCAATTGCCCCTCCGCAGTTAGGAAAGTCCCACCGCTGGGCAAAGTGGGAGGCCACAGTCTGCCATTCCTGTAGCGTGGAAGGAAACTTGAGGAAAACAAAAATAAATTAGTATTTTTGCACAAACATGGAAAACAGATTAGACACAAACATTCTTGGCCAACATCCAGATAACATTTATTAAGGGGAATTTTACAACACCAAAGTATAAGGTACACCTATCATATTCCCCCCCCCCTCTCATGGGCCATTTCTAACATTATGGGGGGGAATCTTGGACAGGTAACCCTCTCCACGTCATTGAGAGATGAATGCCTAAATAATGGGTATTACTTGGAACAGCCCCTCCTTAGTTACACTATTGGCAGACCACTGGACAGGTAAGAAGTGTCATAATACAAAGATATAAATACACACTGTACACATTTGAGCACATTTGGACATTCTGCTATTACCTAGCAAGATAATAATAGGATACAAAAACTTTAAACAGTACCATTTGAAAGTATTCAGGCAGGCCCTTGCACTACATAGTTTGGGGAATTCATCCATACATCTGACCACAAAAGAGGTGGGTATAGTGTGTATGGGTTTGGGAAAGTCAGCAGATAGATGATTGAGGATAGATAGAGAATTGGGATCAGCTGACTTAGCAGTTGGGGGGAGGGAGGGTTAAAAATGATTTGGGGACACCACAAAAAAAGCCTCTGGCACTCTGCCTGAATTTAATGCACAAATCAGATTTCTAAACATTTTAGGGGGTATTTAGGGTAAAGCACTACTATGGAGCTGATAAAATACATTGTTAAGTGACTACATGATGTGAATATAGGGCAGGAGACCATGCTGGGGAGGTAAGTGAAGGCAAATATGTATGAAGGAGAAAAAAGAATAAATAAAATTCCAGCATGCATGAGGACATAGGGGACATTCACAGCATATTACAATCATGGTAATTAGGGAATGAAGAAAGAAATACAATATATTATCAAACATTAAATACAATAAAATGTGATATTAAAGGATAAAAATCTTACCTTAATATAGTCCTTCTGCAGGACCTGGATGATGGCAGAACAGGTCTCTGGGATAATGATACCCAGAGCCTGGGGGGAGATGCCTGTCGAGAACTTCAAGTCCTGCATGCTTCTCCCCGTCGCCAAGTACCGCAGGGTAGCGACGAGCCTCTGCTCCGGAGTGATGGCTTGCCTCATGCAGGTATCCTGCCTGCTGATATAGGGGGTCAGCGAAGCCAACAAACGGTGAAATACAGGGTCCGTCATCCTGAGAAAGTTCCTGAAATCATCAGGATTATTCTCACGGATCTCATGGAGCAAAGGCAAATGACAGAACTGGTCACGCTGAAGCAACCAATTCTTGGTCCATGAACTCCTCCCCACCCTGTTCATGGACTGGACTTGTGTCAAGGTCAGGACCCCAACACCAAGCCCCCGCACAGCATGAACTCTACGAGGAGTACGTATACGCAACATGGCTAGAAAACGGTCGGCTGCTCAGAACGAAGTAACAGAACGCACTGAAGAACAGCAAGGCCTGTGAAGATCGACCTGAAAAACAGCAACGAATGAACAAGAATACAATGACTAATCCAAGTCACGCGTAGCTTGCTTGCACGCACTGAAGAGCAGATACAAACCCACAAGCACAAACTGAACTGCAGAAAACGATCTGAAAGCCACGAGTCTGAAAAAGCGCGAATCGTCTCTCACCAAACTTTTACTAACACGAGATTAGCAAAAGGAGCCCAAAGGGTGCCGCACTTAGTTCTGAAATGGCCTTTTCTAGTCTCGTCGTACATGGTTGACGTCACCGCGTTCTTGGCGATCGGAAATTCCGACAACTTTGTGCGACTGTGTGTATGCAAAACAAGTTTGAGCCAACATTCGTCGGAAAAAATCCTAGATTTTGTTGTCGGAGTGTCCGATCAATGTCCGACCGTGTGTACGGTGCATTAGAGGTTCAAAATTGCATGCATCAAAAATGACAATCGGCTGCAGTGTTCAGCATGCTGGTGTCAACCTGCCTGACATGTTTCATCCGGATGTCTTCAGAGGCGCTGTAGGCTTTGCGTGCATGCGGGGGGGTTGGGGGGTCCTCCATGTCCATTTTACTTGGGGCCCCCAAATTCCTTCAAACGGTCCTGCTCCAGGGTTACCTTAGGCCTCCGTGCTGCCTCTCTGATTAATACCCTCCTTGCCCAGTCCGTGAGTTTGGGTGTGCGGCCTTCTCTTGGCAGGTTTGCTGTTGTGCCATGTTCTTTCCATTTGGTTATGATAGATTTGATGGTGCTTCTAGGGATCATCAAAGATTTGGATATTTTTTTTATAACCTAACCTTGACTTGTACTTCTCAACAACATTGTCCCTTACTTGTTTGGAGAGTTCCTTGGTCTTCCAGGCAGTGTTTGGTTAGTGGTACCTCTTAAAAAAGGGGGTGAACACATACGCACATGCCAATTATCAGTTTTTTATTTCTGAAAAATTGTTTTATGTATATATTTTTCTAATTTTACTTTACCAACTTAGACTACTGTGTTCTAATCCATCACATATAATTCAGATTAAAAAAAACATTGAACTAAAGGCTGTAATGTAACAAAATAGATAAAAAGCCAAGGGGGTGAATACTTTTGCAAGGCACTGTATGCCTGAAATGGTCTGTTGTAGGACAACATCAGGAACCTCTTTCCACAGTGTTTGCAAATTTCCTTGCTGGTACATGCTATCAGACTAGCACCCTGTTACTCTGTCACTGTCCCCAAGTTAAAATTCAAAGTCTGAAACTTCCAACTCTTTTTACTCCACCCATGAATGATCTTTAACAAACTGTTGAACTTCAGAAAGGTGTCGTTTCCACTTTCAAATCTAGGAAGTCAGAGTGTGTTCAAATTCTTATGTAAGCACTGTGACACATAGGTCTGTGGGTCCTCCAGAGAGTACAGTCAGACATAACATGGTGAGGTGAGTGGCCTGTCAAGAAATATGAATACTGTATGACTGTATTTCCAGACCGACTCAATTTCCTTTGTTTCTCATGAGCTACAACAGCTTTGTCAGTGTGCGAATTAATGTCTCATATGCCCCATTGCCTTGTGAGTGGTATGGGGTATTGTGTAACTTCTTTCCTAGTGCCTAGTGAGTGGAATCATTACTGGATGGATTCCCTTTCAAAACAAGCTCCCAGGTGTGAATGTATCTTTAGCAGACAGCCACTAACCTGTCCACATTTAGGAGATCCCTGAAAACTCACTTTTTCAGGGAAGCCTATCCCACACCCACCTAACTGTCCCTAGCCACCCCCCATCATCCCAGCATCTATTATCTTTTGTACCACCACCCCCTCCCTTTAGAGTGTAAGCTCTACGAGCAGGGCCCTCCTGTCGCCTCTGTATTAAACTGTACTGTAATTGTGCTACATTGTAAAGCTCTGCGTAAACTGTTGGCGCTATATAAATCGTGAATAATAATAATAATAAATACAAAAGGCAGAACTATCTGGGTAGCTGTCCTGGGGGCCTGGTCGCAGGTCAGTACTGCCACTGATCTCTTGGTAAGGTCTTATATAACTAGAATGTGATGGTATCCATTTTCTGACATGTCAGACTTGTTCAGCCAAATTGAACAGACCCACATGAATGGTTTCTCTTATAAACCAGGTGAATATTTTGTGGATACTCAAGTGTCCTGCTGGCATGTGGGTTCCCTTTACCACAGAGAGGGCCTGGGCCCCTGACAGTTCAACGTAGGTAACTGGCGACTCATGGGGGGACATTATTCTGTGGTACAACATAATATCCCTCAGGATGAGACAGAACCACTAATTCAGTTTGTTGGTTTCTGGTTATAGCTTTAATCTTTAACTGAAACTGGGCCACCACTATATTCATGTTTCCTCTATGGGGGGGGGATAACCACTGGATCCTCTCTCTGTGCCTCTGCCGAATTATACTTTTCCCATACGTGAATGAGGTTCACATGAGGCCTTCCTCAAGTCAAGGATTTCCATTGGTAAATTTCTAATTGTTTTAAATAAAGTATACTGGTTTAAACATAGTACATGATGATGGCATTTTACTGTTTTTAAATATTATCTGGAAAACAGTCAAGCTATCTTTGGCACTTGGAACCTCTTACTGGATGAGAGAGGAGGCATATGGTTGGTACATTTTGAGAAGCCCAGAGTTGCTGGAAGCCCTAATTAAAGGGCAAGGTGCCCAGGGAACTACAAGTGAGCAGTTAGCATGGGTGGTGATGGAGGACTGGTGGTGAAAAGTGGATACAAATCACGCAGACCCAAGATGGAGGATTTACACACTTTATTAGGAGCTTTATATGCATGGACTTTATGGTTTATTTTTTAAACGCTTAAATTATTTTTTCTTTATTTGGAACACAAGTAAAGCATTGGTGGAGAGTTAAAAATGTAATAGAAAAGTTATATTTGGTGATTTATAGTGCATTTTACACCGTATTGGATGTACAGTATCTCATAAAAGTGAATACACTCCTCACATTTGTGTAAATATTTTACTATATCTTTTCATGTCACAACACTGAAGAAATGATACTTTGCTACAATGTAAAGTAGTGAGCGTATAGCTTGTATAACATTGTAAATTTGCCGTCCCCTGAAAATAACTCAACGCACAGCCATTAATGTCTAATGGCAACAAATTGAGTACAAATCACGCAGACCCAAGATGGAGGATTTACACACTTTATTATGAGCTTTATATGCATGGACTTTACAGTTTATTTTTTTAACACTTAAATTATTTTTTCTTTATTTGGAACACAAGTAAAGCGTTGGTGGAGAGTTAAAAATTGAATAGAGAAGTCATAATTGGTGATTTATCGTTTTTTTTACACAGTGTTGGATGTATAGTATCTCACAAAAGTGAGTATACCCCTCACATTTGTGTAAATATTTTATTATATCTTTTCATGTGACAACACTGAAGAAATGACACTTTGCTACAATGTAAAGTAGTGATTGTACAGCTTGTATAACAGTGTAAATTTGCTGTCCCCTCAAAATAACTCAATGCACTGCCAATAATGTCTAATGGCAACAATAGTGAGTACAAATTATGCAGACCCAAGATGGAGGATTAACACATTTTATTATGAGCTTTATATGCATGGACTTTATGGTTTATTTTTTAAACACTTAAATTATCTTTTCTTTATTTGGAACAAAAGTAAAGCATTGGTGGAGAGTTAAAAATGTAATATAGAAGTTATATTTTGTAATTTATTGTGCATTTTATACAGTATTGGATGTACAGTATCTCACAAAAGTGAGTACACCCCTCACATTTTTTTAAATAGCTGAGGGGTAAAGTGAAAATGTCCAAATTGGGCCCAAAGTGTCAATATTTTGTGTGGCCATCATTATTTTCAAGCACTGCCTTAACCCTCTTGGGCATGAAGTTCAACAGAGCTTCACAGGTTGCTACTGGAGTCCTCTTCCACTCCTCCATGACGACATCACGGAGCTAGTGGATGTTAGAGACCTTGCGCTCCTCCACCTTCCATTTCAGGATGCCCCACAGATGCTCAATAGGGTTTAGGTCTGTAGACATGCTTGGCCAGTCCATTACCTTTACCCTCAGCTTCTTTAGCAAGGCAGTGGTCATCTTGGAGGTGTTTTTCTGGTCGTTATCATGTTGGAATACTGCCCTGCGGCCCAGTCTCTGAGGGGAGGGGATCATGCTCTGCTTCAGTATGTCACAGTACATGTTAGCATTCATGGTTCCCCCAATGAAATGTAGCTCCCCAGTGTCGGCAGCACTCATGCAGCCCCAGACCATGACACTCCCACCACCATGCTTGACTGTAGGCAAGACACACTTTTTGGTGTGTCTTGTAGGCAAGATACACTTGTTGCCACCACACACGCTTGACACCATCTGAACTAAATAAGTTTGTCTCATCAGACCACAGGACATGGTTTCAGTAATCCATGTCCTTAGTCTGCTTGTCTTCAGCAAACTGTTTGCAGGCTTTCTTGGGCATCATCTTTAGAACAGGCTTCCTTCTGGGATGACAGCCATGCAGACCAATTTGATGCAGTGTGCGGCGTATGGTCTGAGCGCTGACAGGCTGATCCCCTACCCCTTTAATCTCTGTAGCAAAGCTGGCAGCACTCATACATCTTTTTCCCAAAGACAACCTCTGGATATGACGCTGAGCATTTGCACTCAAGTTCTTTGGTTGACCATGCCGAGGCCTGTTCTGAGTGGAACCTGTCCTGTTAAACTGCTGTATGGTCTTGGCCACCATGCTGCAGCTCAGTTTCAGGGTCTTGGCAATCTTCTTATAGCCTAGACCATCTTTATGTAGAGCAACAATTCTTTTTTTCAGATCCTCAGGGAGCTCTTTTCCATGAGGGCCCATGTTGAACTTCCAGTGACCAGTATGAGAGAGTGAGAACTATAACACCAAATTTTAAAACACCTGCTCCCCATTCACACCTGAGACCTTGTAACACTACTGAGTCACATGACACCGGGGAGGGAAAAGGGCCCAAATTGGACATTTTCATTTAAGGGTGTACTCACTTTTGTTGCCAGCGGTTTAGACATTAAAGGATGTGTGTTGAGTTATTTTGAGGGGACAACAAATGTACACTGTTATACAAGCTGTACACTCACTACTTTACATTGTAGCAAAGTATAATTTCTTCAGTGTTGTCACATGAAAAGATATAATAAAATATTTACAAAACTGTGAGATGTGTACTCACTTTTGTGAGATACTGTATGTCTGATGGAATAGTTTTGCTGCACTTTTGTACATGTATATTTTACAGATTGTATTGTAGTTAAGTATGGTTCCTTATCCTGATAAATGTTTAATATGTCATTATTGAATGTGTGCTTTAAATAAATGAATCTGTTCTGCTTAACAGTCTACACTAGGTGTGTGCAACATCGCACAGTTAATTTTCTTCAAAAAGCAACAACAGCCTAAGTAGAAAAGCCTGTCCCCTAGCAGAATTCTTCAGGACTTTTGCTCTCCATGTGGTTACTCTGTAGAGGTCTGGCATGCCCCCTGTTAAGTCAAAAAAGAGCTCCAGCTCTGACTTAACATGGGAGGTTGGGGGCGTGTCTGACCTCTGTACAGAGTATGACTATGTAGTATGGAGGTCAGTGGCAGCTCGTCCATATGGGATGCAGGGGCGCTGCCACCCTAAACCATGTGCCTGGCACCTAATCTACATGTAGAGAGCCATGGATTTCAATGTCAGAGGTAAATAGAAAACACCGCGCTAACCAGTAAAATGAATGAAAGCTGCTGCATACAGTTTGACAAAAACAACAAAATAGGCATATGGAAAAATGCAGCGCATGTACAAATGAATATAGGTCTTTAAAATGGTGAAACAGTCAAGAAATAACTAATTGACCACAGGTGCCTTGAAACACAAACGTCCATAGATGGATGTAAATGTCCAACCGCACAGGAGGTATAAGTACTCCAAGGGGTGGTGATGGTCTGATGGTTGTCAGAAAACACCTGGCATCATACAGCGACTTCCCAACCGAGAAACCGGGTTCCAATGGGTCATTCAGAGAAAGTGCAAAAAAGCCTCTTACCAGATCCTGTGGATTCCCATGTCAGCGACAGGGAATCGCATGCGCAGTTTGTCACAAATGACGTGAAATGGGAGCTCAGGAATCGCCAATCTCTTGGATTGTGGTCTGTATGGATCTCGGCCGGCAACCGGATGGGTCCTCACAACGAACCGTCCTCACACCGAACCGTCCCAGCGTGCATCAGAAGTTTCACAAACGGTCCCCCGAAAGGAGCAGTTGGAGGGACTGGATCTCATGCGGTAAATGTGGAAACAAAAAGAATGTGCCTCCACATGGTGCAGATAAAAAAGGGTGTTTTTATTGACAAAAACGACCATACACAAATAAAAGCGTGATCACGGTAGATAAAAACAAATGGGCAACAAAGAGAGTGGTGTATGTACCCAACGCGTTTCGACCTAGGGGTCTTCAACAGGGGCAATCCAAATGAGCACCAAAATCCATTTCAGCATTCCATCCATGCATATCCTGTAGCTTTCTTAATTTCATATTGGTAAAATTGAAGCATTATTAATAGGTCACTGTTCAATATTTCTAGAACATCTATAAAAGTAATTTTGTGGTTTATGCATACATTTCACCTAATAAAAAAAGGAATGTAACCATTGTTGCATGGTGCTCAGATACAGACCCTTAATGTCACATGTACAATTCATTAAGCTAGTACGCATATTAAAACTCTCCTATAGGGAAACCAGAACACACAAAAAACAAAATTACTTTGTGGCCAAATTATGTAAGTTCACCATTTACTGTAAAGGCCATGTCTGGTGAGTCCTACGTAAAAACTTTATAAACATCACATCTTGGCATAGGTGGTGAGTTTACATATTTTTTGCCCAAAAAAATAACTAATAACTTATGATTTATTTGTACTTTAACCACTTCAGCCCTGGAAGATTTGACTGCTCAATGACCAGGCCATTTTTTGCGATACGGCACTGTGTTGTTTTAACTGACAATTGCACGGTCATGCGACGTTGTACCCAAACAAAATTGACGTCCTCTTTTCCTACAAATAGAGCTTTCTTTTGGTGGTATTTGATGGCCTCTGCGATTTTTATTTTTGCGCTATAAACAAAAGAAGAGTGACAATTGTGAGAAAAACACAATATCTTTTACTTTTTGCTATAATAAATATCCCACATTTTTTATCAAAAAAGCATTTTTTTTCAGTTTAGGCCAATATGTATTCTTCTACATATTTTTGGTAAATAAAATCTCAATAAGCGTTTATTGATTGGTTTGCGCAAAAGTCATAGCATCTACAAAATAGGGGAAAGATTTATGGCATTTTTATTATTATTATTTTTTTTACTAGTAATGGCGGCGATTTTTATCAGGACTGCGATATTGTGGCTGACAAATTGGACAGTTTTGACATATTTTCTCGCTCTGTCACCAGCGATTGCGGGAGCCCAGTGGTAATCGCGTCCACTGGGAACTCCCATCAGCTCCGGGCACACGCTGCGGGCGCATGCGCGTGCTCCTAGTGGCCAAAAGACGAAGCGACATAAGGTAACGTCATTTCGCCCAGCCGTGCCATTCTGCCACAGTAAAACTGTGGCGGCTGGTCGGCAGGTGGTTTAAAGACATTTAAAGAATGATTTCAATACACCTACCAATTTGCATGCTCAGTGAACAATGAACAGTACAGGTGGCACTAAAAAAGTTTTTGAGAGCATCGTGCAGCAAAAACTAAGTCCCCCTTTTTTACTAAGCATATTTGCTGTACCAAATAAAGAATTACCCTAATGTGGTCTAGGACTAAGCACAGGTAAACTACTGTATATAAAGTTTTCTGTAAAATAAGTCTATTTGTGCATTATAAATTGCTCATTAACACTATACTACCCATTTATTGCAATTATTATTTGAAATGATGCATACAAGGGAGAAAAGAGACTAAGTCACTTCACATTAGCTCTTGGAAGTATTTTAGCTCCAAGTACTTAAAGTAAAGTAAAGCAAAGCAAAGTATACTGTACGTTCTGGGGAAGGGCAGTTATGTGAGAATGTGGGGGAAACGGTAATGTGAGACACTCGCGCCTTAGTGTGGCAATGAAAATGAGCCGCTGCTGTCTAGTATTGTCCCCTCAAAGGAGAAAATGAAAATAATGAGGAAATGGACTGTGCTTGCTCCACCTCATGTTAATAATAAAGTGACTACGGTTGCAAAAATGATGTTGATGTATAACTAATATGACATTAATAACGTGCATACAATGAATCTAGTATCTGTGCAAACAATTGTTGTGAACAAATAGATTGATAATACAATAAAGAGACAAATTGTTAAAGTGCTTATGGTGACAATAGTGCAAATCAAAGTCTATTTCAAGTGCACAAAGTGCTGTAGTGCTCCATGTCCCATCAGTTTCCATGCTTCCACCTCCTGGGGATAATGTAATAGGTCCACACTCACCAGATAGGTTGAACTCCCTTGCCTTATAGCAAAAAAGTAGTCAGCTGTGCTTGTAGGTCGCTATAAGGCAAGAGAGTCCAACCTATCTGGTGAGTGCGAACCTATTACAATATCCCCAGGAGGTGGAAGCACGGACACTGATGGGACATGGAGCACTACAGCACTTTGTGCACTTGAAATAGACTTTGACTTGCACTATTGTCACCACAGATACAACTGGCCCTTTGATGGCCATAATGCTGATACAGCCAACAATTAAATTGAGTTTGACGACCCTGCTTTAATGCAATGCAGTAAAAGAGTAAATGAAGCAGGAAAAAGCTGTAATGTCCACAAGTATTGCGAGTTAGATGCTGAAGGGTAGATATCTGTCCTATATTTGTGTGCATGTATTTTTTTTTCAATAAAGCCCTCATGCACTCATTCTCACCTTCTCTGGAGTAGCAATGTCTGTGCCTCATACAGGCTGATCTGTGTGAATTCCACTTCTGCATTTTCAATTAAAACAAAATTGACTATATTTAGCTATCTCAACTCTGCTCCAAGGGGGGGCTCATTCAGAAAACTTTGGATAATTGATGCAATGCTTTATTTACATCACAAAAAAATTATGCCATTCCAAATCAAAGTGGTCTTCAGTATCTTCTCTTCCTTCTTCCATATGCACACTGGCAACTCTACATCTTCTGGCAGTGTAGACTGTGTTCCTTTGCTCTGCCTCTCCTCTTTTCCACCTGCTCATTTCATTCTTAAACCTCACAGTAATCAGCTTCTACTGTGCCTTCTTTTTTGTCCCCGGGTCTACAGCCAGTTGCCATTCTGTCTCTTCTATGCCCCACAAGTGCATGGTCAGATACCATTCTACCCCTCGTTCTTCCATAATTTTCCCAGATCAACTATCATTCTGGCTCTTCTCCCAGTGGTCAATGATCAACTCCCTCTCTGGTGTCCATTTATGAAGCAGTGTAAAAGGCTTTCAGAGGAGAGCATGTTTATTAACAATAACTTTTCTGACTAAGAAGGGAAGTGAATGAAATGTAGTGTAAGTCAGAAGTAAGATTTGTGCCCATGATCTTACAAGAAATACTATTAAATGAAAAAATAAGAATTAAAAATAAAATAAAAGATAATACAATACCTATTGGAGAGGGATCACTCATAAATAATTGGGTTTTTATTTAAATCAAGACATTTCTGTAATACTGGTAATCCAGTGTACTGTATTTATGGCTATACCCAGACACACCAGTACAACGGTCCCAGAAATTGCAATAGGTATTTTATTAAAGTGATAATAAAGGCTCAGATTTAAAAAAAAATAACAAACATTTTATACTTACCTGCTCTGTGCAATAGTTTTGCACAGAGCAGCCCCGATCCTCCACTTTTCGGGTCCACCCTGTATGCATTTCTGGCTCCTCCCCCCGCTGAGTGCCCCCATAGCAAGCCGCTTGTTATGGAGACACGTGCTTGCTCACTTCCGAACCCCGCTCTCTGTGTCCATAAGAGACACAGAGAGCGGGGCTCAGTCCCACTCCCCATCCTCACTAGCTGTGATTGGCAACAGCAGGAGCCATTGGTTGAGAGCTAATGAGGAGGCAGAGAGCTGGGACAGCAGCTGCTCTTGTACACATCATTGGATCGGGATTGAGCTGAGGTAAATATGGGGGGAGTAAAAAACCTTCAGCCTTTACAACCACTTTACCTTTTATTTCTGTTATTTATACTGCATTCATATGGGACAAAAAAAATACTCTATTGCTTAGAGGGATCCTGTCCTTTATATTTCCTGGGGTCTGGTGTGAGTATATTCTCAGGGTGAAATTTCAAAAGAAGAAAAAAAAATGTTTCTGTAAAAAATACAAAATAATACGCTTGAAGATTGTGGAATGCCTTTCATTTTTCATATGAAAAGGCATGAAGAAGGAAAAAAAAAACATAACCTTGTATCTTCTTAGTATGAGATAGCTAAGCAAGCCAGAATAAGGATCATAAATAAAAATCAGCATCCATTATGCTATAGTATTTTGCCTTTTTCTCTGTGTAAACCACTCTGCACGGCAGCATGATATAGCAAGGTGGATACGCGAAAACACTATCTGTGCTTCGGATCGAAAAACAAACAATATTTACTAATTTTGCATATTAATTTTTTTCTATTTTTTATTTACTACAATTTTTAAATCTGTTTTTAACTCTACGATTAAAGTATAACTAAAGGCAAAACTGTTTTTTAAATTTTGGATAGAGTGCAGAGGGATTAGAATGTTTGTCAGTTTTTATTGCTGTCTGTGACACCAGTGAGATTCACCCTCTCGATTTGTCCTGTTTACCATTATCATTGAAAGTGAACGTAAAAGAAAATCCCAAATTTCAGGTTGTCCCCAGAAAAGTAATAGAAGGGAAATCTTCCAATGGTGCACTAGTTCTAGTGACCTGGGGGTGCCCAGGGAATTCCCTTAACTTGCAGGGATTTCCTCTCACTTCCTGTTTGACTATGGGACAGGGAGTGAAGAGAAATCTCCGCAATGGGACACAGATGGTGAAAAAAAAAATCTGACAGGGGTTATAACTCTCCCTTACTCTATCCAAAATGAAAAAAAACTTTTGCCTATAGTTTTACAGTGATACCTCAGTTTACGAACTTAATTCGTGAAACAACTCTGGTCGCAAACCGAATTGGTTGCGAACTGCGGCAAATTTTCCCATAGGGTTCAATGTAAATCAGGTTAATCCATTCTGAACATTTTTTTTTTTGTTTATATATAAAATTTTGAAATGCATGTACAGTGCAAAAAAAAAAGGATTTTAAACATATATCTTTCATGTGTACATCTTTAAAAAAAAAAAAAAAACTATAGGTACTCATCTTTAATCCTTGTATGAAACAATCCCAAACCCCAATTTAAATTACTAATCTAGAGGCCAGAAAATAGCACTGTGCATCCAGGAAAAGATCATCTGAGGGCATGATAAAGTTGTAGAATTCATATGAACTGTTTTTCCATGATTCACAATCAAGTGAGCCCACCCTCATCATAATCAGGGGGCAGAAACCCCTATCTGAGTGGACTGGTTCTCCTAAGACACTCATCTCGCACTGCTCTTCTCAATATGAATGTGTCAGAGCAGGGAAGATGTCCACAGCTCATGTTCGTGAACTGAAGCAGAGTTCGTGTACCTAAACAAATTTTTGTGAACTCTTCTGTTCACAAACCGAGTTGTTTGTGAACAGAAACGTTTGTGAACCGAGGTATCACTGTACATTATCTTTGGAAAACCCACGGTACTCCAAAAAAAAAGCATAGCATAGGCTCCCTGTTCTTAAGCTACTGTAGGTTTGTCTAAATAAAAGTCCCTCAACTGACATATTCTCTTGTGTATGTATATTTCAGTTTGAGCTATTGAACTCTGTAAACAATTGGCTCTAATAAAACGAAAGGATAAAGAGGAAAGGATTTGAAAAGAAACCATGAACCAGTTAAAATAGAGCACAAAATATTCTTTAGCAAAATTGCATAAACTTAACTGAAAATGGAAAAGTATTTTTAAATGTTTATTCTTTTAGTCTGAGCCATGCTAAAAAAGAAAATACACAAAACACTATAAATTAGCTTCGGTTCAAAAGCCTGCTTTTCTATACCACAAAGTTGTCCTCTAGATTTAAAGCTACATAAGTGCTGCAGTCCAAATGGCATCTTTCAGGCCGCAACTGGTGCTGTGTGTCAGCTGCTTGCAACTACAGTTAGCCATGTCAAGGAGCATAGGTTGTTATGGGTATTAGTGCTGTTCACACATTCCAGTGGTTTTAATATTGGTTTATTTGCACATGCAGGGATTAAGCGCCACAAAGATTCCTAATCCGCTAACAACCTGTGTTTCTATAAAGTGGCTGAAATCCTCACACTCTTGTCATGGTCTTGGAGTGGACCCTACTGTTAGCTTAAAAGCTTTTTAGGTTAAAATAGAAGAACATTTTAAGCTCCCATTAACAGGAAACACATGGTGCCATTTACTAATTGCCTCCATCTGTAAACTTGGTTAGCATAAAAAAATATATATTTTCCACTTCTCACAACAAGTCTGTTATTGTTGTGTTGCAGCAAACCAACATTTTGAGGCTTTTGAGTGCTTTAAACACTGTAATGTATAATGTGCATTGTGTTAAATGGAATGTGAATTTGTGGAATGCTATAATGATTTATGTTCTATGCCGATAAGCATTGCCATATATGTATTGGCAAGTGCTAATATAATTTGTAGGAAGAGGGGCATCATTTCAAAACAAAACACAATTTGTTTTTTTTCGTTCTTGGGTTTGTTCTTTTTTTTTTTTCCTTTAGCTACAAATTACATATTTATTATAAGAACTTTCCAGCATGCTTTTGTACCTTTTAGTCCCTCGTCAACTAAATGTAACCAGAAACTGCCCACATAGTGTCATAGCATGGTAGCAATTGGAGTATAATTGAAGTTAGAATTTGGTATCACTTATATTATTGCTACCTTGTTTTTCTAAAATGGCAACAAATTACAAAGTACAACATGTATACAGATTTTACAAAATGTTTCAAACAACAACAGATTGAGAGAGAAAGGTACACAGCTCTTATTCATTAGAGGTTATTATTGAACAAGATAAATGTTAAAGTGAAAGTACTTTGTGTTTTCAGTGAAGAAATATTTATTGTTGTTATTGCAGCATTTGTCTTAAATTAACTATATTTCCTTTCACTTTTCGATAAGCTTGCTGTATGCATATTTTGTTATTGTACAAAGAGTTGACGGGGGAGCTCAGTTCAGTTACTCTAACTCATTACGATTGTTAAGATAAGGAGGCTGATTTACTAAAGGAGCTGAGAATCTTTATGCAATAAACTAAATATTCACACTGATTATCCAATCATGTGAAAAGCAACTTCCTGTTTACTTATATCATCAGCACATGATGATCAAACTAAACAGGAATTTTCTTTTCACATGATTGAATAATCAAAGCAAAGATTCACAAATCCTTTAGTAAATCAGCCTTATCATACCAGTCACAGAGAGCATGTATTAATTGCATTTTTCAGCTGATTTATAGGGTTTGGATTTACTAAAGGCAAAAAGAAAAGGGGACTTTGCAAAGGAAGCTGCACTTTGCAAGGGGATTTTCCCCAGAACTTAGTGAATGTGCTGAAATGTCACTTTAAATAGAGAATATCCAATCATATGCAAGGAAATTTTAAAGTAAAAAATTATTTTTGTTTGTACATAATGGAAGTCACCAGAGATTTCCCTCATTCCCTAAGCTCTGGGGGAAATTCCTTTGCAAAGTGCAACTTTCCCCAAAAATGAACAGTCTATTTGCCTATATCAAATTAACCCTAGAGACCTGCTACGTAAGAAGCTGCAGTAAGGCACAACAATTGTGTAGTACTTCAAAGCAGGAAGCACAGCTTGCATATGTAATACATAAATCAGAGTACCTCCATGGACTTATACGTTATATGTTTTAAATAATTTTACATAGAAATAAAGTTTTTCTTTAAACATTAGCTTATGGTAAAATGATTATTTATATCAAGCTAATTTCTTTTGCTGTTCAATAAAAAAAAAAAAAAAGAAGAAGAAAAGAAAAACACTATACATTCCTGTTAAAATTGAGATAAGGGGAGGACTAGCAAACTGAGTGCAATATGATAATGAAGAAATTGAGAAATGGAGTTGATATCTAATAAAAAATTTTGGGGAAGCACAGTAATACTGATATGTGTAAATGAATGACACAGTTTGCAGAATGAGAAAGGTAATTTCCTGCTCATGCATGTGATAGGTTCATTGCCGTGTCTGGCAGTTTTTTGACTATTACAACACTTGGACTAATCCATAGCATATAGACCACTCAATTTAGCATTCAGTGGGAAGTGGATGCAGGAAGTAGGAAAAGAGCAGCAGGTTTGCAAAAAAATCTTTGCAATGTATGAAACTGTCAAACTACCCTCAATCACCACAGTCTTCACGTCTTTAAATTAACTCAATCAAGTGTTCCTATTTTTATCTATGGAGAAAGGAAGAGCCAACAGGAGCGCCTGTCCATGAATTGAGCAAGCCAATGTGCCATCTCATGTCTATGGCCATAATAAATTTAAAGAGTAACTTCAGTAATTTGTTAAGAAGACACAGCATGACTACATTGAGTTAAAGTCAAAATGCCTACTAAGTTTATTTAAATCTCATGTACTAATGTAAATGGGCAGGACTGCACTGCGTTCAGAGATAAAATTCCTACACTAGCAAACACAGTTGGCCCTGCATTTTCTAAGGTGTTAGATCATTTTGAAAATACAAGCAAAAACAGGGATTTACCTAGCAGGACAGAACTGGTGCAGATCATATAAAACAGCTTGTGCACCTGCAATAAGCTACAGAAAAATGTTGCACAAAAGGCGCCAAGTCACTGTGACCAAAACTAAATCAGATAATGTAAGATGGCTTCAGCTCTGCTCTCCACCCATGGAACAGGTCCCTCATGAATTCATGAATTCCCTCATTAATTTCACTTGTTTAAAAAAAATGCACCTCCATATGGCATTTTCAAAAACATGAGAAACTCAGAAGAGAACATTGCCTCTAATCTAGGCTATTCCTAATTGTCCACAACTGGCGAAAACCTCTTTTAGTTTTTTTTTTTTAAATCCCAGTGGAAGATCTTGTGTACAGTCATCGGATTTAGAAATGCACTTGAGAATGCTTTGTTCTGGTCTTGGATGTGTTTGTATGAAGTATACTTATCCCCTCTTGGGTACCAAGACATTTGTATAAACAAACCTAATTTGGCTAGTCTTTTTCACAAATAAGATTGTTCCCTCTGCTTAATTTGTCAAATGTGTTTGAAGTCATCTTGATTATGTAGTTAAACTACTTTTCATATTTAGTGTGTGAATTTCATTTAGGTCCATATAAATCCAAAAAACAAACAAACCAAAAAGAATGCCTTAGTTACCCAACGCATAAAGGTTTGTTGATGCCATTGTTTTTGGGGGGGTTTTAGGGTTTTTGATTTTGGTTGCACTTGATGGATATATGCCCTTTTTCAATCCAAAAAACAATGTAATTATAGCTTGAATATATAGTTATCATAAAACTAGAATAAAATATATTGCTATCATGTTTTATATGTAAAGTGGATAAATCTGTCTAGAATTTTGCTTTGAATACTGCAGGGGAGGGTAAAGCTTGTGTAAGGTTTTAATTGCTGCCTGTTTACCCATTGGTGAGTTTCACACTCACTTTCTGTCTGGCTAGGATGAGATGGGAAATCTCTCCAATGGAGAAACATGCAACACAAATAAAACTAATTTTTAGTTGAGTGAGGACAGGATAAAACTGACAATATTTTGTTGTTTTTTGTGCCTTCTGTCTTGCTGATAACCACACATTTTATGTTTTGGCATCATGGAGGCAGGAAGTGGGGGCAAATCTCCCCAATGGGGTCACGAACAAACCAAAAAATCTCATTTTTTTTCTTTTTCTCAAACTGAAAAAAAAACATTTGGTTGGACTTAGGCTTTAAGTTTTCTTTTATCATCATAGTCTAGTTACAAGAAAAATATCAACTGTAGATCAACTGTAATGCCATGGTAAAAGCTATTACACTAAAGTACATGTAACTATTCAGAGCTATTTGAGAGTTTGAGGTGAATGCTGAATATAAATATTTCCAATGACAGAGAAAATAAAAAGTTGCTCATAATATCATTACCACTCATTAAAGACGAATTGGAGGAAAACAGCAAAATACCCAGCTGAAATTCATATTTGAGAGCTACTTTACCTACTAAAAGATTAGAAGTTCAAATTCAGGAACCTACACTAGCTACATTTAAAATGCATTTCAGTGAATACATAACTACATTAATTGGTGCATTTTATGTTTGTCTTGTTGTCTTCAGCTATATCATTCAGAACAAGCTAGATAATGGTTTCTTAATACAGCTTTGAAATATACATAGCAACTCAAAATCAACATAACAAATGTTTAGTTTAATTGCTGTGCCTATTTAGCGGTAAGTGTGACATAGTTTTGTGCAGGTGGTAGGTTCACTTTACCTTATTAGAATGAATAAAATGTATTATTGTTATAACAGCTTGTATTTAACACCACTGATAGGAGCAATCATGTAGTAAATGTTATTAATGGTTTTATTGCAGCACAGAATTGTATTGCTTAATTGCTCCATCCATTTATTTCTCTTATGGAAAATACAGATTTACTGATCAGACCTTTCAGACCTTACAGATTTACTGATCAGACCTTTCACCTGTAACCAATCATGGTAAAAACTAAACTAAAATGTGAGTCCCACTTGATCTTAGAGGTGGCTTCCATCCTCCCCTGGATATTACCAACATGAATTCCCTTCCCCCTTTTTCCCATACTTTCCACAACTCACTATTACCCCCCCTCCCCTCTTTTTTTTTTCTTTCCCCCCTTTTTTCTGTTCTTTAATTTTTCTGCTTTTCTTTTCTATGTCCTCTCTCCCATTCTTGAATTTGTAATGTAAGGTACTACACATTTTTTTGATTACCTGCTTTATATATCGCCGATTCTTTGCCTTCTTCAAGCTGTTGAATTGTATTTACGTTATGCCTATCACATACTGCAAGATGTACCTTGTACTCATGGATGCTTCTTTTTCTTGATCCCAGTACTTTGATTGTTTTGGCAACTGCCTTTCATGCTAAATAAAAATTTGTAAAAAAAAAAATAAAATAAAATAAAAACTAAACTAAAAAAAAGGAGTCCGTCCAAATGTAAAAAGTGCTTGTTGGCTAGATGAATTACATACTAACACTATATTTCAGGGCACCAGAGTTCCAGAGTATCTTCAGCAACAGTAATAGTTCCACTTGAGCCGCAGTTGCAGAATTGAAAAGCCCAGTGATGGTGGCACTTTTCGATGAACACAAAGGGGCGCCAGACTAAGGGCAGCATTAAAGGTAAGTTTTAATCACTTAAAACAGATTGGCAACTCGCAAAATGGTGGAATGTGACAGGCGTTGGATTGTAATGAGCGTCAGTGCATCAGCTTCTCCAAAGCATCCTATGGCCATTGTGGACTCGAGTGCAGGTTGTGTGAAGAGATGAAACCAGGAAGCGGCTGACCGCCGCCATAACCGGTGTGAACCACAAACTCGTGTCTGGACGGAAATTACGTCACAGGGAGGGCGTGCTGGGCGTATTGACTATAGATCGGTAATGCTTTTCAAAGCTCTAGCTTCTCCTTCAGACCTATATGGTGGCACTTTTCATCTATGGATACTTCATAAAATACATAATGAATGATTTGGGAATCCTGCTGTAAAGTGACATAAACTAGCAGGTGATTTCCTGTGAATCTTTGACCTGGGGTAAGCACAATCCTTTTATGGCAGGGACAGATTTCTGTGGGCCTACAAAAAGAGTACCATGCAAAATACCTCATTGATTGGTGGACATGGTAAACGATGGGAGCTTCTTAAGGCCATAGTATATTGCAACTCGCCTTTTCGCATTTTCCAACACAAGCTTTGTGGCTCTAAGCATGACATCTCACATGGTGAAGTATCTCCACCCAGGTCCCTTAACCCAACATTTCTATTTTAGTTATTAATACAACACAGGGTTTATTGCTTGAGATTAAAAGCACTTTCAAGATGTAAGGTTGCACACGCTTTTATCATTCCAGGGCTCCGCTGTCCAGTGTGTCCATCTGGGGGCCAAATGGCTGTGGAGGGGGAGAGCTGTGACATCAGTAGCATCCAAGACTTCCTGGATGCTACTGATGTTCCTACTGTCCCCCTCCACAGCCATCTGGATCCCGCATGGACACACTGGATAGTGGAGCCCTGAGGACGATGAAAGCGTGTGTAATCTTACATTTTGTAAGAGCTTTTAATCTCAAGCAATAAATCCTGTGTTGTATAACTACACTTAGGTGCGCTTCCCTCTTCCTTCCCTTTCTGTCATTTCTTACAGAGGTTCTGGACACACTCATGGGATGGCCACCACCTAATTTATTTTACCACTAATTTTCCTGGACTTATGAACATTGTATAAAAATACAAATTTTAAGGACTCATTTATCTATGCTATTGTTGTACTTCTTGTGCTCCGGATTTTTTTCCTTTTTATGGAAATTTAATAAAAGCATTTTTTTGACAGTTTTGTTTTTTTCAACAGCTGTAATGTATGTTGGCCACTATTTATTAAGCAGGTCTTGTATTTGGTGTAAGGTCTGCTTTAAAGAATCTGTGTTTTGTCCAAGCAAGGCAAAGCAACAAGTTCCCTTTAATGAACACCTCCACAGATGCAAATACGTACATATGCTTACATTCTTTTCACTCCCTTAACTATTCAGGCAGCTGCCTGTGCAAAACGAATCTATTTCCACTTTTGCAGCCAAATTGAGATAACACCTGCTTTGAATTTGTTGCATGTCCCCATTCACAAAGCATGAAAAAAAAAAATTACAGATTCGCTTAGATGCTCTATTGTGAACCCTCCAGCAAGGAAAAATGCTACATAGTTCTCTTTGTTTGTGAGGGGGCTAGGCAGATGTATTTACCCTGCCTGTACTCTGCAGGCAGATCTTTATTATTCATTGTAACTAGACTTGAACACTGTCTGTTTTAACAAAGGGTTGAAGGTTTAGGGGCTGGGATTCTTGAATTGTATGTTAGTGAGGACAGACTTGGGTCAGCCATGACAGTGTGGGGGTATGTTGAGCGCTGTAGAGGATAAAATGCAGATTGGTTGCACAACGCTACAGCAGTAGCAGCAATAGTATAGATGCAGTATATTAAATGGATAAGATCAATTGATTGAATCAAGGGAAAGCTGCAGGTGGGTAACACATAAATGGGGTCAGTAAATTGCTATAAGGATTGCAAATGTTGTATGTAAGCCATGACACCTTGTCCTGAGAAATAGCTAAAGGGTAAGAAACAATGTGATAGCACTGACCGACCCGGCATCACATGCCCGAAACACATGCTCCTTTATTAGTGGGAGTATTAGATATTTTCTTTGGCTCCCAGCACTAAATTAAGCAGCAGGTAGCAGGCTGTGGAGCATGGGTGGATTAAAACAATCCTGTTGCTTTGCCCTGAATTGGCAAAAGACAGGTTTGTTAAAGGCACTGCTCTTGTTGCTATTTATATAGTAAATATTTAGGCCTTTGGGGACCCTATACAAAAAAAAATATATATATATATATATATATATATATATATATATATATATATATATATATATATATATATATATATATATATATATATATTTTTTATTTTTTTATTTTTATATATATATATATATATATATATATATATATATATATATACACAGAATGAGGTCTTGAATGACCCTCCCGTGTGCGCTATCCGCTGGGACTGCCTGTCAGTTTGATAGCTACTGCAGCACCTGTTTGCCTGATGACTGTAACTATTAATTTACTGCAACTTAAAAGCACTTTATTACTAAGTTACATTGTTGCAGAATAATACAGTAGACCACAGACTTCCATCTAACAAACCCATTTTTAAAACTAGTTTGAAATCCTCTCTTTCTCTTTGACTCCTTCAAGGGGAACTAAACTTACCTCTGCTCCAACCATGCCTTATCTGTTAGCTCCCTCACCAGAATCAACATCTTCACTTCTACCAGATTTGGCATCTTCAGCCATCTTGATTGGGTAACCCAGGATGCAGGCACATGGGATTTAGTTAACTCCAGTACCCAACAGATACTAGCATTGTACATTACACTCACCAGCCACTTTATTAGGTTCACCTCTTCAATTGCTTGGTAACACAAATTGCTAATCAGCCAATCACACAGCAGCAACTTAATGCATTTAAGCATCTAGACGTGGTGAAGATGTCTTGCTGAATTCAAACCAAGCATCAGAATGGGGAAAAAAGAGGATTTAACCACTTGAGCCCCGGACCATTATGCTGCCTAAGGACCAGAGGTCTTTTTCCAATTTGGCACTGCGTCGCTTTAACTGCTAATTGCGTGGTCATGCAATGCTGTACCCAAACAAAATTTGCGTGCTTTTCTTCCCACAAATAGAGCTTTCTTTTGATGGTATTTGATGACCTCTGCGGTTTTTATTTTTTGCGCTATAAATGGAAAAAGACCGAAAATTTTGAAAAAAAATGATATTTTCTACTTTTTGTTATAAAAAAAATCCAATAAACTCAATTTTAGTCATACATTTAGGCCAAAATTTATTCGGCCACATGTCTTTGGTAAAAAAAATGTCAATAAGCATATATTTATTGGTTTGCGCAAAAGTTATAGCGTCTACAAACTAGGGTACATTTTCTGGAATTTACACAGCTTTTAGTTTATGACTGCCTATGTCATTTCTTGAGGTGCTAAAATGGCAGGGCAGTACAAAACCCCCCAAATGACCCCATTTTGGAAAGTAGACACCCCAAGGAAATTGCTGAGAGGCATGCTGAGCCCATTGAATATTTATTTTTTTTGTCCCAAGTGATTGAATAATGACAAAAAAAAAAAAATATTTACAAAAAGTTGTCACTAAATGATATATTGCTCACACAGGCCATGGGCCTATGTGGAATTGCACCCCAAAATACATTCAGCTGCTTCTCCTGAGTATGGGGATACCACATGTGTGGGACTTTTTGGGAGCCTAGCCGCGTACGGGGCCCCGAAAACCAATCACCGCCTTCAGTATTTCTAAGGGCATAAATTTTTGATTTCACTCCTCACTACCTATCACAGTTTTGAAGGCCATAAAATGCCCAGATGGCACAGAACCCCCCCAAATGACCCCATTTTGGAAAGTAGACACCCCAAGCTATTTGCTGAGAGGCATGTTGAGTCCATGGAATACTTTATTTTTTGACACAAGTTGCGGGAAAGTGCCAATTTTTTTTTTTGCACAAAGTTGTCACTAAATGATATATTTCTCACACAGGCCATGGGCATATGTGGAATTGCACCCCAAAATACATTTAGCTGCTTCTCCTGAGTATGGGGATACCACATGTGTGGGACTTTTTGGGAGCCTAGCTGCATACGGGGCCCCGAAAACCAAGCACCGCCTTCAGGATTTCTAAGGGCGTAATGTTGTGATTTCACTCCTCACTACCTATCACAGTTTTGAAGGCCATAAAATGCCAAGATGGCACAAAACCCCCCCAAATTACCCCATTTTGGAAAGTAGACACCCCAAACTATTTGCTGAGAGGCATGTTGAGTCCATGGAATATTTTATATTTTGACACAAGTTGCGGGAAAGTAACTTTTTTTTTTTTTTTTTTTTTTTTGCACAAAGTTGTCACTAAATGATATACTGCTCAAACATGCAATGGGCATATGTGGAATTACACCCCAAAATACATTCTGCTGCTTCTCCTGGGTACGGGGATACCACATGTTTAGGACTTTTTGGGAGCCTAGCCGCGTACGGGGCCCCGAAAACCAAGCACCGGCTTCAGGATTTCTAAGGGCGTTAAGTTGTGATTTCACTCCTCACTACCTATCACAGTTTTGAAGGCCATAAAATGCCAAGATGGCACAAAACCCCCCAAATGACCCCATTTTGGAAAGTAGACACCCCAAGCTATTTGCTGAGAGGCATGGTGAGTATTTTGCAGCTCTCATTTGTTTTTGAAAATGAAGAAAGACAAGAAAAATGTATTTTTTTTTTCTTTTTTCAATTTTCAAAAGTTTGTGACAAAAAGTGAGGTCTGCAAAATACTCACTATACCTCTCAGCAAATAGCTTGGGGTGTCTGTTTTCCAAAATGGGGTCATT
The DNA here is from genome assembly GCF_042186555.1 of Aquarana catesbeiana. NCBI lineage: Eukaryota > Metazoa > Chordata > Amphibia > Anura > Ranidae > Aquarana > Aquarana catesbeiana. Next base: position 638,825,379 of record NC_133325.1, read on the forward strand.
TGGGGGGGGGTTGTGCCATCTGGTCATTCCATGGCCTCCGAAACTGTGCTAGGCAGTGATGAGTGAAATCAAAAATTTACGCTCTTAGAAAGCCTGAAGGCGGTGCTTGGTTTTCGGGGTCCCGTGCGCGGCTAGGCTCCCAAAAAGTCCCACACATGTGGTATCCCCATACTCAGGAGAAGCAACAGAATGTATTTTGGGGTGTAATTTCACATATTCCCATGGCATGTTTGAGCAATATATCATTTAGTGACATTTTGTGCAAAAAAAAAAAAAAAAATTTGTCTCTTTCCCGCAACTTGTGTCACAATATAAAATATTCCATGGACTCGACATGCCTCTCAGCAAATAGATTGGGGTGTCTACTTTCCAAAATGGGGTCATTTGGGGGGGGTTTGAACTGTCCTGGCATTTTATGCACAACATTTAGAAGCTTATGTCACACATCACCCACTCTTCTAACCACTTGAAGACAAAGCCCTTTCTGACACTTTTTGATTACATGAAAAAATTATTTTTTTTTGCAAGAAAATTACTTTGAACCCCCAAACATTATATATTTTTTTAAAGCAAATGCCCTGCAGATTGAAATGGTGGGTGTTTCATATTTTTTTTTCACACAGTATTTGCGCAGCGATTTTTCAAACGCATTTTTTGGGGAAAAAACACACTTTTTAAAATTTTAATGCACTAAAACACACTGTATTGCCCAAATGTTTGATGAAATAAAAAAGATGATCTTAGGCCGAGTACATGAATACCAAACATGACATGCTTTAAAATTGCGCACAAACGTGCAGCGGCGACAAAATAAATACATTTTTAAAAGCCTTTAAAAGCCTTTAGAGGTTACCACTTTAGATTTACAGAGGAGGTCTACTGCTAAAATTACTGCCCTCATTCTGTCCTTCGTGGTGATACCTCACATGCATGGTGCAATTGCTGTTTACATTTGACGCCAGACCGACGCTTGCGTTCGCCTTTGCGCGAGAGCAGGGGGGGACAGGGGTGCTTTTTTTTTTTTTTTTTTTTTTTTTTCTTTATTATTTTTTTTTTTTATTATTATTATTAAACTGTGCCTTTCATTTTCATTTTTTTTTTTATTAATTTTTTTGTTATCTCAGGGAATGTAAATATCCCTTATGATAGCAATAGGTAGTGACAGGTACTCTTTTTTTTTAAAATTGGGCTCTATTAGACCCTAGATCTCTCCTCTGCCCTCAAAGCATCTGACCACACCAAGATCGGTGTGATAAAATGCTTTCCCAATTTCCCAATGGCGCTGTTTACAGTCGGCGAAATCTAAGTCATGAAATGCTCGTAGCTTCCGGTTTCTTAGGCCATAGAGATGTTTGGAGCCATTCTGGTCTCTGATCAGCTCTATGGTCAGCTGGCTGAATCACCGGCTGCATTTTCAGGTTCCCTGTTGGGACAGGAGAGCCAGAGAAAAACATGGAAGACGGTGGGGGGGGGCATTCCCTCCCACTGCTTGCAAAAGCAGTCTAGAGGCTAATTAGCCGCTAGGATTGCTTTTACATGAAAGCCGACCACTGGCTGAAAAGAATGATACCAAGATGATACCTAAACCTGCAGGCATCATTCTGGTATAACCACTCAAAGTCCAGCAACATACCAGTACGTTGCTGGTCCTTGTTGGGCATATATTGTAAACTTTTTTTTCATGCAGCCTGTGGGCTGAACGAAAAAAAGATATTGATCGGTGGGTATGCCCACCATAAGAATACCTCCCTTCATCCACCCACTTCTAATGATGGGCATACATGCACCATTTATATATGCCGAAGCATGGGGGCATCCTCCCGCAAAAGGCAGGAGCAAATTGCTCCTCCACCCACTTCTGCCCCCACGCTTCGGCATATATGCTGAAGTATGTAACTGTGGTGGTGAAATCACCTCCGACAGCACTGGAGTCACGGCTTTATATATCGTGGGAGCAAACGCTGTTGCTGTCAAGATAAATAAATCCGCGCTGCAACTGAATGGCGTACCTGCTAAGCAATACAAAAAAAAAACATAGTAAAAAATAAAACATTTAACGCAACCTGTGCCTAAAATATATATATGCCGAAGCATGGGGGCATCCTCCCGCAAAAGGCAGGAGCAAATTGCTCCTCCACCCACTGCTGCCCCCACGCTTCGGCATATATGCTGAAGTATGTAACTGTGGTGGTGAAATCACCTCCGACAGCGCTGGAGTCAAGGCTTTATATATTGTGGGAGCAAACGCTGTTGCTGTCAAGATAAATAAATCCGCGCTGCAACTGAATGGCGTACCTGCTAAGCAATACAAAAAAAAAACATAGTAAAAAATAAAACATTTAACGCAACCTGTGCCTAAAATATATATATGCCGAAGCATGGGGGCATCCTCCCGCAAAAGGCAGGAGCAAATCGCTCCTCCACCCACTGCTGCCCCCACGCTTCGGCATATATGCTGAAGTATGTAACTGTGGTGGTGAAATCACCTCCGACAGCGCTGGAGTCACGGCTTTATATATCGTGGGAGCAAACGCTGTTGCTGTCAAGATAAATAAATCCGCGCTGCAACTGAATGGCGTACCTGCTAAGCAAATGATGGTTAACAATAAAACAAAGTAACATTACAGTATAACAGTAATGCCCCGTACACACGGTCGGACTTTGTTCGGACATTCCGACAACAAAATCCTAGGATTTTTTCCGACGGATGTTGGCTCAAACTTGTTTTGCCTACACATGGTCGCACAAAGTTGTCGGAATTTCCGATCGCCAACAACGCGGTGACGTACACCACGTACGACAAGACTAGAAAAGGCCGGTTCAGAACCAAGCGCGGCACCCTTTGGGCTCCTTTTGCTAATCTCGTGTTAGTAAAAGTTTGGTGAGAGACGATTTGCGCTTTTTCAGACTCGTGGCTTTCAGATCGTTTTCTGACGTTCAGTTTGTGCTTGTGGGTTTGTATCTGCTCTTCAGTGCGTGCAGTCAGTTCGTATCGGAGTTTTCTGTGTGATCTTGCCTGCTCGTTGCTGTTTTTCAGGTCGCTCTTCACAGGCCTTGCTGTTCTTCAGTGCGTTCTGTTACTTCGTTCTGAGCAGCCGACCATTTTCTAGCCATGTTTCGTATGCGTACTCCTCGTAGAGTTCGTGCTGTGCGGGGGCTTGGTGTTGGGGTCCTGACCTTGACACAAGTCCAGTCCATGAACAGGGTGGGGAGGAGTTCATGGACCAAGAATTGGTTGCTTCAGCATGACCAGTTCTGTCATATGCCTTTGCTCCGTGAGATCCGTGAGAATAATCCTGATGATTTCAGGAACTTTCTCAGGATGACGGACCCCGTGTTTCACCGTTTGTTGGCTTCGCTGACCCCCTATATTAGCAGGCAGGATACCTGCATGAGGCAAGCCATCACTCCGGAGCAGAGGTTGGTCGCTACCTTGCGGTATTTGGCCACAGGGAGAAGCCTGCAGGACTTGAAGTTCTCGACAGGCATCTCCCCCCAGGCTCTGGGGATCATTATCCCAGAGACCTGTTCTGCCATCATACAGGTCCTGCAGAAGGAGTATATGAAGGTAAGATTTTTATCCTTTTATATCACATTTTATTGTATTGAATGTTTGATAATATATTGTATTTCTTCCCTCATTCCCAATTACCATGATTGTAATATGCTGTGAATGTCCCCTTTGTTCTCATGCATGCTGGATTTTTATGTCATTATTATTTTATGTCCTTCATACATATTTGCCCTTCACTAACCTCCCCGGCATGGTCTTTCCTGGCCCTATATTCACCTCATGTAGTCACTTAACAATGTATTTTATCAGCTCCATAGTAGTGCTTTACCCCAAACACCCCCTAAAATGTTTGGAAATGTTATTTTTGATTTAAATTCAGGCAGAGTGCCAGAGGCTTTTTTTTGTGGTGTCCCAAATTTTTTTTAACCCTCCCCCCCAACTGCTAAGTCAGCTGATCCCAATTCTCTATCCTCAATCATCTATCTGCTGACTTTGCCAAACCCATACACACTATACCCATCACTTTACTGGTCAGATTTATGGATGAATTCCCCAAAGCATGTAGTGCAAGGGCCTGCCTGTATACTTTCCAATGGTACTGTTTAAAGTTTTTGTATCCTATTATTATCTTGATAGGTAATAGCAGAATGTTCAAATGTCCTCAAATGTGTACAGTGTGTATTTATATCTTTGTATTATGACACTTCTTACCTGTCCAGTGGGCTGCCAATAGTGTAACTAAGGAGGGGCTGTTCCAAGTAATACCCTGTATTTAGGCATTCATCTCTCAATGAAGTGAAGAGGGTTACCTGTCCAAGAGTTCCCCCCCCCATAATGTTAGAAATGGCCCATGAGAGGGGGGGAGGGGGAATATGATAGGTGTACCTTATACTTTGGCCTTGTTAAATTCCCCTTAGTAAATGCTATCTGGAGGTTGCCCCATAATGTTTGTGTCTAATCTGCTTGCCATGTTTCTGTGAAAAAATAGTAATGTTTATTTTTTTTTCCTCAACAGTTTCCTTCAACGCCACAGGAATGGCAGACTGTGGCCTCCCACTTTGCCCAGCGGTGGGACTTTCCTAACTGCGGAGGGGCAATTGATGGGAAACACGTCCACATCATCCCACCACCCAACTCGGGGTCGTACTATTATAATTACAAGGGGTTTAATAGTATAGTGATGTTGGCGGTGGTGTTGGCTAATTACGAGTTCTTGTATGTGGACGTGGGGAAGAATGTCCGGATGTCCGATGGTGGAGTGATCGCCCAGACGGAGTTCTACAGGTGTCTCCAGAATGGCAGCTTGGACTTGCCACCTCCAGAGGACAATGTTGAAGGTCTCCCATTTGTGTTTGTTGCTGATGAAGCATTTGCGCTGGGGGACCACCTGATGCGGCCATTCCCGATGAGGACCCTCACCCCGGAACAGAGGGTTTTTAATTACCGGCTGGCCAGAGCCCGAAGAGTGGTGGAGAACACATTTGGAATCCTGGCCAGCCGGTTCCGATTATTTCTGACACCCATCCATATGGCGGAGTATAAACTGAACCATATAATACTTGCCTGCTGTGTTCTCCATAATTTTTTAAGAAAACATTCAGCCAACTATGCTGGCTCAGTTGGGCCTGAGGCCGGAATCCCTAATCCATCAACACTGACGGCGCTTGAAAGTGGCCGTCCTGGCTTGCCCTCCCTGAATGCCCGTGATGTCCGGTTACGCTACCTGGAGTTCTTTGCGGGTAGGGGGGCTATCAATATGCCAGACAATCTGTGACACCTTTTTCAAATAAAAAACAACCAAAAGAAATTCTTTGTGGACATTTACTGCTTGTGTTTGTTTTAGCTGACCCTGACAGAAATGTGTTGAGTGCAGAAAATGTCGTGATTGGGTAACCTTATAAAAAACAGTGTTGGCTGGAACTTCCTAAATGCAAAAACACATTTCACTACAAGTGCACTTGCAACTGCACTGAACCTGCACTGAACCTGCACTTGTAGTGCAAAGAGGATTTGCCCTTAGGAAATAACCCCCATTTTTGCATAAAACAGCAATTACATCACCCCAAAAGTGTTGTAGTGTTGAGACAATAATCCACACATTCTTGAGTAAGGCACTTTTTTATACCTGCACAATCACATGTGCATTTCCCAAAGGTTTTTAAAACAAACCAACATGTTTGTTGTATAACAATGTTTGCAGTAGCATTATGAAAAATCAAAATATCCATTTCAGATAAAACAGGCCTGTGTAAAACCAACAAGAAAGCCAAAAAACTTGAACTTACAAAGTTCACATATGGTAAAACCTGAAGGCTATATCAGACATGAGTATTTATGAACTGTGTTTGATATAGTGTTCAGATGGGGGGAAATCACCCCTGGAAAAGCCAAATTTGGAAGATGCACACCAATTTACGAATGTCAACATGTGCTATCTGCCATCAGGGGGGATCAAGGGACGTGTTTTGGGGGAGCAAGCCCTTCCTCAACGCTACTTTATAATTGAGGAAGGGGTTGCACCCCCAAAACGCGTCCATTGATCTCCCGTGATGGCAGATAGCACATGTTGGCACACTGTGTGCATCCTCCAAATTTGGCTTTTCTAAACATTTTAAAAATTTTGGTACGATAACACAGGTGATTTTGTGGGGTTTAAATTCGCCCCAAAACATCAATGATGTTATTATTTTTTTTAATAACATCACTGATTTGTTGCTGGATGTTTTGCAATTGGAGATTACACCCCATAATCTCCCCGATCAGTATCTGGGCACTTTCAGATGTAAAGCGTTCTGGATCACGATCACCTAAAAAGAGATAAAGAACAAAAAAAAAGGTCTCAAAAATCTGCCACCATCCATCTCTTTTACCTGAGCCTGTGGTCGCAGACACTCACCTGTTGTGGTGCCAATCTCCACCACGTCTTCTTCTTCCTCCTGCTCTTCTTCTTGTGTTGGTATTTCCCCTTCTTCCGGGGGGGGGGTCTCTGGTCTCCTGGGATGAGGGGTGTCCGAGTCTTTTCTCCCCTATGTAAAACAAAAATGGTATACTTAGCACACAGATATTTGATGGCAGAACTAGAAATGGTGTTCTTGTGTCCCACAGTGTCCAGATGTGAAAACAGCTGCTCAGTGTCCTCTCCTTACACACAATCTAGTTTGCATTTCATTCTAGTAACAAACCCATCTACACAAACAAATATTTGGCATCCAAGTAGGCCCCCAAAAATGTGTGAAAATGCATATGGCCTAAACAATGGTGTTCTAGAGGCCGAAAGAAAAATGTTTGATACGAACGAATAATGTGCCCATGAACATTAAAGTTGACCTTTTGAAACGTTACAACTAATAAAAGCATATGGAGCAGAACGAACGTAATAAAGACAGAAAGAATAGGAACACAGCACAACTACTTACTTTTTTGCAGCACTCTCCGGATCTTTCGGTACTGCTCTGGCTCTCTCAACTTGAGGTCCAACCACCGCTTCCTGAGCTGATCTTTAGACCTTCGTACCCCGAAATTCCGCTCTAGACTCCTGACCACTTTCGCCATGATCTTGGCCTTTCGGATGTTCGGGTTGGGGTTAAGCCCATATTTTCCGTCATAGTCGGACTTCCTCATGATGTCGACCATCTCCAACATCTCCCCAAACGACATATTTGTGGCCTTAAAACGTCTCCTTCTGGATCGGGACGTGCCTGGATCCGGGCTTTCCTCCTCCTCCTCCTCGTTGCTACAATTAGCCCGCACCTGCTGTATGTCCGCCATCATGCTCTTCCCCCACTGCGCCGAACGAAAAGGGGCGGGGAATACACTAGAAAGAACGTCAGGGGCGGGCGGAGTTACACGCATGCGCAGTGTATATAAAGCGTAACACGCGTGCGTATTACGTTTGATCTGTGAGCGGAGGAAGGAGCATTGGACGCGGCGATCGTAAGAACGAAGGTAAGAGACAAACTCGTGCCTATACTGCTTCTAGAATGAGGCCTATATTGTAACAAGATTAGGAGAGTTTTGTGTGACATTAGGCTTTGTCTTGTGTTGTGTCTTGCAGTGAACATGGATATGGTACTGAAAGATAAGGACTTCATTTCAGTCTTCATAGAGATGCTAAGGGAGCTGCCCTGTCTGTGGGAGATTACCCACCCCCATTACAAGAACCAAGCAAAGAGGAAGGCAGCACTGGAGCAATTGTGTGAAATTGTGAAGCAGGTGATCCCCACGGCAGACATCACTTATTTAAAGATTTTCATTGGTGGCCTGAGGAGCACATATCTGAGGGAGCGCAATAAAGTCCTGGATTCACAGAGATCCGGAGCAGCAGGTGACATCTATGTCCCCAGGATGTTGTACTACGACAGGCTGCACTTTCTGGCAGGCCAGACTGAACCCAGGCCATCCCTCTCCAGTCTTCCTTCCACGCTTCCTTCCCCCCCGGCTGAGGCTTCTGACGCCCAACCTGGGCCTTCCAGGCCACATGTGGAGGAGCCCAGATTGAGCCAGGTATAGCATTCCTCTAAATATTTCTGCTTGTCCAATCAATGATGTGAACTATATGTTAGTTGGGAGTACTAATTAAGGATTGTGATTGATGATGCAAAACATTACAACTATGTCCCTTTTTCATACACAGGGAAGTCTCAGCCAGGAGGTGGCCGGGCCGAGCCGGCTGGCTGATATCAAGGTCCCTCCACCCCCCCTGAAAACAGAAAGTGGTAGTAGGACGAGTGGCCTAGAGGAGGCGGCTATCAGATTCTTTTGGAGGGCTACAGAGGTCCTGGGAGCACCACACACCAGGCAGGAGAACATTGCTGCATTCATAGCCTATAAAATGCAGAGGATGGAGGAGGGCCAAAAAGCCATGTGTGAGGCCCTCATATCAGAGGCTCTGGCGAAAGGTATGAGGGGCCAAATTACACCTCACACACAGCTTTGGGATGGTCCTCCTCCTCCTCCTGCAGGTCCTACTCCTCCTCCAGGTCCTACTCCTCCTCCTGCCACATCTCCAACTGCACAGCCACAGCCGGGAATGAAGCATGGAAGGAAGACCAGACAGTGAGGACCCTGGAACCAGTCTGTTGGGCAAAAAAATGCAGCCTCTTGTGGTACCACAGCCTGCGGACACAGATGTCATCTGCTGCTATCCAAGTCTCTGTGAATCCCGGACCAGACTGCCCTCCCTTACATATGGACTCCTCAGGCCACCAATTTTGATGTTGAAGAATTGATGTCTGCCGTGGGGGTCCCAGGCTTCGCTAATTTCTCTTGTTGATCCAGTGTTGCCTTCCTCTTTGTTTGGTTCTGATCCTTTAATAAAGGATTTTTGTTTGGAATTATACTCTCCTATGTGTTTTACTTCAAAAATGACAGTTTGTTTGTGAGGATTCAGGTACATTTCAAATATACAATGTGAAATGAACAAGGGACACCAACAACAAACAATCTCCTTGAGATTAAATAATAAAAGATATCAATGGTGTTGGGGTAACTTGACACACAAAACACACCCAAAAATATTCTGGAGTAAAAATAAAAATAACATTGAACAAAGATCAGCCTTGGAAAAAATCCAAACATTAAATAAAAAAAAAGGCTTAAAATCCAAAATAAAAAAAAAATAAAAAATATAAAACTGTCAGATGTGACAACTAATAACAATATATTCAGGGAATCCCACTAAAACAACACAAATAAAAGTTTGTGAGAAGTGTGTGTGAATACGAGCAGCAAAACGACTTAATTCTTGTCACATTATAAAGAAGAAGAGAGTGCGCTGTATTAAACCATTTTTAACATTGCAGCGTGACGAAAGTGCTGTATCCATTGCGAACGCTAAGTTTACCAGAACGAGCTGTCCCGTGTTGGAATTTCTTCTGAGCATGCGTGGCACTTTGTGCGTCGGAACAGGCTACACACGGTCGGAATTGACGCGATCGGATTTTGTTGTCGGAAAATTTTATCTCCTGCTGTCCAACTTTGTGTGTCGGAAAATCCGATGGAAAATGTCCGATGGCGCCCACACACGGTAGGAATTTCCGACAACACGCTCCGATCGGACATTATCCATCGGAAAATCCGACCGTGTGTACGGGGCATTAGACTTACCATACCTGCAAAGCAAATACAAAAAAAAAAACATAGTAAAAAATAAAACATTTAACGCAACCTGTGCCTAAAATATATATATGCCGAAGCATGGGGGCATCCTCCCGCAAAAGGCAGGAGCAAATTGCTCCTCCACCCACTGCTGCCCCCACGCTTTGGCATATATGCTGAAGTATGTAACTGTGGTGGTGAAATCATCTCCGACAGCGCTGGAGTCACGGCTTTATATATCGTGGGAGCAAACGCTGTTGCTGTCAAGATAAATAAATCCGCGCTGCAACTGAATGGCGTACCTGAAAACAATAAAATGGTTACCAACAAAACACAGTAAACAGTAAAGTATAAAAAATCTGAAAAGCAAACATGGTAAAACATAATAACAATAAAACATTGCAGAATAGAATAGAGTAAAAAAGAGCAGAACAATAGAGAGAGAATAGAGAGAGAGAGAACAATAAAACAACAACTATTTTTGTTTTTTTTATTTTATATTTTTTTATTTTTTATTATTTTTTTTTTTTTTTTTTTGTTTTTTACACTTTTTTTTAGTAACTTTTAACTTTTGTAACTGGTTCCAGGTTTGGGTCTCTCAAAATGCAATGGCATCTTGGGAGACCCTGTGTTAGTGTGCCTAGTCTGTGCAGTGCTGAACCCTACGCTAATACTCAACTAGTGTATGGTAGCGTTCAAAGCATTCACCCATGCAAAGACCAGGATTGCCAGGACAGGAGGGACAATAAGACCGGGTGTCACGCCTAAATCCGCGCTTGCTGCAAACACGACATCTTTTTTGGGGGGCTCGTTGGGTAGGGGTACTCGGGATGGCATAAAGAAAATGCCTCTCATGCAGCCGGCTTACTGCATTTGGTTGGGGAAGGTGAGGTAGAGCACCGTCTGGAAACAGAAGGGCTCTGACGATCTCTTCCTGGAATTTAAGGAAGGATCCAGTCCGTCCTGAAGCTCTGTATAGCACATGAGCGTTCAGCAAAGCCAATTGAAATAAATAAACAGACACTTTTTTGTACCAGCGTCTGGCCTTACGGGCAACTAGGTACGGCGCCAACAACTGGTCGTTGAGGTCCACCCCTCCCATATTAAGGTTGTATTCGTGGACACATTGGGGCTTCTCCACAACACCAGTCGCCGTAGGAATTTGGGTTGTCGTGTCTGCATGAAGGGAGGTGAGAACGAAAACATTCTTCTTATCCCTCCACTTCATAGCGAGCAAATTATTATACTTCAAGCAGGCTCTCTCCCCCAGCCTAAGACGGGAATCTACAAGCCGCTGGGGAAAGCCCCGGCGATTAGGTCGCATGGTGCCACATGCTCCAATCTGCTGATCAAACAAGTGACTAAAAAGTGGCACGCTCGTATAATAATTGTCCACGTACAAGTGGTACCCCTTTCCAAATAAGGGTGACACCAAGTCCCACACTATCTTGCCAGCGCTTCCTATGTAGTCAGGGCAGTTTGTCAGCTCTACATGACTATCTTTGCCCTCGTAAACCATAAAACTATATGTATAGCCTGTGGCCCTGTCACAGAGCTTATACATCTTGACCCCGTATCTGGCACGCTTGCTGGGAAGGTACTGTTTGAATGACAAGCGGCCAGAAAATTTAATCAGGGACTCATCAACGCAGACAACTTGATGGGGGGTAAACAAGTCTGCAAAACGTTGCTTGAAGTGGTTTACGAGGGGCCGAATTTTGTAGAGCCGATCGTATGCAGGGTCTCCACGAGGACGACAGAGTTCATTGTCGTTGAAGTGCATGAACCGCAAAATCTGCTCGTATCGTGCCCTGGCCATGGAAGCAGAGAACAAGGGCGAATGGTAAATTGGGTCAGTGGACCAATATGACCGCAACTTACTCTTTTTATTCAACCCCATGAGGAGGGAAAGGCCCAGAAAGGTCTTAAATTCGGAGACCGTAATTGGTCTCCAATCTCTGGCAAGGGAGGACTGGGGATTAGCGGCGATGTGTTGACCAGCGTATAAATTGCTTTGGTCCACAATAGATCTATAGAGATCTTCGGTGAAAAACAGTGAATAAAAATCCAGTGGCGTAAAGTCAACTGTTTCCACCTGAATTCCGGGTTGGCCAGTGAAAGGGGGAAGTACGGGTGCTGCAGAAGTGGTGGGTTCCCAATTCGGATTGGCCAATGCAGCAGGAAGGGCACTATGGGCACGACGGGCCTGTCTTTGTCTTCTTGGTGGCAGCGGGACACTACTAGTGCTTGCCACCTCACCAGCTTGAACTGCACTTATGGGACTCGCCACGTCACCACGTGATACTGCAGTGCTGGATGTACGACCAGGGTGTACTAGGCAGCTGGTGCTTGCCAGTTCACCAGAAGGAATAGCGGCGCTAGTACTTCTCTGCTCCATACGAGAGCCCTGCGGTTCTTGCACTTCAAGGGCAGAAGAAGATTGGGGTCTGGTACGCCTGACCCTAGCAGGGACCACAACTCCGTCGTCAGAGCTATCTGTCATGGAGCCGCTGTCCTCTACAGGTTCGTATTCTGAGCCTGAACTTGACAGATGAGTGACTTCCTCTTCACTATCTGTCATGCTCAGAAACGTGTAGGCCTCTTCACTAGTGTACCTTCGATTTGCCATTTTGGGCTCTAAATTTAGTGGTACACTAGTGAGACTCACAGGCTAAAAAGCTCCTGACTGTCAGCGACTGTATCAAAACGCTACCAAAAAACTGTTAGCGATCGCAGGGATCAGGCCTGACTCTGCGAACGCTGCAGTTATGTGTGCTTAGTGTTTTGTAAGTGTCAGTTATCGATCGATACTGCACTTGGGTGGGCTGGGCAGGGCTGGGCCGAGGGGCAAAACGCAGGTGCTAGCAGGTATCTGGGCTGATCCCGCTAACACTGCATTTCAGGGAACCCTAAACTGCTGGGGAGTATAGATCTGATCGGATCAGATATCGATCCGCTCAGATACTATAGCACTAAGGGAGGTGTATGCTGCGTGCGTGGGTTTTAGCGGTACTGGCGCTAACCTGACGCTGCCTGGGGCGACGCAGACCTTAGCTGACCCTAAAAATGTAATTTATATCACCGCCGGGCAATTAGGGGGTTAAACCTTTATAAGGTAATAAACGGCGGGTGCCCTAAAACTATAATAAACTATAATAAACTACAAAAAACAAACTAGCTAACCAGCGTCACCCGTAACACTTAAACGGTGATCGCTGGTGAAAGGGTTAACTAGGGGGCAATCAGGGGGTTAAAACCTTTAGCAGGTAGTATATGGGGGTCCCTGTCGCTATAAAACACTGACAGCGAACCTATATACTTACCTCCCTAACTAGCGTCACCTGTGTCACTAATACAGCGATCAGAAAAACGATCGCTTAGCGACACTGGTGACGGGGGAAATCAAGGGGTTAACCTTTATTAGGGGGGGTTAGGGGGGTACCCTGGACCTAAGGGGGGGTACCCTAGACCTAAAGGGGGCTAACCTAACTGCCCTAACACTTGTAACTGACACAAACTGACACCAATGCAAAAAAAATAAAAAATGCTATTGGTGTCAGAGTGACAGGGGGTACAGGGGGGTGATCGGGGGGTGATCGGGGGGTGATGGGGGGTGACAAGTGTGCCTGGCGTGTTCTACTGTTAGTGTAGTGTTGTGCAGACTTACTTGATGTCTTCTCTCCTCGGCGCCGCAAAGAAAAGACCGGCTCGAGGAGGGATGACATCACTTCCTTTCCCTCTGTTTACATTACAGAGGGAAAGGAAGCATTTTCATTCGCCGGGAGCGATCGGGAGGGGGTGGCCAACAATGGATGGCCTCCCCCTGACCTCTCATCGCCCGGGAAGAAATGGCGACCGCCTTTGGGCACCGGGGGGGACCGATCGGACCCCCCACCCGCGGAAGGCAAATCACGTACATGTACGTGATTTTGCCTGTCCGTGCCACCTTGCCGATGTACATCGGCGTGAGGCAGTCGTCAAGTGGTTAAGTGACCTTGAACATAGCATGGTTGTTGATGCCAGACGGGCTGGTCTGAGTATTTCAAAAACTGCTGATCTACTGGGATTTTCACACACAACCATCTCTAGGCTTTATAGAGAATGGTCCAAAAAAGAGAAAATATCCAGTGAGTGGCAGTTGTGTGGATGAGAATGTCTTGTTGATGTCAAAGATCAGGGGAGAATGGGCAGACTGGTTTGAGATGATAGAAAGGCAACAGTAACTCAAATAACCACTCGTTACAACCAAGGTATGCAGAAAACCATCTCTGAATGCACAACACATTGAAGCTTGAAGCAGATGGGCTACAGCAGCAAAATACCACAAAGGGGGCAATTCCTGTCATCTAAGAACAGGAAACTGAGGCTACAATTCGCACAGGCTCACCAATATTGGACAATAGAAAATTGGAAAAACGTTGCCTGGTCTGATGAGTCTCGATTTCAGCTGCAACATTCAGATGGTAAGGTCAGAGTTTGGCATAAACAACATGAAAGCATGGATCCATCCTGCCTTGTATCAATGGACTGGTGGTGGTGGTGTAATGGTGTGGGGGATATTTTCTTGGCACACTTTGGGCCCCTTAGTACCAATTGAGCATCGTTTAAACACCACAGCCTACCCGAGTATTGTTGCTGACCATATCCATCTCTTTATGAATACAGTGTACCCATCTTCTGGTGGCTACTTCCAGCAGGATAATGCACCATGTCACAAAGCTCAAATCGTCTTACTACTGGTTTCTTGAACATGACAATGAGTTCACTGTACTCCAATGGCTTTCACAGTCACCTAATCTCAATCCAATTGAGCACCTTTGGGATGTGGTGGAATGGGAGGTCCACATCATGGATGTGCAGCCGACAAATCTGCAGCAACTGGGTGATGCTATCATGTCAATATGGACCAAAATATCTGAGGAATGTTTCCAACACCTTGTTGAATATATGCCACGAAGTATTAAGGCAGTTCTGAGGCAAAAGGGGGTCCAACCTGGTACTAGCAAGGTGTAAAGAGGCCGATGAGTGTAAATTGTGCATGCATACATATACAATAAACAAATCCTTAGAAAAGAATACCAAATATATATATATATATATATATATATATATATATATATATATATATATATATATATATATATATATATACATCCCTTTCCTATCAAACATAGTGAAAACATTATAAAAAATCAACTAGGGTGTCGCTGAGTTCTTCAGGGGTGCCATCAAATGACAGCTGAGAAAAAAGATAAAATAGTTAGATTGAGTTTCATCTAGATTAGTGCTAGTGTCAGTGTTGTGAATGTGTCAGCAATCACACAGCTGTCACACATAATCACAAATCATAATGTGTCTAATAGTTTTATTATTTCTTATAATTGTTAGCTCCATCTAATGGCCATAATGTGGTATTTGCTTGACTGAGGTATTTCAGGAAAATATTTTATTATAGCCACTAGATAGAGCTGGCAATCATAGGAAAAAAAATCATATTAGACACATTCTGAGGCTTGTTCATGAAGGCTATGTGAATGCTGATACAGTCACACAGCATATATTTAAAATAGACCCCTTAGTGTGCGTGTCACTCTTGTTTCTTAGCACTACTATAGGTACAAACATTAAATAAAGCATATGTAGTATCATCATGCACATTACAGAATTTCTTTTGGCTTTATTGGTGGTGGGTCATACAAAACAACAAGGAAAAAGAGATTCCCCCAAAGAAGGCAATTAACCCAAACACAATCTGCCAAAAAACAATAAATTTATTAAGCTACAAAACACCACACAAAAATACAAAATTGGGCAAATTAGGGAAGATATCAATGACCAAGTTAAAATTGATAACGTTATCATTAAAAACAGCGGTGATTGGCTGGTGAAACGCGTCAGCACGTGACGTCAGCACGTCACCTCGGAGCCGCGAGCTCACGGTGTTTGAATGCTTGACCGGGAACCAACAGCTGACGGCCGGCTTCCATCTTCTAATCGAAGGCGCTGATACAGCGGGACATCCCTTACCTGACGGCAAATGCAGTCTGGACTGACATCTACAGACACCACCTGGGGGTAGAGCGTACGACTTTATGAGCCGCTGATATACTTGGTGAGAGAAGTATCGCTTCAGTTTATATTTATAATACAGCCTGAGTCGTTTCTGCTCCCCCTACTGCTTTCTACAATATTACTGCTTGTATGTCCTGGGTTTATAACCACCTCCAGTAATCATTGGCGGTCATTGCTGTTGCTTTACCCACGTTATGGGTCTAGCTCCCGGACTGTTACAAATCTTTATGATGTGTTGAATCTGTTCCATAATTAAACATCCATTCATCCACCTTACCCCCATACCACCATACTATCCACACTTGGATTGATCTAAGGACTTACTTCATACGATACTGCCCAATATAGTAGGAATCTGCTGTGGTGATTGGTGTGTGTATGGGGTATGTATGGCCGCGGCTCCGTTGTTTTTAATGATAACGTTATCAATTTTAACTTGGTCATTGATATCTTCCCTAATTTGCCCAATTTTGTATTTTTGTGTGGTGTTTTGTAGCTTAATAAATTTATTGTTTTTTGGCAGATTGTGTTTGGGTTAATTGCCTTCTTTGGGGGAATCTCTTTTTCCTTGTTGTTTTGTATGCCATACAAGGCAACCCAAACTGCATCCAATTAATTATATCGGATGAATATCTGATCCTATTCATTACTTAGATTTTTTTCATTGGTGGTTGGTCCAGGCATAACTTTTTCTTTTTTGGTGGTGGGTCATGGTAATGGCTTAAAACTTTTATTTATTATTATTTTTCCTTGTCAAAAGAAGTTTATTGAGTATACAATGTTATAAAGATACATAAAGTAAGTTTACAAGGATCTATAAAGTAAGCTCATTGTTTTACAGTAGGGTTTATATAGGTAAATATCATGAAATTTCAAATATTAAACATTGGGTTCACGTAAACCTAAATTAAAGATATATATCATTTCCTTAGTTACTTTTGTAGGTATTTAAATGATTTATACCTACTATACATATTGTTTACAAGTAGAGTGTATATAGGTCAAATAAATTCTGATAATGAGCTTTAATCGTAAGGTGGAGAAAAGGAAAGAGAAAGAAGAAAAAGGGTTGAAAGGTAGAGGTATGGTCCACAAGGTTGTCCCGCTCGTCAGTTTATTATTCTTTTTAGTTCTCTTTGAAGCCTTAGAATGGGTGTCTCTGTAAGTCATTTAATCTGTTACAATGGCGACAGGACAGAGTCATTGAAGTTTGACAGGAACTGTTGTTTTATCCAAGGATGCCAAAGTTTTTCAAATTTTGGAATTTGATTTTGATCGATGGCTACCATCTTAGCATGGGACATTGTATTATTCATTCTGTGAATTGTTTCTGCTAGTACCAATGTAGGAGATTTCCATGCCTTGGCCACTGTTTGTTTTGCAGCCGTTATTAGTTGGATCATAAGTTTGAATTGAGAGAGTGTTAACCATTCCGGTTTTAGATTAAGTAAAGTTAAATATGGATCTGGTTGTATTATTTTTTTAAATATTTTAGATGCAATCACGAAGACTTCCTTCCAGAAGGTTTGGATTACTGGGCACGTCCACCATATGTGTAAATATGTGCCTATTTCTGGGCATCCTCGAAAACAAAGAGCTGAGGTATTAGGTGAATATTTTGCCACTCTAGCGGGTACAAGGTACCAGCGAGTTAGGACTTTATAATTTGTCTCCAGTGCTAAGATGTTGGGTGAAGATGACTTAGATGTGAGCCATATGTTAGACCAGTCCGTGTCTTCTAAAGTTCGTCCCAGGTCCTCCTCCCACCTCTGAACGTAAGAGGGTCTATTAAGATTTGCTACTCCATATAATTGATTATAAAGTGATGAAATTGTACCTTTAGCAAATGGATCTTTTGTACAGATTGATTCAAAAATGGATAATTGGGATAATGGTGTATCCCCCTTTAGGAATGGTGTATAGAAATTTTTGATTTGGAGATATCTAAATATCTCAGAGTTTGGTAGATCATATTTTTCTCTAAGCGATGGGAATGAAAGGAATGATTTAGATGCTATGAAGTCATTTAGTGTCTGAATGCCTGATGTTGTCCAAGCTTTAAAAGAATTTGGGTAGATCCATGCCGGATAAAAGGCCGGA
The DNA here is from genome assembly GCF_042186555.1 of Aquarana catesbeiana. Lineage (NCBI taxonomy): Eukaryota > Metazoa > Chordata > Amphibia > Anura > Ranidae > Aquarana > Aquarana catesbeiana. The sequence continues at coordinate 638,843,161 of NC_133325.1, forward strand.
TTTCTGATAAAAGAAAGGAGAGGATTGTGTGGAGATTGTAACTGATATTTGGTTTTTAGTTTATCCCAGAGAGATAAGAAGTGTTTAGTTATGGGATTATGAATTTTAAAGCGGTCTTTAGGATCAAGCCATAATAAATTTGATATTAATAGAGGGTCATTTTCTGAAGCCTCTATAAATACCCATAATGGGATTTCCTGTTTTGCATGGTATTTGGACAGACTGGCCAAATGTGCTGCTCTGTAGTAGTTAGTAAAATTAGGGTATCCCAGGCCTCCTTTATTTTTGGGAAGATGTAGTGTGTGTATAGGTATACGTTGTTTAGAAGAGCCCCATATAAACAAAGTTGCTCTTTTTTGTACTATTCTCAAAAAATAGGAAGGAATTGGAATAGGGAGGACTCTGAATAGATAAAGCAATTTGGGTAGAATAGTCATTTTGATTGCATTAATCTTCCCCATCCAGGATAAAGGAAGTTGCGACCATTGTTTTATTAGATTTGTGATCTGTCTTAATACAGGAGGATAATTGGTTGAGAATAAGTCAGAATGAGATGCTGTTAAATGAATTCCAAGATATGGGATTGATTTTTCTGCCCATGTGAATGGGAGTGCAGCCCTAGCCGGGATCAATTCCATGTTTGTGAGTGAAATATTAAGCACTAGGCATTTCTTAGGATTAATCATAAGGCCGGATAGGGCTGCAAATCCATCAAGAGCTGGTATTAAGTTAGGACCAGAGACCTGTGGTGATGATAGAAAAAGTAATATATCGTCTGCAAATATACATAATTTGTGTGTAATACCTCCTACTTCAATGCCAGTTATAGTTTGGTTTGTTCTGATGTATTGGGCCATGGGTTCGAGTATAAGGGCAAATAATAAGGGAGATAATGGGCAACCCTGTCGGGTACCTCTTTCGATATTAAAGGCTTCAGATTTGTATCCAGCATATTTTATATAGGCTTTGGGTTTATTATATAATGCTTTGATCCATGTTAAAAAGTGGGGTCCAAAACCCCATTTTTGTAATGAATATTGCATATATTGCCAGGATACTGTGTCAAATGCCCTCTTAATATCGAGAGATAGAAAACATAAAGGGATTTTCCGTTTTTTAGCAATATGTGCCAATAACACTGCCCTGCGTATATTATCGCCTGCCTGTCTATTTGACATGAAGCCTACTTGATCTCTATGTATTAATTTTCCTATAATGCTATTGAGGCGTTTTGCTATTATTTTTGCTAATAATTTAATATCGAGGTTTAACAGAGAGATAGGCCGATAATTCACACAGGAAGTATCATCAGAAAGGGGTTTTGGGATCATACAAACAATTGCCATTAGTGTTTCTTGCCGAAAAGAATGTCCATCTAGAAGTTTGTTAAAAGTTTCAGTGAGAATGGGAGAGAGTATTTCTGAGAATGTTTTATAGTATAAAGCCGAGTAGCCGTCTGGGCCTGGTCTTTTGTTTTAGGTCTTTTATGGCGTTAGCAACTTCATCTATAGTTATAGGCTCATCCAAACTGCTTTTTTGATTCTGAGATAACTCAGGTAAGGTTATTTTTGAGAAGAAGGATTCAGCTTCTGTAGGATTAAATTCATTGTTTGTCTTGTATAAAGTTGCGAGATGTGAGTGAAATTTATGGACTATTTTAACTGGATTACAAGTGTAAACATTTTTTGATAATTTCAAACGTATTGGTTTGAAAGATTTGTTAGTTGAATTTAATGCCCGAGACAAATATGTACCTGGTTTGTTTGTATTCATGTAGAAATTGTGTTTGGAGCGTTTGAGGGATTTATCAACTGACTCAGTGAGAAATAGATCGTATTCCAATCTAGATTTTTCAAGATGAGATTTTGTACTCTGAGATGGATTATCTTGAAATGATATGTAGGCTGCATTAAAATTGAGTTCTAGTTTTTTTGCTAGATTTTTGCGTTCCCGTTTAAATAGTGCCATTTGTCTTTGTATTGTACCACGTAAGACAGGCTTATGAGCTTCCCACAGTGTTATTGGGGAGATGTCTGTTGTATTATTAATTGATATGTATTCCTTTAAAGCTTGTTCAATGGCCATCTGATGTAGTGGGTGTTTGAGCATTATGTCCGGTAAGTACCACGTTGTGTCATGCGCTTTTGGTATGGCTGAGGCTATAGTAGTGTATACTGCATTATGGTCAGACCGCGGAATCGGATTTATATCTGATGCAATAATTTCTGGTATCATTCCTATTGTTAGAAAAATATGATCTATTCTGGTGAAGGTTTGATGAGGGTGCGAGAAATAAGTGAATTTCTTTTTCATTGGGTTACTTTCTCTCCATGAATCTACCAGATTGTATTTGGAAAGAAGTTGAGAAAAAGGTAATCTAGAGGTTATTTTGGATGGTGTAAAAGGTGATTTATCTAGAAATGGGAGGAGGACCTGGTTCGAATCCCCACACATTATCACTGTTCCCATTTTGTGTGTATTAATCACTTGTAATATATGTGAGAGGAATGGTGTAGGTTGTTTGTTAGGAGCGTAGTAGGAAATCACCGTGATTGCTGTATCCATTATATAACCCATGAGTATCAGGTATCTACCTTCTGGGTCTTTAATTTCTGATGATAAGGTGAATGGTGTGGATCGGTGAAATGCAATTAGAGTTCCCCTTTGCTTGGTACAGGCAGAAGCCGTGTAAATTTGTTGATAAAAAGGAGAAATATGTTTTGGAGTAGAATCTTTGGTGAAGTGTGTTTCTTGGAGGCATACTATGTGAGCCTTCTTGTTATGGAAAGTACGGAAGGCTTTGGTCCTTTTTTGAGGGACATTTATTCCCTGAACATTCAGGGAAAGTATATTCAGTGGTGCCATGGCAATAGATCAAATAGTTTTGACTTACTTTTTGTTATCTAGAGCTGACTGCGCAGATCAACCTGTGTGGACTGAAGAGATGAATAGATAGAAAAGAAACCAGTGAATTCTGGAGTAAAGAGTAAACAAAAAACATATGAGATTAGATGATACATTGTATAAATTATTTTTTGCAAGTAATCACAATTTACCCGTGAAGGAGAATAAATATCTCTCTCAGGGGAATAAGTGCCTTCGTCACACTCCCACATAATATGGTTGGGAGAATGAGGAGGGCTAATGGGGGTACACGGATCTTCCGCTTACAGGAGAGAAGTGCTATGTCAAAAGACATCAAAATGATGTTTCATTAATTGGAGTGCAGAAAATAGTTTTTGTTGAAATTATTTATTCCAGGGTGGTTGTATATGGTTAGTCTTGCCCTAGGCTAAATAATTCAGTTAGAAAGGTACTGTTAATAACTTTGGTATTGATGAAGATAGTTTGAATTATTTTGGGATTTTAGCCCTTTTAGAGTAAACAATTACATATTTTATTCATATGTAACTGTTTACATATGTTAACTCATAAAATTGAGGTTGTATTGCTTCAGATTAGAATAAACAAAAACATAATTTTAGGAACTAGTTAGGTAATAATATATTTGTTTTAAGAAAAGAAAGAAAAAGCTTCCATTACTTCTGGATTATTGAACATATTTGTCCTAAAAAGTAATAAATCTATTGTTATTACCTGATAATATATAACTGAACAAGAATTTCCTTATTTCACTTATATATTCTAAGGCTATATGAATCAGAAGTAATAAGAAATATAACTGGAATGTAACATGATCCCACACAGTGTGTGACTATCAGAATGCAGTTACATTCAGTTATAAATACAGGTTTTTTATAGAGAACCATCTCTTAGTATAATAAATGAAGAGATATCAGGAATTAGGATGTCAGTCCATTGAATCTTCTTGGTCCATGGATGATGTGGCATAACGGCCTCTTTTGTGAGAATGAGGATTCCCATTTTGTTCTGGAATTTTCTGGGTGCTGCCTGAAGGTGAAGATGATGCCATTCTTCTGCGTGTGGGAGTGTTGCTGCTTGTGGGTTCTGTCAGATTTAATTTTAAAAGGGTTTGTTGTAGTTCATCTGCTGATCTGCTTCTGTAAATTGTACCTTGGTAGTTAAATCTGACTGAAAAGGGGAAGCCCCATTGATACATAATGTTGTGGCGTTGCAGTTCCATTAGTTGGGGTTTCATGGATCGTCTTTTAGTAATAGTAAGTTGGGATAGGTCAGCAAAAATGTGATAATTGTGTCCTTGAAAATTAAGTTCCTTTTTTTCTCTTGCAGCAATTAGTATTTGTTCTTTCGTTCTGTAATAATGAAATTTTGTGATTATATCACGTGGGGGTCCATCTTTCTTTTTGGCTGTGAGGGCTCTGTGTACTCTGTCCAGTTCTAAACGTTCAATAGGGATATCTGGCTTTAGTTCTTGTAATAGAGCAGTAATAGTAGATTGCAGGTCTGTCACAGTTTCAGGTATTCCCCTTATGCGCAAGTTTGAACGTCTGGCTCTATTTTCGTAAACTTCGAGCTTAGTTTGAAGTATTAAATTCTCTTTTTTTAATTGTTCCAATTCTGTTATATTTTCTTGGGTTGTAATTTCAATTTCATCCATTTTTATTTCTAAGGCTGCGGTGCGGTTTCCCAGCTCTCTTATTTCTTTGGTTAGGCTTTTTGTTATTTGGTCTGAGGTTTGTTTTAAAGCCTTATGAAGCATCTTTTCAAATTGTAATAATATTACTGGGGATACTGAGGAGGCTTGTGGAGAAGTTTGTGAGAGGATTTGTTCTGTATCTGACTCAAATGGAGAGTCTTGCTGTGACATTTTCTGTCTGTGAGAGCGCCCTGATGCTGTATCTTGTGAGGTGACTGGAGCTGCTTCAGCTGCAGTGAGTGCCTGTGAGCTCTTTGTGAGGTGATTTTTATTTCTGCCACGGTTTCCTCCCAGTACCATATTTCCTGCCCAAACTTTCACAGTTTGTTCCCAGGGGCAAAAAGGTTCAAATGGATACCTTTTGAGTCTGCAGGCTCCGCTTTGTCCTTCTCTTCTCTCCTCAGCGGTGTGGAGCTCTAACAATGCATGTCTGCTCCGCTAGGCTCCGCCTCCTGCCCCCATTTATTATTATTTTTAACCAGTTTACCTGGTTGTCAGGAGATGTCTATTAACATTTATCACAAAATGAAGGCCCAATTTGTCCTGAAAAAGCAAGGTATCATTTAGTTAGGGTGCCAGAGATTTTCCATACTTTAACCGCTTCAGCCCCGGAAGATTTTACCCCCTTCCTAACCAGAGCACTTTTTGCGATTCGGCACTGCGTCGCTTTAACTGACAATTGCGCGGTCATGCGACATGGTACCCAAACAAAATTGACACCCTTTTTTCCCACAAATAGAGCTTTCTTTTGGTGGTATTTGATCACCTCTGCATTTTTTGGGGTTTTTTTGCGCTGTAAACAAAAAAAAAAGAGCGACAAAAACTCAATAATTTTTACTTTTTGCTATAATAAATATCCCCCAAAAATATATAAAAAAACAAACAATTTTTTTCCTCAGTTTAGGCCGATATGTATTCTTCTACATATTTTTGGCAAAAAAAAAAATCGCAATAAGCGTATATTGGTTTGCGCAAAAGTTATAGCGTCTACAAAATAGGGGATAGTTTTATGGCATTTTTATTATTAATTATTTTTTTAGGAGTAATGGGGGCAATCTGTGATTTTTTTCGGGACTGCGACATTATGGCGGGCACATCGGACACTTTTGACACTATTTTGGGACCATTGTCATTTATACTGTGTAAATGACACTGGCAGTGAAGTGGTTAACCACTAGGGTTGGTTAAGTGTGTCTTAGGGAGTGATTCTAACTGTAGGGGGGGTGAGCTTCCAGTCACATGACAGCAATCACTGCTCCCGATGACAGGGAGCAGTGATCTCTGTCATGACACAAGCCAGAACGGGGAAATGTCTTGTTTACCTTATGCACTTCCTCGTTCTACGGCTCAGTGACACGATTGCCAGGAGACCGGGGGACATCAAGTCCGCGTGCGCCTGCTATCCCTGCCTCTTAAAGGGGACATACAGGTACGCCCATTTGCCCACCGCTGCCATTGTGCCGACGTATATCGGCGTGCAGCGGTCGGCAAGTGGTTTAAGGTTGCTGTGACTGAAAAAAGGTTAAGAAATGCTGCTTTAGCCTATATGGAAAAAAAAAACAACTGTTATTTCTAAAATAGTTAACACATTTTTTAAAAAAACAGCCTTAAGCTGGATACACAGTATACAACTTTTGTTGTTCCAATTTCCTTTAGATTTACCTTCAACTGTGTGAGGCAAGGGCCTGCCTGATTGCATAAAATTTGAAACTGTTTAGCTTTGGCCTCATATTATATGGGTTTGGTAAATCTAAAGGAAAGTTGTACAAGAAAATTGTATAAAAATTGCATAGTGTGTAGCTTAAGGCAAGTCATACATGGTTCAAATCTTGACCGCTTCCTTCTGAGATTCGAACCGTGTAGGGGCAGGCTGAATGTACAAATTTTATCAATCAACTTGGGTATAATCAATATGCCGGGTTTTACCTTTTATTATCACTAGCAGCTGCTATACCTGCTAGCAATAATCATTGTCTTCTCCCAGCAGGGACGGCTTCCCCCACCCTCCCCCGCCCCCCCACCGGGAGAAGAAAATGGCCCGGCAAGAGGGATTCCCGCATCAACACTGTCTGTGTTGATGGGAGAATCGAGCAAATTTCTTTTCTGCAACCCGTGGTTGCAGGAAAGAGATTCGCTCTGTGTATGTCATAAAATTCCTTACTATACAAAGCAGCATCATAGATACATAAATTAATAATAATAACAGTTATGATACAAACTGTAATGACTGGGGACCAAAACGCACAACTTTCTTTTTTCCACTTTAGAAAAAACAATATCAATCTTATGCTTGTATAGTATCCGAGCAATATTCTTTAGTGCCTATAGAGCTAATTAGCACTAACTGATCCAATTAGTGCTCGAAATGCAGTACATAATCTTGTAAAAACCGATAAAACAGTTCTCGCTTGGTCAATTGTCTTTTATCACCTTCAATAAAAGATCCAGGAAAGAAACCAATGCATGCAGACAAGCCAGTATTTTCACCATTTTTAAGAGAATATAATTTTTTTAATCAATTTTATTTAATCATTGTAACATTTACAAATTTATAAACGGATGTTTTATTTATTTTGTCATTCTTTGTTTAAAATTCTTAAAGCAGTAATCTTAGATGTGATGGCTGCATTTGTTTTCTGTTATTTTTCAAAAGAACAAGCTGTCCTGCAGATCTCTAAGTTACAAGGATGAGACAAACAATTTAACACTGGTAGGGGTGCTTAAATGATTAGCTTTTATTTATTTACGCAAAAAGGAAAACAATTGTTTGATGTAACTGCTTATAAAGTATTGGCTGGAGTTTGGCATCAATTTGTTCGTGTATTTAAATCTACTAGTACATCTAACACTCCCCCCCCCCCCCCAGACTGGCAACACTGCTGTCCAAAGGTGCCCCTATGCGCCTTTTCTCCAGAGTTGGGATACTTTATTACATAAGGTGTGTTACTGGCCAGATCACCAGGTGAAAAGAGAGGGAAAAAAGCCTAAGAAAAGAAAATGAATGCAGCTACCACATCTAATGATTGTTAAGCTGCAATATATTCCATTTTTAGTTTTGGGTTTAATACTACTTTAAACCTTAAAAGAGATACTTTAATGATACAATGTTTGCAAATCATGCTGGGTACACATAGCTGTTTTTTTTTTCTACTGTCAGGATACACTGATCAACACTGCAGCCAATTGGCTGCAAGCCACTGATCCAAGGAGATTTTCCAGCAGGACCTTTTGAGAGAAGCCAATCTAATTATCAGCTTCTGTTGAACTGTGAGGGCTATATACAGATCAAAATTTGGCTGGTCCCTGCTGAACAAGTCAGTTTCCTATCCATATACCTATATTAACCACTTGCCAACCAGCCACCGTCATTATACTGCAGCAGGTTGGCATGGCTACATGAATCGCTGTAGGTGTACGTCGGCTGCTTTAAGACCTTTCACACCAAGGGTGTTTTGCAGGCGCTATAGCATTAAAAATAGCGCCTGCAATCCGCCCTCAAACAGCTGCTCCATTGTTTCCAGTGTGAAAGCCCGAGGGATTTCACACGGGAGCGGTGCGCTGGCAGGATGTCAGGAAAAGTCCTGCCAGTAGCTTCTTTGGAGCGGTGAAGGAGCGGTGTGTTTACCTCTCCTCCACCGCTGCTCCCCATTGAAATCAATGGGGCAGCGCTGGGATACCGCCGCCATTGCGGCGCATTGTGGGCGGTTTTAACCCTTTCTCGGCCGCTAGAAACACCTCCCTAGGGAACACTTAACCCCTTGATCACCCCCTAATGTTAATCCATTCCCTGTCAGTGACATTTATACAGTAACCAGTGGCTATTGCAATGTCGCAGTCCTGCTAAAAATCGCAGATCACCGCCATTACTAGTAAAAAATAAATAAATAATAAAAATGCCACAAATCTATCCCCTATTTTGTAGACGCTATAACTTTTGCGCAAACCAATCAATATACGCTTACTACGATTTTTTTAATCAAAAATATGTAGAAGAATACATATTGGCCTAAACTGATGAAGACATTTTTTTTTATATTTATTATATCAAAAAGTAAAAAATGTAGTTTTTTTTTTAATTGTTGCTCTTTTTTTGTTTATAGCGTAAAAAATTAGAACCGCAGAGCTGATCAAATACCACCAAAAGAAAAGTCTATTTGTGGGGAAAAAAAGGACATAAATTTTGTTTGGGTACAATGTTGCACGACGGCGCAATTGTCAGTTAAAATAATGCAGTACCGTATCACAAAAAAGGGCCTGGTCATTAACCACTTCAGCCCCGGAGGATTTTACCCCCTTCCTGACCAGAGCACTTTTAGCAATTCGGCACTGTGTCGCTTTAACTGACAATTGCGCAGTGGTGCGATGTTGTACCCAAAGAAAATTGATGTCCTTTTTTTCCCACAAATAGAGCTTTCTTTTGGTGGTATTTGATTGCCTCTGCAGTTTTTATTTTTTGCGCTATAAACAAAAAAAGAGTGACGATTTTGAAAAGAAACGCAATATTTTTTCATTTTTGCTATAATAAATATCCCCCAAAAATATATTAAAAAAAAACATTTTTTTTCCTCAGTTTAGGCCGATATGTATTCTTCTACATATTTTTGGTTAAAAAAAAATCGCAATAAGCATATATTGATTGGTCTGCGCAAAATTTATAGCGTCTACAAAATAGGGGATAGTTTTAAGGCATTTTTATTTTTAATGTTTTTTTATTAGTAATGGCGGCGATCTGCAATTTTTATTGGGACTGCAACATTATGGCGGACAGATCGGACACTATTTTGGGACCATTGTCATTTACACAGCAATCAGTGCTATACAAATTGATTACTGTGTAAATGACACTGGCAGTGAAGGGGTTAACCACTAGGGGGCGGTGAAGGGGTTAAGTGTGTCCTAGAGAGTGATTCTAACTGTGAGGGGGCTGGGCTTCAACAAACAGGACAGTGATCACTGCCCTCGATGGCAGAGAGCAGTATAGAATAAAGACTAAGGCAGAAAGAGTCAGAAAGAACACCTATATCGTTTATGGTACAGTTAATGTTTGACAACATCAAATCCTATTAATCTCCATTTATGCCATATTTGTGCCATGTACATTTACATATTTCCTTTTTTGTTTCTTTGCTGTGGGTGGCTCACAAACCTCCCCTTGCTGGCTGCTGATCAATTAATTATGATCTCTCATTATTATTATTTTTCTATTTAGTTTTATTTATTTAGAATTGATTATCTAAATTGCTCCTCTAAATGTGTTCCTTCAGGATGCCCTTGCTTGTTTAGTCTGTTACCCCAGTGGCTGTACGGACGCTGCGGGCACAAGTTTGATCTTATGTTGAATCAATCACTTAGTCTATTTGGGCCCTTGAGAATTAAGTCCCTGGTCCTACTTTTTACCTACCTTTTTATCTATTCATGATGTACAGTGATCTGTGTTCGCTGTTTTCAGCTGCTGTTCCCTTCACATGTATGGTTCTATCCCTATTTTGGATTAAATCATTTTCCAATAGGGTTTTCCCCTAACTAAAATGGCGCCATTAACTGTGGCACTCATGGCGTCACCCCGAGCGCGCCACCCAACATCTGGCACATGTGCATGGATGACTGTGACGCGATTGACGTTGGAGGACAGGCGCCAGTGTGGATCTCACACATGTGCACAGGCATTATGGCTTTGCGTCCGCATCCCGGAGGTGACGTCAGATGCTGCCAGGATGGGAGGATTATATGAATGCGGCGATTCACCACAATTACTCTGTCAGAGGCTCCTGAAGAGAGGGAGAGTGAACATCTCTCCTACCTCTCTCTTCGTCCAAAATGGTCTTCCAACCTGGTAAGCCACTTGTCTGTCTCTGCTTCATTGCGAACAGCCTCAGCTACCGCCTTAACATTAATTTACATTTTTGTTTTCCTGTTTTTATGATTTTAGATCTGCTCCTTTGAGAGCAAAGCTTGAATCAGTGCTAAACAACAAGTTAGTCCAGCTCTGTATGTATATTTACATCAATAGCTGGACACTTCTTTATTGCTCAGACCTGCGCTGGATGTACTGCTGAATCAGCAGGATATCAGTTGATTCCATCTTTTGTATCACCTACCTGGAGGCAATTCCCCGCTTTTTTTAATACAGCTGTTTTTGGCCTGTGGCATTTTTTAATATTAGTGGCCAATGCCTTAATCTGTTTCCCAACCTATCCTCATTTTTCCCTGTCTGGGGACATACAAATTCCCTTCTACCTGCAACCACTTGAAATTTGACACTCAGGTGGGGGGCTCTGAACATATTTATGGGATACATAATTTTTCCATTTCTCAATCAAGTTTATATATAGTTTTTTTGCCGCCCAGGTAAGATTCATCTTCCTCCCACACTTATGTATTTTTGTATTTCAATCCTTGTGACTTTTTATATATGTACTGATTATCCATGCATTTGGTAATTTGCCAATATACCTACAGTAATCTATCTGTTTCTTGTTTGTTATGTCAATCAACATGGGATTTCATCCGTGTCTTTTTGTTATCCCTAGCATAATATACATCTTACCAGAAATTCCTTAAGAAGCTCAAAGAGCGAAACATGGTATTGTCTGTATATATGCCTTTCTGTGGAACCTTTTAACCTTGATATTGATGGTTCAATTTCCTCATGTTTTTTACTTTTATAATAAAATATTAATAAAGTCCCCTATTCCCCTATTTCTTACTGTAGACAGAGAGCAGTGATCTCTGTCCTGTCACTAGGCAGAACGGGGAAATGCTTTGTTTAAAAAAGCATCCCCCCGTTCTTTCTCTCAGTGACTCGATGTCCGCCTGGTGAGAGCGACACCGCTTCTTAAAGGGGATGTACCTGTACGCCGTTTTGCCTACCAGTGTAATTCTGCCAACGTAAATCTCCGTGTGCGCTTGTCGGCAAGCGGTTAAGGGGGAAAATCCTTCTGGTCCTTAAGTGGTTAAGAAAGCCCAGTACTGCTTCTGCACTTGTTGTGAACCTCCTTTAAGGGTCCAGATATATGTGCCCAGCTCAAATTTCATGAATCGGGTTTACATCCACTTTAGGTCTCCTCACAATACAAGCTACTCAGGCTAAAGTAGTGAGGTTTCAAAAAACTTTATTAATTGCACTCACCATCTGCTGGCTGCAATTAGTACATAGGAAATATTCATAGTAGTATTTCATGTTTATCTGAATTAAAAGATAAAAGATAATTAAAACTTTTAAGACATTTTATTTAGTTGGAAACACAATAAAGAAAAAATAGATTTATCACTTACTTTAAAAAGAAACTGTTGCATATATCCAAAAAGCATTTTAATTTTACTATTAGTGTAAAATTCACCTTAAAAAATATGGTTTGTTTGATTTTTTTTTAAAGTAATTTTCCCCGCCAGAAAGGTCAGGTTGACTAAAGCTTCCATTTTCAGTGAATCACTGTGAGTCAGACTCCATCAACTATAAAAAATATATATATATATATATAATTGTAGGAAAAGGTTTTCTAGCCCTTTTTCTGATTTTGAAATGTGGCCTGGTCATAATGAGTCACACCAATAAATAAAAATGGGCTCTCAAACAGAACAACTTTATCCCCTACCTGCAACAGCTGTTCTAAAGCTCATACCTGACCTCACTCCTCGAGACCTTCTTATGGATAGAGCTCACAGAATTCCCAAGCCGGCCTATCTCCCTGACATTGTAGCTCTAAATGTCCTAGTGAGGATCAATTTCTATCACATCAAAGAGCAACTACTCAGAGCTGCTAGATCCACCTTAATTAGCAAATTAATTACAAACCGCGCTCCCTTTAAAGTAGAGAACTCCCATCATGAAGTATGCCAAAAATTTATTGGACGCAACTGCAATCAACAGGTAGCCTGGAGCAGACCAAAAAAGAGAACATCCTAGATCCTAGTATGCCAAAAATTTATTGGACGCAACTGCAATCAACAGGAGGCCTGGAGCAGACCAAAAAAGAAGAACATCCTACATGTTCTTTTTTGGTCTGCTCCAGGCCACCTGTTGATTGCAGTTGTGTCCAATAAATTTTTGGCATACGTCACGATGGGAGTTCTCTACTCATTTCCTCCCCATTCATGCCACTAATGGTCTTCAATGACCCATCTCTATTCGGGAGTTCACTTGAATCCATCCAAGCAGCTACAGTGGTACCTGAGTTCCAGCACCTGAAGCGCTTTTGACTCCTGTCATGGGAGTCACCACAATCTGGTGAGTAGGCTGTGTGGCCGGTGATGGTGGTGGATTACTGTTTCCTGATGTTTCGCTGAACTCTAGGAGGATTTATCCAGAAGTTTTGAAATCCACACCAATTTTGAACATTATTTGTTTTTAAATGTTTTTGAATTTTTTGGTATATTTGAACTGTTGCTTTCACTTGATTTTGATCTTTAATATTTGATGTTTTATTGCTTTCTGACTTCTACCCAGCCGAAAGCTATTCATGAGTGTCATTATTGACACAATTTTTATTTATTTACACCATTTTATTTACACTATTTGTGTGATATTTACATTTGCACTTGCACTTTAAAGGGAGCGCGGTTTGTAATCTATCTAATTATTGTCTTTTCACTTATCCTTATAATGTGCTGCTCCTAAATCAATTTTAAATTAATTTTACCAGCTTCCATTTGCGCGGGTTGGTAGTTTCCACCATTGACTACACATCTGCTAGATCCACCTGTTCGCTACCAGCACCCTATGCGGGAGTAGCCCTTTTCCAAGACCTCTCTGCGGCTACATTCCAGGGAAGAAAGGAATTTACACCCATCAACACTGTCTTGCGGGATCATAACATCATCTACCGCTGGGGATTCCCCACTAAACTCCTGGTTACCCACCAAAATCTGTAGGTTGCCATCACCTCCCCAAAGGAGGGCATCAAGCAACTCCATAATTGGGGTCTGACATCTCCACCACCATCCAATGAATCACGCAACCGAACCTCCTCCAAATCTAGACCGGCCTGATAGGCCTCGATCCTCAGGTGTTTTAGAACATTAGTCTTGCTCCCTATTGTCTAATTAAGACATACTTCCTTGGACATTGTATTTGATTACCACTAATCACACGGAAAGTGGAGAACATTAGTTTTTTTTCCTTTCTTCGTTTAACTCACTACTACTCTTCCTTTTTTTCACTGGACTCTGTTCGCACATCCCCGGCTACCCACTGTGCTATGCACATTATTTTCTTTTGTTGCTAGATTGTTGGCATCCATTGTTAATTGTTAATCTTTTTACTAGCAATTTATACTGCTCTGTGCATCTTACTCATCTTTGTATCACTCCTATCTCCTTTTCTACTACTTTACGCTACTATCCTCATTGTATCACACTTCTGTGTCGCATTCTCTCTCTGTCCCCTGATACTGCTGCCATACTTAAAGCAAAAATGTCACTACGCATTACCTCTATTAATGTGAAAGGGCTTAATAACCCCTTCAAATGTTCCAGACTATGGAAAGAGACCCTGTCACAAAAGGCAGATATCATGTGCATTCAAGAAACACATTTTATGCAAGTGAAAGCCCCTTCCTGACAACCCAGAATGTTCCCACATATTTTTTTCCAACTCCCCCAAAAAGGTCAGGGATGTAATAATTGCCATATGCAATTCCCTTTCCTTCCAGCTCCAACATGTGGAAGTAGACCAGATGGGCTAATACCTCATTCTAGATGCTTTATTCAATAACTTACACTTAGTTCTTGTCAATATACAGTGTATGCTTAGATAAGACTTGTATATTGATGAACACAGATTGGACTCCAGTCTTCATTAGTGCTCTAGTGTCTACTTATGGTGGACGCCATTTTCCTGTGTTTTTTTTTTCTAAATCAGTAGTAGAGAATTTGTGTACTGATGGGCACTGGTTGTTCTCCAGTCTTTAGCTGTGCTTTAGTGTCTATTCATGGTGGACGCCATTATCTTGTAGATTGTTTCCCAAGGAATACCTGACCATGTGACTGGAGCAGTTTATAAATGTGTCTGTTCTCTGGCTTCGCACGTTTATGCTCCTGTTCCCCTGAAAACACGATGTGACGCGAAACTTGTGCAGGGCCACGAACGTGTGACGTCTTTCACGCCGGCTGTCAGGGAGGTTCCATGTGGTTTAAATGCTTTTTATTGTCCTGAATCATGTGAGTACCTTGTGGTGTTTTTGTACTAGCAGTATTCACGCTATGAGCTGCCAATGTTCATTTTCCTCTATGGCAGCTGTCTGAGTTGGATCCGTAGTTGTGGCATTGGTATGGGAAATATAATATGGTAAACCCAGTGGACTATACTGATTCCATTTTGTGACACCCAGAGGGGTCCATTATTTCTCATGTGTGTTTGATCTCTGTAATTGCAAAGAAAATCTGAGAACTGACCCCTAACATAAAACACCTCCATCCCTAAATTTCAGAGAAAACGGACGTCGCCCCTGGAACTTTAAATGAGGTGTTTATGTTGATCAAAAGGGTAAACAAGTATAGAAGTACAAATGATTTATTAAGAACAACAGCATAATCCAATATAGGACATGAGCATGGGTGAACAAGTTCATAAAACAGCAACATTGCATAATAATCCTAAAAACATAGCCATAATATAATAGTAATACATGTGATGCAGGTATGCATGGTACATCTCTAACCCAATGCGTTTCGCAAGCTTTCCTCGCTTCATCAGGGGCTGATGTGCATATCTGCTGTCTGTAAAAACAGATAAGGTATATTAATGGAGTATCGGTTATGTTTGGACAGAAGCAAGAAGCCTGAACCAATCATCCCATACTTACTTGTCAGACCAAGGCTACAAAGACTGAACCCAGGTGGGGGTCAGCAGAGGGCATCTCCCCCGGGAGCTGAAGAGACCGAGAACCCAGCTAAGAGGACCGAGGCCAGACGTGGGGGGCAGCATGGCAATATGAAAGAGGAAAGAAAGCGTGGACCCAAAATGCTCCCATGTGTCTTGCAGGGCATACTCACTTGATGGAAAATACAAATGTGTAGTATGTATAAAATTAAATGTCTTAAAATTATATAAAATGATGAGCATCATGGCATCAAGTACAAAGGTATGCTAATGAACAAGGTCTAAAATGATAGCAATTAGCTCTGTCATAGAAATATGAGGTATGTGCTGGATGCAGAGTATGCACAAGGTGTCCTGCAAAATGTGGGAGAAAAAGGGAGGTACAAAGTGGAAGAGTGAATGAAAGGAAAAAAGTAGGAGAGGGACAAGTGGGAAGTGAGGTACGAAGAGAAATGACAAAAAAAAGAAAGAAAAAGGAAAAAAGAGAGGGAGAAAACAGAAAGAAAAAAGGGGAGGAAAACAAGGGGGAGGGGAGGAAGAAGAGGTGGGAAAGTAAAAGGAAATATGGCACAGTGAAATAGAAAAAGGACAAAAATAATAATGATAATACCTAAAAGCAGATGCAGCAACGTGAAAGGAAGGGGGGAGTGGAAAAAGTGTAGGTGTGGAATGTCAATCAGAAACATAAAATGAGCATATGGAGATGAGTACACAATAGAGTACAAGATGTGAGTATTGGGATACATCAAGGTGCCTACCAGTATAGTGGAGCATCCCGCCTCTGTGTTGGAAGGAGATGATAGGAGAGGTATGCCATACCGTCACCCCCAGCCTAAATACCCGGACATCCGCCGAGTTCCCCGCCCCTAATGTTATGCGTCAGGTGGAGCAAAGGGGGATCGCACCGCGCTCGCCGCACGGCGGCAGGCACTCGCGATCCCCAGCCTCCGCCTGGATGACATGTCCCGCCCATCAAGGAGGGGATACCGCTGGAGTAGGACATCCCCAGATGGGCGTGGAAAGGCATGACGCAGATGCACTGGTGGCCCCGCCCCTCCGGAGAACCAGAGAGACGGAGACAGCTGGGGAAAAGTAATCCCCATTTGTGCATCGCAGCTCCCGGAGGATAAGACAGACCGCCTGACCCACAACAAGGGCGCAGTGGAGGAGCTAGGTCTGCAAGTGCAAAATCAATTGAAGAAATAGGTAAACCAACATGTCATTATGGTTCAATAATGGCAAGGTTTGGATGTTAACCGTGTAAGATCTAGGATCAGTGTCAGACAAGGGCATTAAGGTGTCTTCCACCTGGGTACAAATTGCAAAGAAAATCTGAGAACTGACCCCTAACATAAAACACCTCCATCCCCAAATGCACAAATGGGGATTACTTTTCCCCAGCTGTCTCCGTCTCTCTGGTTCTCCGGAGGGGCGGAGCCACCAGTGCATCGGCGTCATGCCTTTCCACGCCCATCTGGGGATGTCCGCACTCCAGCGGTATCCCCTCCTTGATGGGCGGGACGCTCCACTATACTGGTAGGCACTTTGATGTATCCCAATACTCACATCTTGTACTCTACTGTGTACTCATCTCCATATGCTCATTTTATGTTTCTGACTGACATTCCACACCTACACTTTTTCCACTCCCCCCTTCCTTTCATGTTGCTGCATCTGCTTTTAGGTATTATCATCATTATTTTTGTCCTTTTTCTATTTCACTGTGCCGTATTTCCTTTTACCTCCCCACCTCTTCTTCCTCCCCTCCCCCTTGTTTTCCTCCCCTTTTTTCTTTCTGTTTTCTCCCTCTCTTTTTTCCTTTTTCTTTCTTTTTTTGTCATTTATCTTCATACCTCACTTCCCACTTGTCCCTCTCCTCCTTTTTTCCTTTCATTCACCCTTCCACTTTGTACCCCCCTTTTTCTCCCACACTTTGCAGGACACCTTGTGCATACTCTGCATCCAGCACATACCTCATATTTCTATGACAGAGCTAATTGCTATCATTTTAGACCTTGTTCATTAGCATACCTTTGTACTTGATGCCATGATGCTCATCATTTTATATAATTTTAAGACATTTAATTTTATACATACTACACATTTGTATTTTCCATAGAGTGAGTATGCCCTGCAAGACACATGGGAGCATTTTGGGTCCACGCTTTCTTTCCTCTTTCATATTGCCATGCTGCCCCCCACGTCTGGCCTTGGTCCTCTTAGCTGGGTTCTCGGTCTCTTCAGCTCCCGGGGGAGATGTCCTCTGCCGACCCCCACCTGGGTTCAGTCTTTGTAGCCTTGGTCTGACAAGTAAGTATGGGATGATCGGTTCAGGCTTCTTGCTTCTGTCCAAACATAACCGATACTCCATTAATATACCTTATCTGTTTTTACAGACAGCAGGTATGCACATCAGCCCCTGATGAAGCGAGGAAAGCTCGCGAAACGCTTCGGGTTAGAGATGTACCATGCATACTATTATATTATGGCTATGTTTTTAGGATTATTATGCAATGTTGCTGTTTTATGAACTTGTTCACCCATGCTCATGTCCTATATTGGATTATACTGTTGTTCTTAATAAATCATTTGTACTTCTATACTTGTTTACCCTTTTGATCACCATAAACACCTCATTTAAAGTCCCAGGGGTGACGTCCGTTTTCTCCGATCTCTGTAATTGGGCATCACAACCATCTGGTAAGAGGCTGGATTATGGTGGAGGGCACGTGTGTATGGTGGAATTTCTTAACAATCCATATGGTTTGCCACCTGGTGGGATATATCATTAACTTGAGAAGAATTAGATACACCTTCATTATACTATATGCTTTCATTACTATTGGCACATGGACTTATTTCCATATTGAACCTTATGGACTATTCGGTTCACTGTTTGATTGTATATTGATACATTTTTAGTATTTCATTTCTTGCATAGTAACAAGAAGCGCACTATTATTTTTGTATATATACCCAATACCCGTCTGAAAAATTTTACAGAACTGTCTTAAATAAACTTGATCACTACCCAAAGGACTGTATAATCATATGCAGAGATTTCAATGACGTGGCAGACCAAGCCCTTGACTCATCTAACTCATGCAGATCAGGCCCAAACAGCCCTCTCCTAACTTATGCAACTGGAAGATCTATATGACCCATGAAACCTACTCTAGGATTGATGTTTTCCTGACAAATAAAAGCCTTCTACAAGCTGTCTCCAAGGCTACTATAGGCCTCATTACCTGGTTGGATTATGCCCAGTTTCTATCTCCATATCTTCTAAACGAGAAACCAAACAGCATACCTCATGGCGTATGAACACTTCTCTCTTAACTCACCCTGATTATCAGGAGAAGATCAAACTACTGGCCAGACTGCTGGTTGGAAGCTAAACAGTGGGGACCTTGAGTGGAGAGTGAACAAGTCTTGCTTTTTGACTGTTGGGTTGCATTTTTAGGCTCTTTTTGGGGCTTTTCCTTGTAGCTTTTTAACACCTTTTTCTGACACTTTTTAAACAGCTTTTTTTTCTTTGCTTCCTTCAGCCTACTAAATAAGGGGAATGGTTAATTGGTCACAGTTACTTGAGGCCTATATAAACTTGTGTAGAGCACATCTAAAATTGCCAGACTGCTGGTTGGAAGCTAAACAGTGGGGACCTTGAGTGGAGAGTGAACAAGTCTTGCTTTTTGACTGCTGGTGATTGCTGGGTTGCATTTTTGGTTCTTTTTTGGGCTTTTCCTTGTAGCCTATTAACACCTTTTTCTGACACTTTTTAAATAGCTTTTTTTTCTTTGCTTCCTTCAGCCTACTAATTAAGGGGAGTGGTTAATTGGTCACAGGTGCTTGAGGCCTATATAACCTTCTGTAGAACTCATTGTGAGCCTGCTCATCTTTGAGCTTTCTGGAACTCTGTCCAAGGGGAACTGCTCTAAGTGGTGAGTTAAAAACCAGAGTTAGTGGAACTGGTCTAAGTGGTGAGTTAAACACCAGATTTAGTGGAACTGGTCTAAGTGGTGAGTTAAAAACAAGAGTTAGTGGAACTGGTCTAAGTGGTGAGTTAAAAACCAGAGTTTAAAACAGGAGGTTATAACAGGGTTTATGGTACCTGTGTAGTGTGAGTACCTGAGTGTTGTCTGAGTAGTGTGTGTGGATCGTTAGTACTTGTGTATTTTGTACTGTGTGCTTGTGTTCTGCGAGTGCACGTAGTTCTGCGAGTGTGCGTAGTTCTGTGATTGCACATAGCTCTGCGAGTGGTCTGCGAGTGCACATAGGTCTGCGAGTGCATGTAGTTCTGCGAGTGGTCTGCGAGTGCACTTAGGTCTGTGAGTGCACGTAGTTCTGTGAGTGCACGTAGGTCTGAGAGTGGTCTGCGAGTGCACGTAGAAAGAATGGAATAATACGGCGCTCTTAGGTTACAACAATCTTATGTGAGTCAAAAGGCAATATGACAGTGGTATGTGGATGGTGTTATGCCACTGTATGGAGAACAGAGACGCTCCACAAAAGTTAAAAATAATGAAAACAATTGGACTTAAAAGCAATTAAAATGTCAAATGCAATTAGAGTCTATCTGTCCACAGAGGGCTGCCAGTTCGGAGTAAGAATGAACAAGAACTCTGGAATGGAAAAACGAAAAAAGAACAGCGCCCTATAAGTGCAGTATACAGGCTGGTTTAATCGATAAAAACATGGTTTAAAACACTCACAAAGGTGAAGAAAAAAAAGGCATAGTGGATAATCCGCTCCTGATGGCCGGGTGAAGTGGGGGAGGTCCGTGGGATGTGGCGATGGCTGTGTCTCCTGGATCGGGTCCTTTGCCGGTCACACCGATGGTTCACTGTGCTGCTGGTGAATAGGAGAGAGGATCAGTTGAAGACACTGCTTGCTGTGATGGACGTCATTTCCGGGTCGGGTCAGCGGGAGGTGCTCGCATTCGGGACATGCGTGTCCCTTCCTCAGGCTTGGATGTGAGTGCACATAGGTCTGCAAGTGCACGTAGGTCTGCGAGTGCACGTAGGTCTGCGAGTGCACGTAGTTCTGCGAGTGGTCTGCGAGTGCACGTAGGTCTGCAAGTGCACTTAGGTCTGCGAGTGGTCTGCGAGTGCACATAGTTCTGCGAGTGCACGTAGTTCTGCGAGTGCACGTAGGTCTGCAATTGGTCTGTGAGTGCACGTAGTTCTGCGAGTGCCTGTGTATTGTCTTGTTGAGTACCTGTGTATTGTCTTGTTGAGTACCTGTGTATTGTCTTGTTGAGTATTAGTGTCAGGAAACTAGTTGTTAGGTAATTTGGACAAGGTATAATCCCCAATCCTCATTAAATTTAATAGGTACGATGCCCGGCGGGTGTGGAGAGGCGACTCATTGTACATCTTGCGGTATGTATGCTTTCCTTGATCATCCGATCGAGGGTGAATACTGCTGTGTAAAATGTAAGCGCATTGTTTCCCTGGAAGCCCAGGTTCTGAATCTGGGGAAGCAACTATCAGCACTGAGAAGTCCCTCCATACTAAAGGAGAGCCAGGAACTAACACGGCAGGTGCCGGCAGGGGCCAGCACAGAGGCGGGTGGAGACAAAGAGGTGCAGGCACTAGCAAAGAGTAGATGGGTGACAGTCAGTAAGGGTAGTGGGGGAGAGGGGGAAGTGCCAGGGAGGCCGATCCAGGGCTGGAGCATCCTAATAAGTACGCTCCATTGAGTGACATTGGTGAAACCAGTCAGGGACCAGTACTGCTGGAGCTGAGGGACTCTCCTAGCTGCCGGGGGAAGAACTCAGTGGGAGAGGGGGCGAGGCAAAGGGAAAGGAAAGACAGATTCTGGTGGTAGGGGACTCAATTCTTAGAAGGACAGAGAGGCCAATCTGTAATAAAGACCTGAAGCGCCGAACAGTATGTTGTCTACCGTGCGCTCGGGTTCGGCACATCACGGATTTGGTGGACAGATTATTGGGAGGGGCTGGGGAAGACCCAGCTGTCATGGTGTACGTTGGCACCAATGACAAAGTCAGAGGCAGATGGAGTGTCCTAAAGAACGATTTTAGGAACTTAGGAGCTAAACTGGGAAAAAGGACCTCCAAGGTAGTATTCTCAGGAATACTACCGGTACATCGAGCCACACCAGAAAGGCAGAGGGAAATTAGGGAAGTAAACAATTGGCTGAAGAGCTGGTGTAGTAAGGAGGGGTTTGGGTTCCTGGAGGACTGGGTCGACTTCTCAGTCGATAGGTACTATAGAAGGGACGGACTGCACCTAAATGAGGAGGGTGCAAATCAGCTGGGAATGAAGATGGCTAAAAAGTTAGAGGGGTTTTTAAACTAGGTGATGGGGGGAGGGTCCAGAGGTAGAGATAGTCAGCGCGGAACATATTCCAGAGGGTAGTATTGGGGGCATTAGTGGTAGGTTGACCAAAGCACATAAACCCAAGATAAGTATAGTAGCAAGTCCTAGTTGCAATCTCAGAACACCCAATAAGAGGATAATATGCAACCTGTCTAAACTACGTGGCATGTTCACTAATGTCAGGAGCCTGGCGGACAAGATGGGAGAACTAGAGATACTGTTGTACAAGGAGGATTTGGATTTTGCGGGAATTTCAGAGACCTGGTTCAACAGCTTTCATGATTGGCTGGCAAACAATCAAGGGTATACCCATTATAGCAAGGATAGAGAGGGTAAAAAAGGGGAGGGGTATGCCTATATATCAAGAGTAATGTACAAGTGAATGTGAGAGATGACATCACTAAGGGAGCTAGGGAGGAGGTGGAATCCTTATGGGTAGAGCTCCAAAGGGATGAAGCTAAGGGGAAAATAATCCTGGGAGTATGCTATAGGCCCTCTAACCTGAGGGAGGAAGGGGAGAAAGGTCTCATTTCACAATTTGGATTAGCAACAAGGATGGGAAGTGTTATCATAATGGGAGATTTCAACTATCCAGACATAGACTGGGCAGAGGAAACCGTGCATCCATCTAAGGCTCACCAGTTCCTAAATGTCTTGCAGGACAATTTTATGGGTCAGATGGTAGACGCACCAACTAGAAATAAAGTGTTACTGGATCTACTGATTACCAATAATACAGACCTGATCACGGATGTGGAAATACGGGGCAATTTAGGTAACAGCGATCACAGGACAATTGGCTTCAGTATAAATCACACAAATAGGAAACATAAGGGGAATACAAAGACACCGAATTTCAAAAGAGCCAACTTCCCTAAACTATGAACCTTGCTAGAAGGCATAAATTGGGATAAAAAAGGGGGGAAAAATAATTGCGCTTCAAAGTGTCTAAAATATGGTAACAAAGCAGCGATATCTAAATGTGACACAAACACATAGCATAAACAAGAAAAAATGGGATGATTCGCGCTATATAAATAGTGAATGTGTGGCCAAATGGTCACACCGACAGTGAATGCATAAACCAAAAGTGCAATAATATATCACAATTAGTGCAAACAAATATATAAAAAATAAAGTCCAAGCAAAATAAATGTGTTAGAAGATCATTGTGAGTGATAAAAAAGTGTCCATAAAAAAGCACCCAAAAAGAAAAAGAGTAAAATAGCATTCACGGGTCTTTCAACCACATGGAGCCTCAGATGTGTGGGACCACCACCAACAATAAGAGCCTGGCCGCTTACCAGAACCCCATGACCCCCCGTTACAGAGGGTCCAAAAGGGCTTATGAGATCCTAGTAGTCCGGATTTCCCAGGAGCGAAGATGGAAATGGAAATTGGAAAAGGGCATCAAATGTTGGGATGGAGATGGATGGGTCCACAGGAAGGGGGCTCAGCCCTCAGCAAAGTGATGTCATCATAGGAGAAAAGAAAGGGAGGGATGTAAGTAAGACAATCAGCATCATCAATGGAAGAACAGACTGTGGCACCGGCCGGATGACCACAGATAGCTCGTCCTGTTAGATGTACAGCGACAGTGGGAGGTGGCGCGATGATAGCGCTCAGCCCGGGATAAAATATCAGGAACAAATAACACGGAGGAGAGATGGGTTTGCTTTAAGAGCATATTAAATAAGGGCATTAGCCAATGCATCTCATTGGGTAATAAATTTAAAAGAGCGAACAAAAGTCCTGGATGGCTTAACTCCAATGTAAAAATGCATATAAACGCAAAGGAGAAGGCCTTAAAAAAATACAGGGTTGAGGGATCATCATCAGCATTCAGACTTTATAAAGAATGCAACAAGAAATGTAAGGGGTGCAATAAGGACGGCTAAGATAGAACATGAAAGACACATAGCGGAGAAGAGCAAAAAAAATCCCAAGAAATTCTTTAAGTATGTAAACAGTAAAAAAGGGGGGACAGACCATTTTGGCCCCATAAAGAATTAGGAAGGAAATCTGGTTACAAAGGATGGGGATATGGCTAAGATATTGAATTTGTTCTTCTCCTCAGTCTTCACAAGGGAATCAGGGGGCTCCAGTAACCAAAACTGCAGTGTTTATCCTCATGACACATCACAGGAAGCACCTCCATGGTTAACAGAGGACAGAATTCAAATTAGACTTGGGAAATTTAACATTAATAAATCACCGGGACAAGATGGCTTGCACCCGAGGGTACTTAGGGAACTCAGTCAAGTAATTGCCAGACCATTGTTCCTAATTTTTACTGACAGTCTACTGAATGGAATGGTACCAGCTGATTGGAGAAAAGCCAATGTAGCACCAATATTTAAAAAAGGCCCAAAATACATCCCTGAGAATTACAGACCAGTTAGCCTAACATCAATAGTATGTAAACTCTTGGAGGGGATGATAAGGGACTATATACAAGATTTTAGTAATGAGAACGGTATCATTAGCAGTAATCAGCATGGATACATGAAGAATCGTTCTTGCCAAACCAATCTATTAACCTTCTATGAGGAGGTGAGTTGCCATCTAGATAAAGGAAGGCCCGTAGACGTGGTGTATCTGGATTTTGCAAAAGCATTTGACACAGTCCCCCATAAACGTTTACTGTACAAAAAAAGGTCTGTTGGCATGGACCATAGGGTGAGTACATGGATTGAAAACTAGCTACAAGGGCGAGTTCAGATGGTGGTAATAAATGGGGAGTACTCGGAATGGTCAGGGGGGAGTAGTAAGGTCCCCCACCCAGGGTTCTGTGCTGGGACCAATCCTATTTAATTTGTTTATAAACGACCTGGAGGATGGGGTAAATAGTTCAATCTCTGTATTTGCGGACAATACTAAGCTAAGCAGGGCAATAACTCCTCCGCAGGATGTGGAAACCTTGCAAAAAAGATCTGAACAAATTAATGGGGTGGGCAACTACATGGCAAATGAGGTTTAATGTAGAAAAATATAGAATAATGCATTTGGGTGGCAAAAATATGAATGCAATCTATACACTGGGGGTAGAACCTCTGGGGGAATCTAGGATGGAAAAGGACCTGGGGGTCCTAGTAGATGATAGGCTCAGCAATGGCATGCAATGCCAAGCTGCTGCTAAGAAAGCAAACAGAATATTGGCATGCATTAAAAAGGGGAACAACTCCAGAGATAAAACGATAATTCTCCCACTCTACAAGACTCTGGTCCGGCCGCACCTAGAGTATACTGTCTGGGCACCAGTCCTCAGGAAGGATGTACTGGAAATGGAGCGAGTACAAAGAAGGGCAACAAAGCTAGTAAAGGGTCTGGAGGATATTCGTTTTGAGGAAAGGTTGCGAGCACTGAATTTATTCTCTCCGGAGAAGAGACGCTTGAGAGGGGATATGATTTCAATATACAAATACTATACTGGTGACCCCACAATAGGGATAAAACTTTTTCATAGAAGGGAGTTTAACAAGACTTGTGGCCACTCATTAAAATTAGAAGAAAAGAGGTTTAACCTTAAACTACGTAGAGGGTTCTTTACTGTAACAGCGGCAAGGATGTGGAATTCCCTTCCACAGGCAGTGGTCTCAGCAGGGGGCATTGATAGTTTCAAGAAACTATTAGATAAGCACCTGAACGACCGCAACATACAGGGATATACAATTTAATACTGACATATAATCACACACATAGGTTAGACTTGATGGACTTGTGTCTTTTTTCAACCTCACCAACTATGTAACTATGTAAGATCTAAAAATTTACTTTGCCACCAATACTGGTTCAGTTTCAGATGACACCCTTTTTGTGGAATGTGCATAAATCTTATATACGAGGCTCTTTTATTAAGTTTGGGGCTCATGAGAAGCGTGTCCGAGCAGAGAGGATCAGCTCCTTTTTAGACCAAATTTGAAGCTTAGAGAAGAAAAACAAAACCTCTCCTAATGATACCTACACCTCTCGCCTTCGCCAACCTAGGGAAGACTTACACACATAACTTCCTTAATATGAAAGGAAAAATGACAATGGTATCTAATGACAGTAAATTTTAAAATACAATAAAAGTCCAAAACACGGTGCTCCAGTGGTGAACGAATTTTAGGGACACGGAAGAAATCACTTACCAGATTCACTGGATCTCAAATTATAGAGATCAAACACGCTCATCAAAGGATCACTCAGATCAGGGATATTCCTCAATGGGTTCATCCAATGCAGGGATCCTAGTAATACAGTGAACTCTCCCACGGTATGGTTATCCTGTAGTTGCAATAGTATCCTTAGCCAGGAAATCTCCGGCAGTGGGATAAATCATATGACAGAAAAGAGAGGCTTCATGGTGCAGTACTCCAGTTTAAAAAAATTTTATTGAAAAGTTTTCTTAGGCACTGACATCCAAAAAAGACGGTGAATGGTACATTCAAACAGTCACTGCTCAAGCCAGCCAGCTGATACGTGTAGACGTCAAGAACAAACGCTCCACCTGACGTGTTTTCCCATACAAGGCATCGACTGGCCTCCATTCCCAGTCCATCTATCTAGTCCATCTATCTAGTCGTTCTATCAGCTGGCTGGCTTGAGCAACGCCTGTTTGAATGTACCGTTCACCGTTTTTTTGGATGTCAGTGCCTAAGAAAACTTTTCAATAACATTTTATTAAACTGGAGTACTACACCATGAAGCCTCTCTTTTCTATCATATGTTTTATCCCACTGCCGGAGATTTCCTGGCCAAGGATACCATTGCAATTTCAGGATAACCATACTACGGGAGAGTTCACTGTATTACTAGGATCCCTGCATCAGAAGAACCCATGGAGGAATATCCCTGATCTGAGTGATCCCTTGATGAGCGTGTTTGATCCCCATAATTTAAGATCCATCGAATCTGGTAAGCGACGTTGTTTGCTTTATTCTCTGGATAAAAGTATCAAGTGATTTCTTCAGTGTCCCTAAAATTCGTTCACCATTGGAGCACCGTGTTTTGGACTTTTATTGTGTTTTAAAATTTACTGTCATTACACACCATTGTCATTTTTCCTTTCATATTAAGGAAGTTATATATGTTGTTTGCTTGCGCACTTTTTCTCTTTATAAACGTTATTAGCTAAATATTCAGGCCTTTTAAGTTGCAGCCCCAGTGTGTAATTTTTTTGTAGGGGTAGCGCAGATATTCCACCATACACATTAAGAATTACACACATACCTACAAGCCGTGTTTGGTTACCACATCAAAAAGTTATATTTAAATTGGTATGCTTTGGGAACAAACCAGCCCTCCTCGCAAAACAGGTCAAAAGAAAGGCAGCAATGTCTAAAATTCCTTATATGCATGTAGCGCTGGTAGATTTGCGATCTACCTTATGTTAGGTAAATTTAGTAACTTGTTCGTTAAATAGGTTAGGTTTACCTCTGTTTCAGCTTGGCTGACGTTGTGTGTGTTTCCATACTGACCGGTGGGTGTCGCTGTTATCACTGGCCAGTGTTGGAAAGGCAACGTGTCGAAGTGTATGGATGCTCTTCTGTCCCGGAGACAATTCGGTGGAGTTGGTCCTCCAAGTTGCATTCTGGGCTAGGGTATTTATGGGACAGACGCCATATTTGGGGGTTAGTTTTACAGCCACCTGCTGGCCCTCCTGGCCGACAAGTATGCGTTAGAGAGCAATCCCGTGGTCCTCCGTTTCGGAGGCCCACGCCGCTGCGGCGCAGGGGTGGGCCCAGAAGCTTGTCTGGGGCCTACCACAGCAGCCGAGGAATGGCCCTGAGCTGTCTATCCAGAAGGGAAGAAGCTGGACAACCGAGGAGATCCCAGGGGAGGACCCGTCATGGAAGGATCATGCAGCGTGCTGGTCTGGAGAGGGGCCTGGTGACTCGGTTGAAGGATGTATCCTAAAAAAGTAACTATAGAGCATAGTGTTGCCGGGTTGGCTTAAAGGTTCAAGCACTGTGACTGACGTTCATTGCAGAAAACCAATACATCCTGTGGCAGAGGATCGTACAGGTTTATCCCAAACAAGTCTGTGGCAGAGACTTTGGTTCGTGCTACGTACTGGCTGCTAGGCAAGTGAGAGAGGCCTATCCAGGTGAGCAAAGAGTGTGTCCCACGAGGGGAGCGCATCCTATTGTAATATCCAAATTCTACCAGGACATTTGTTAAGAATCTTATAAGAAGATATTTGATTTTCTTCTGCGGTTTCCCTTCTGCCTCTTTCCTGCTACTTCCTTAGTAAATCGTTTAATAAAGCATTGAAAAGGTATTCGAGAGTTAGTGCTACATGTATACCCCCCCCCCCCCCATGAAAAGAGAGTGAGCAATCCTAGAGACATAGCAAACTGCTTTAGTAAATTCTATGCCAAATTATACAACTTAAGCAGTCCCATATGGAGCACCTTCGCCATACCCTGCACAAATTACTCAATTCTTAGATCAGCTGAACTTGCCCACTCTCTCATCTACCCAATTTAACAAGCTCAGTGGCCTATTTACAGCAGCACAAGTATTAAAGTCTATCCAAACTTTTCCCCCCAACAAAGCCCCAGGCCCAGATGGATTTTGCAATGAGTATTTTAAAACATTTGCAGGTACTCTTACCCCCACCCCCCCCCTAAATCTTTCAGTTGAATAATGGGCACAGAAGACATCTGAAAGACTCTCTCAAAGCACTTTTTGTCACTATACTAAAGCCAGGCAAACCCTTAGATGATCCAGCTAACTTTCAGCCAATTGAATTCCTTAATACAGATCTGAAAATATATGCTAAAATATTTCCCTCTCGCATCTCTAAATTTGCCCCCACACTGGTTCGCAAAGATCAGATGGGATTCCTCAGATGGAACCAGACGGTTCATCGATCTTATTCAGTGGGCAGAACACCACAGAACGCCTTCTCTGCTCCTGTTTCTGGATGCAGAGAAGGCGTTCGACAGGGTACACTGGTTGTATCTTAGGGCAGTGCTCCAAAAGCTTGGCCCGGTAATATACTCACTGCAGTACTAGCCCTCTACTCCTTTCCCCCTGCAAGAGTATGGACCTCCGGCATGCTCTCCAGTCCATTTAATATCACAAATGGCACATGTCAGGGCTGCGTCCTATACCCATTGATATTTAGAATGTCCCACCAAACACCTTCTGGCTGCACTATGGCTTCATCCACACTCACCTCACTCTTCCCTCACTACAGTCACAGCCACTGTAAAAGTCCTACACCAGACTAAAGGACTCTCGTAGCAGACCTTGGCACATCGTCCACTCTGGAAAGGAACTGGACATCTACTGGTCTTAGCACCTCTAGGGACCTCTTTAATAATAAAGCAATGCATACCTTCCAAGATCTCCACAATAAATATAACATTTCCCATCATTAAATTTCTCCGGATAAGGCACGCTATGAGAAATGATTCCTGGTCGGAGTCCTCCCTCACAACAGACATCATACGGGCCTACAAAAGCTCAACCATAACAAAAAAAGTAATCTCATACTTCTACCAACTACTTATCTCCCCATCAGATCCAAAAAAATTACCAAAAATGAAGAAATGGGAACACGTTCTTAACTTTTCAGCAAACCTGCCTACTTGGCAATTAGCTATCAGCAACACCCTAAGATTCTCAAAATGTCTCTCCCACTGAGAATCGGCTCAGAAGCTGTTGGATCACTGGTACTATACCTCAGTAAAACTCTCTCACTTTTTTCCTTCCAACTCCCCTTCTCGCTGGAGGCAATGTGGCTTTCGTGGATCATCTCTTCACACATCGTGAACCTGTCCGATACTATCAACTTTCTGGAAAGATGTACAAGTTTTCATAGCAAAAGTAACTGGTATTTCCCAAACAATCTCACCTCAGTTGGCTTTGCTGAGTCTGGGCTAGACATTTTCCACGCTTTTTCACACACACTTTTATCGTAGCTCGCTTATCCATCGCCCCAAATGGAAAAAATGGCCTCCCCTTCCATCCAACAACTGAATAACATTCTTAGTCAGCACCTTCATTTGGAACTTATGTTCCCCTTACCTTACCAAAATTTATTTCAGAATGGTCCCCCAGGCTTGCTGACCCTAGAAGCCTAATGCCTGTTTAATATTCAATCCCTAGGTACTCCCAAAGCATGCACATGTACTATTGCCCTTTTTATTACCACCTAGCTGTAGACACAACTAAGCCACAATGAGAAACATTGCATTGATTAATATCTTATCTTTGCAATTATTTAAATACTTTACACCCTATTCTCCCCCTCTGTTTTCTTGCCTCTTCTAACCTCTCTTTTGATATCTGGACTGGATTTAGATCTGCTCTAGTCAGGTCTGATCTAACACGACCCGACTAGATTTGATCTATATGATGATTATTTCTTAACCGACGGACCTTACCTATTATATTGTAACTTTATCTTTGCTCTCTCTTAAAGAGATCCTGGTCTTTATCTTCCATTAGACCAAGTATATACAACTTGTTACTTATCTGTACTTGTTATGTGACAAACGTAATAAAAAAGTTAAAAAAAAATGGGCTCATTAAAAGCACACATACACATGCACAGGATTTGATATTATCATCTGAGAGTCAAACAAATTATATAAAAAAAAATAAAGCTCATTGATGGAAAACTACATTACATAAATTCCAATTTCTAGGCACTGATATCTTGAAAAGTGGATAATTGGAAAAGGAGATTTTAAGCAATCTGTCCTTCCAATCAATGAAATTAAAGGAAAAGTACAGCCAAAGCTATTTTAGCTACATTTCTCTTACGGAGCACAGAAGTGCAGTTCGTTCTGCACTCCTGTGACCTGTTTTCAACTGACAATGGGCTAAAGTCTGCTGGCGTCACTCAGCTGCTCCAGGCTCAGGAAAGATCCCAACTTTACAGTCAGGTTTCACGCAAATGCCCGGACCAGCAGCAAGCTCAGCCGCTCAGCGATCCGCTGAGAGCCTGAACCAGCACATCGCACCCCCATCGGTGGCCAGTGCTCCGGTGAGTACTGGAGGGGCAGAGCAGAGAGCCAGTGACTGACAGTCACCACTTTCTGCTCAGAGCGGAGAACTAAGTGATCAGCATTGTTTGATCACTCAATTCACAGGGTAGAGCCAGCAGGGGACAGCTGCAGCACCGATCCCATCTTTGGTTTTTGGATATTCCCCAACTTCTATTTTAAGATGTGGGTTTCACCTGCACATCCATATACCAATTGGTTATTATGCACAGATGCACCAGATTTTTTGTGCACCAGTTTTAGTAAATCTCCTCCACAATGGTTAACCTTTAAAAGAAAATTACTACAGAAGACATCTCAACTTTCCAAAACTAACAATATCTACTGATATGGAAAGGACTAAGGCGTTATCAAGACAGCCTGGTATATTGAGAACATGACTTACACTGGGTTTTTTGGCTCTTCTTACTGAAACCCATTTACATAAACATAAGAAAGTAAAAAAAATAGTCAAACTAACAGAAATTTGAAGCTATTTGCTGTCTGCAATCTTAGCTAGTAAACTGTTGCACACTAGTAAGGTTTTTTTTGGAGAAGGGTTCCCTCACAGCTAACAGATTGATTGGAATTGCACTTCTTCACGCGTATTCACCAATGCAGTGCAAACAACAGTGTAGTGATCAATAGCAACCAATCTGATTTCAGATCTCTATAGGATGAATCATGTTTCATTGTTATGGGGTGCTTCACAGTTTGCATATTGCTTTTTGAAATTACTGACTGAATTCAGAAGAAAATAAAGTGCTGGTGTTATTATGGCAGCATCCCACCCATATTATAAACACTCTTTCAGCAGTGGGGTTCTAAACCAAAGGCCAAGTCAAGCTAAATTGGTCAGTGTGGGGCTTGGTAGGAATCAGAATTGCATTCCAAGTGTCATATTTTAATTATGATCAAAGTGCATCTACAACCCAAAAACAAAAAGGTTATATATTTGTTACATACCTGTATGAGGAGCTTGATATGAGGAGCACCCCTGGAAGTTGGGACAGGGGCTGGAACTGAAGGCTTGAAACTGGGAGCACTGGTGTCAGGTAGACAAAAGCATAGCGATAAAGGCACTCAGAATTCACCAAGTCCAGTGTCATGTACATTGTCTTTGAGGCCAAAATGATGAGAGCGCTCTCCTTGCAGCTAAGTGCTCCACACCGCTGAGCATGGTAACAGGGGATGCTGAGCCCAGAGGAGCAGGGGTTGCCAGCTGTACTGAAGGTAGGTAGTGCTGTAGTGGTGAGACCTCTTCAGATGGCAACCAGATGAAGAGGGCAGCTAGACCTTCAGATGGATACTGGATCATACAAGCAGACACAGAAGTACAGTAGCAGAAGGCAGATCACAGCAAGCAGGTCGCAGCAGGCAGGGAAAGAAAAGCGATGAGGTCAGGAGTGAGTGACAGGGTCAGAACACCATAGTCAGCAGAGGAGAGATCAGAAGCTTAGCCAGGGACTAGCCGAGGTCATACACAGGAAGCAGACAGGAACAGATCTATGGAGCCGAGGTCAGAGCCGGTAGAGAAGCAAGGGTAAGTCCAGAAGCAATAAAGAAAAGAGAATCGCACTAAATAAGTGTACAATATTGCATACGTTAAGCAATAAAAAAATATATAAAATATATGTGAAAATACTGGAGTAAAGCACAGCTTGGAGGTGATGTCAGCGCGTCGTCTAGCTCCGCCCTACACATTTTGTGACATCATCACGTCTTCCAGGAGCACTGGAAGACGTGATGATGTCACGAAACGCGTAGGGTGGAGCTAGACGACGCGCTGACGTCACCTCCAAGCTGTGCTTTACTCCAGTAGGACGGGTTTGTCCGAGTTCATCTGGCCACGAACCAGACTTAAGGCTCTCTATTTT
The DNA here is from genome assembly GCF_042186555.1 of Aquarana catesbeiana. NCBI lineage: Eukaryota > Metazoa > Chordata > Amphibia > Anura > Ranidae > Aquarana > Aquarana catesbeiana. The sequence goes on from NC_133325.1 coordinate 638,875,761, forward strand.
CTGGATTATTGTAAGTGTCCATTTTATGTATTTCAAATAAAACAATTTTTATGGTTTTACGCTATGTGAGTTCCATCTTTCGTTTTATGGTACATCTCTGCCATGAGCTTGCTGTTGATATTGATGGTGTGATGACCCCTAACGGATGTTGATACGAGTTCCCACTGCCAGTTTTAAGGTGTACCTGCTAGCTATGATCCTCTGTAGTGGGGGATCGTGGCCATCCGGTAAGGAGTGACGCCTTCTATTTCTGGTGGTGGATCTTTTCTGGTTCTCACAGATGAACAATTATTAATCACTTGGACTTTTTTGCTTAATGATCTATGGGTGATCTTTAGTCACTTTTTTATTTCAGTTGATGTGATATGTTTTGGATTACATGTAGCTGGCACAAGGATTCATTTATTTTTCACATATATTTTATATATTTTTTTACTGCATAACATATGCAATATTGTACACTTATTTAGTGTGGTTCTCTTTTCTTTTTTATTTGTATTTACAATTGATGTTTATTGTTATAATTGCTGCTTCTTTCACTGTTATTTTTCACATCCTAATACCTTATAGCGCAGTTTTTTTCCCCAATTTTTTCTAAGTCCAGAAGCAAGCTGGGTTGGTAATGTGAAATCCAGTAGTATAAGCACACAGGAACATGGATGAAAGGGAGCTGAAGACCAGTTAGCAATGTCTGTGAGCATCTGTCATCCTTATAAAGGCCAGAGGGCGCCAAGATCTATGAGTGTGTGCCAGCTAAATTCAATTATATCTGCAAGCATATGTGTGCAGATGGGCACAACCATGCTGAATATTGGCAAATGTGCCAGGTCTTTGAGACAATCTTCTCCGACATATCCCCTGACATTCAGTAGAGATCAGAACCGGGTCACATGCTGAATTTGGTAACAGTCGAGCAGGAAGGCATCAAATCACGAGCAAGATCAAGGTCAGCAAGGAGCAGAGGTTGGCAACATGCAAGTGGAGAGGTACAGAATCAGTAGGCAAAATCTTGGTCAGGAGTTCAGATTGAGGTAGCGAAGGTAGGCAGCAAACAAAGACAGACAAGGGTAATCCAGTCAAAGGAAAACCCAGTCAATATCAGGGTCAAACTGATTTAAGATCAGTGATAACAGGAATTCAAGCTGAAAGAATTTAACAATGATCTCATGCACGGTCCTGGTTTAAAGAGGCCACTAGGTGCTAGTATGTGTGGTGGACATGCCCATGCGTCTTTGTTAGGTCTCCCATGCATAAGAATATGTGCAGGTTTATGCACATGCACATGGGCCTTTCAACTTGCACAATTTCTCTGACAGCTGACATGATGTTCCTGACAACATTGAAGCATTCTAGTCCTTAGATAAAGTAGCTGCATTAGTTTCCTTTATTCTGGTTTATTCCTGTTTTCACCTGGTAGTCCTGCCAATATGGCATTACTAGAGTAAGGCTCACTCACTGTCCTGTATCTAGGCAGATGCAGCATTGTCACCCGAGTACAAGAAATGTGTTAGAGCTACAGAACACCTACCCCTCCTCATCTCTATTACAACAAGATGAATTATTTTGCAGTTTGCATAAGATAGCTTGGAAAGCTGATGACATTGTTTGGAATTTCAATTCAGTGAACAGCAACTGAACTGCAACTGGATTTCTGACAAGATCGACAGGCATTTTTCTGTACTTGCAAAAAATATACTTAACCTGAAAGAGAAACGAATGCAGCCACAATATATAAGGACTGGAAAGCTGCAATATATTACATTGTTATTTTGGGTTTAGATCTACTTTAATTTTGAGCCTTTACCTATTTTTACCTCCAATTATTTTATATTCTTTGAAAATAGGCATTTGAATTAAACATGCTAGGTGCTAGGATAAAAACTACTCCTTAGGTAACGGGCCCCAAAGCTTTCAGTGCTGAGCATATTTTCATTTTTTTAAATGTACCCATTAGGCTGTAGGAGGTATAAACTAAACTCCTCTCCACTAGTGGATCATACCCATACTCATCTAAACCACAATTACCACTAAATTGAAGCAGTCATCTGAGTCTTCAAAATCATACATTTAAATATTTTTTGTTAAAAAGGAACGTTTTTATATTCTTTTTAATACTTTGCAATTATACTACTTTGTGTGTTATTTTCATTCCCTGTGTTATCAGATCTCATGAGTCATTGGCTGTATAAGTCACCTATTTAGCATTTTAGCCACTTGTCACAGCTGAAAATGACAAAATTGAACAGAAATTACAAGAAACATTAACATTCACGTAATGCTCTGAGATTCAGGTGAAGTACCAAGATGTTCTCAAAATGTGATCATAAAGTATAAGAAGCAGTAAATATTTTCTTGTTCTCATAATACAGAAAATACTTAGCATATTGAAAATAATTATCATTATGCAGAAAAAAAAACATACTAAAAATGGTCTGCTCCCCATTATTTCCTTTGGTGATAAACATTTGCAGGATACACCGGACAATATGCATGTAAAATATACAAGAAATCCATATGATTTTCTTCTTCCTGGCCGAACATAACATGCTTTAATCTTCTGTGAAAACCGAGAGAAAAATATGGGTTGCTGCAATGTCTGAGGTGTGCTGGGGACTAGATTGAACTAACAATGATTTCTACTATATTATATACTAGATAGATAGATAGGTAGATAGATAGATAGATAGATAGATAGATAGATAGATAGATAGATAGATAGATAGATAGATAGATAGATAGATAGATAGATAGATAGATAGATAGATAGATAGATAGATAGATAGATAGATAGATAGATAGATAGATAGATAGATAGATAGATAGATAGATACCTCTATCTATCTATCTATCTATACAGTATCTCACAAATGTGAGTACACCCCTTACATTTATGTAAATATTTTATTATATCTTTTCATGTGACAAGAATGAAGAAATTACACTTTGCTACAATGTAAAGTAGTGAGTGTACAACTTGTATAACAGTGTAAATTTACTGTCCCCTCAAAATAACTCAGCACACAGCCACTAATGTCTAAATCGCTGGCAACAAAAGCGAGTACACCCCTAAGTGAAAATGTCCAAATTGGGCAAATTGAGAAAAATATGGGTTGCTGCAATGTCTGAGGTGTGCTGGGGACTAGATTGAACTAACAATGATTTCTACTATATTATATACAATATAGATAGATAGATAGATAGATAGATAGATAGATAGATAGATAGATAGATAGATAGATAGATAGATAGATAGATAGATAGATAGATAGATAGATAGATAGATCTATATAGATAGATATCTAGATATAGGTATCTATCTATATAGATACTGTAGATATCTATATCTGTCTATCTGTCTATCTATCTATCTATCTATCTATCTATCTATCTATCTATCTATCTATCTATCTACAGTATCTATATAGATAGATACCTATATCTAGATATCTATCTATCTATATAGATACATCTATCTATCTATCTATCTATCTATCTGATAGATAGATAGATAGATAGATAGATAGATAGATAGATAGATAGATAGATAGATAGATAAATGTATCTATATAGATAGATAGCTATCTAGATATAGGTATCTATCTATATAGATACTGTAGATAGATAGATAGATAGATAGATAGATAGATAGATAGATAGATAGATAGATAGATAGATAGATAGATAGATAGATGTATCTATATAGATAGATATCTAGATATAGGTATCTATCTATATAGATACTGTAGATATCTATATCTGTCTATCTATCTATCTATCTATCTACAGTATCTATATAGATAGATACCTATATCTAGATATCTATCTATCTATATAGATACATCTATCTATCTATCTATCTATCTATCTATACACAGTATCTCACAAATGTGAGTACACCCCTTACATTTATGTAAATATTTTATTATATCTTTTCATGTGACAAGAATGAAGAAATGACACTTTGCCACAATGTAAAGTAGTGAGTGTACAACTTGTATAACAGTGTAAATTTGCTGTCCTCTCAAAATAACTCAGCACACAGCCACTAATGTCTAAATCGCTGGCAACAAAAGCGAGTACACCCCTAAGTGAAAATGTCCAAATTGGGCCCAAAGTGTCAATATTTTGTGTGGCCACCATTATTTTCCAGCACTGCTTTACCCCTCTTGGGCATGGAGTTCACCAGAGCTTCACAGGTTGCCACTGGAGTCCTCTTCCACTCCTCCATGATGACATCATGGAGCTGGTGGATGTTAGAGACCATGTGCTCCTCCATCTTCCATTTGAGGATGCCCCACAGATGCTCAATAGGCAGGCCCGGATTTACTCCCTTTGCCGCCCCAAGGCCGGGCCCTTCAATGCCGCCCCCCCCCCCCACACACACACACACACACCACCAGAAAGAGCCCCCAGACATGATACGGACAAAGAGTGCAGACATGATACAAGAGATGGTCAGAGACTGCAATCATAGTACAGGAGATGGTCAGAGATTGCAGACATGATACAGGAGACGGTCAGAGACTGCAGTTCCTATGGACATTAGTAGATAATGGCCGATAGGCCCTCTCACCTGACCCAGCGATACAGCAACGGTTCCCTCTGATCAGGAGTCAGCTCACTCTGAATTGCCCGTGGCGAGTCTGTTGGGTAGCACCCAGATCTGTATTCCTGCAATGACTCCATTCCTTTCTCCGCCAGGGATGGCGCCAGGCTGTGTGGCTTTCCCTCTGGTGGCGCAGGGCAGCGGGTTTCGCTCTCTGATGGTGTTCCCTCAGCACTGCCCTCTCCCTCTGGAGTCCTGGGTGTACTTTCCTGGGTGTAGACCCCCCCAGGACAAACCACCCCCCTCCATTAGTACAGACCCCCCCAGGACAAACCCCCATCCATTAGTACAGACCCCCACCAGGACAAACCCCCCTCCCTTCATTAGTACAGATCCCCCCAGGACAAACCCCCCCCCCTTAGTACAGACCCCCCCTAGGACAAACCCCCCTCCCTTCATTAGTACAGACCCCCCAGGACAAACCCCCCTCCCTTCATTAGTACAGATCCTCCCAGGACAAACCCCCCTCCCATAGTACAGACCCCCCTAGGACAAACCCCCCTCCCTTCATTAGTACAGACCCCCCCAGGACAAACCCCCCTCCCTTTATTAGTACAGACCCCCCCCAGGACAAACCCCCCTCCCTTCATTAGTACAGACCCCCCCCAGGACAAACCCCCCTCCCTTCATTAGTACAGACCCCCCAGGACAAACGCCCCTCCATTAGTACAAACCCCCCAGGACAACCCCCCTCCATTAGTACATACCCCCCAGGACAACCCCCCCTCCATTAGTACATACCCCCCAGGACAACCCCCCAGGACAACCCCCCTCCATTAGTACAACCCCCCCCAGGTCAACCCCCCCTCCATTAGTACAAACCCCCCCAGGACAACCCCCTCTCCATTAGTACAAACCCCCCCAGGTCAACCCCCACCCCCTCCATTAGCACAGACCCCCCCAGGACAAACCCCCCTCCCTTCATTAGTACAGACCCCCCCAGGACAAACCCCCCTCCCTTCATTAGTACAGACCCCCCAGGACAAACGCCCCTCCATTAGTACAAACCCCCCAGGACAACCCCCCTCCATTAGTACATACCCCCCAGGACAACCCCCTCCATTAGTACAAACCCCCCCAGGTCAACCCCCCTCCATTAGTACAAACCCCCCCAGGTCAACCCCCACCCCCTCCATTAGCACAGACCCCCCCAGGACAAACCACCCCTCCCTTCATTAGTACAGACCCCCCCAGGACAAACCCCCCCTCCATTAGTACAGACCCCCAGGACAACCCCCCCCCTTCAATAGTACAACCCCCCCCAGACAAACCCCCCCCTTCACTAGTACAGAGCCCCAGGACAACCCCCCTTCACTGGTACAGAGCCCCAGGATAACCCCCCCCCCTTCACTAGTACAGAGCCCCAGGACAACCCCCCCTCCCAGGACAACTCCCCCTCCCAGGACAACTCCCCCTCCATAAGTGAACAGATGGAACAGATGGAGACAGGCTTGGGCGTGAGTGAGAGACACAAGAGAACACGCGCCCCCCCGCCCCCCGCACAGAGACCAGCCGCTCCGATCTTCGGCGGCTGCTCTCCTTCTCTGACAGGAGGATTGAGGGGGGACAGGCTGAAGCCTCGAAAAAAACAGCAGCGGCGGCGGTGGGAGCGGAGGGAGCCACGTCTGGACACAGAGAGTAGGAGGAGGGAGAGGAGCACTCTAGCGCTTCAGCGCCCCCACCTCTCTGGTGCCCAGGTGCGCTGCATGCTGCTAGGTTAGTGTGGGGGGCGGCCGAGAAGTCATTGCAGGAGCGGCGCCGGGCCGCCCCTGTACCACTGCCGCCCCGAGGCCTGGCCTCGGTGGCCTTGTGGGAAATCCGGCCCTGTCAATAGGGTTTAGGTCTGGAGACATGCTTGTCCAGTCCATCACCTTTACTCTCAGCTTCTTTAGCAAGGCAGTGGTCGTCTTAGAGGTGTGTTTGGGGTTGTTATCATGTTGAAAAACTGCCCTGCGGCTCAGTCTCCAAATGGAGGGGATCATACTCTGCTTCAGTATGTCACAGTACATGTTGGCATTCACGGTTCCCTCAATGAACTGTAGCTCCCCAGTGCCGTGCCGGAAGCCCTAGACCATGACACTCCCACCACCATGCCCTACTGTAGGCAAGATACATTTGTCTTTGTACTCCTCACGTGGTTGCCGCCACACACGTTTAACACCATCTGAATCAAATAAGTTTATCTTGGTCTCATCAGACCACAGGACATGGTTCCAGTAATCCATGTCCTTAGTTTGCTTGTCTTCAGCAAACGGTTTGCGGGCTTTCTTGTGCAGCATCTTTAAAAGAGGCTTCCTTCTGGGATGACAGCCATGCAGACCAATTTGATGCAGTGTGGCGTATGGTCTGAGCACTGACAGGCTGACCCCCACCCCTTCAACCTCTGCAGCAATGCTGGCAGCACTCATACGTCTATTTCCCAAAGACAACCTCTGGATATAACGTTGAGCACATGCACTCAACTTGTTCTGTTAAACCACTGTATGATCTTGGCCACCATGCTGCAGCTCAGTTTCAGGGTCTTGGCAATCTTTTTATAGCCATGGCCATCTTTATGTAGAGCAACAATTCCTTTTTTTCAGATCCTCAAAGAGTTCTTTGCCATGAGGTGCCATGTCGAACTTCCAGTGACCAGTATAAGAGAGTGACAGCGTTAACACCAAATTTAACACACCTGCTCCCCATTCACACCTGAGACCTTGTAACACTAATGAGTCACATGACATCGGGGTGGGAAAGTGGCTAATTGGGCCAGATTTTGATATTTTCACTTAGGGGTGTACTCATTTTTTGTTGCCAGCGTTTTTAAACATTAATTGCTGTGTGTTGAGTTATTTTGAGGGGACAGCAAATTTACACTGTTATACAAGCTGTACACTCACTACTTTACATTGTAGCAAAGTGTAATTTCTTCATTGTTGTCACATGAAAAGATATAATAAAATATTTACAAAAATGTGAGGGGTGTACTCACTTTTGTGAGATACTGTATATATATATATTGTAACATTGGGGGTTGTTTAGCTCAAGTGTAGCTCTTACCAGTGAGCAGAGTCCAGGCCATTTGTGCTATTTAAGGGCTGTTTGGCCCACTTTTATTAAACAAAAGAAATGAACAGTCCATCCAGAATTCCCAGGCAGGGGTTTCAACTTCACAGCAGTAATGTAGTAATAAACGAAAAATACCAAGCCACCTGGCTCTCGAGCAGCACCGCTGCTCAGGCTTATGCTTCAGCCCTCTTGGCTCTATAACGGAGTTCCTGTACAAACCCTGTACCTCAGCACTCTTTTCCAGCTTCCATGCTGTCCAGCCCACATGCCTGGACCCTTTGTCTGCTCTGACAGATGGAAGTTTGCAGCCCCGCACACTTCTCCCTTGCATGCCTGGACTCCTCGGAAGTGTGGATCCCAGAACCATGGTCAGGTGTCTACAAATAGCCTAGCCACACAAGATATTTGGGGGGAACACCCTAAAAGATGCATTAAAGATGGTGCAGCCATAAGACCATACAACAGAACAAAATATTACAGCGCACACATGCAAAAAAGACATTTACCTCCTGCAAGGCTATTTAAAACACCTAGACATTTTCAAAAAACATTATCAAAAAATATGGGGATTTGGTCACACCATATTGCTATATGGTGCTTAAGCCCACTTACTGCGACAAAGTACCCCATGTTTAGTGGGTCCTACTCTATCCATAGACTGGGAGATCCTGCTTCTCTGAACCATGGGAGCAATACACTCCTCTATATGGGAGAACTAGAGGTCTCCACCCATGACACAGGTGGATACTAATGAGAGGCACTGATGAGGGAGTGGGGTGCTCCTGCCCAAAAGGATTTGGTCAGAATCCATACAATAGACAAACAAGATATTTGGGGGGCACACCCTAAAAGATGAATTAAAGATGGTGCAGCCATAAGACCATACAACAGAACAAAATATTACAGAGTACACATGCAAAAAGACATTTACCTCCTGCAAGGCTATTTAAAACACCTAGACATTTTCAAAAAACACTATAAAAAAATATGGGGATTTGGTCACACCATATTGCTATATGGTGCTTAAGCCCACTTTCTCCCATAGACTGGGAGATCCTGCTTCTCTAAACCATGGGAACCATATACTCCTCTATATGGGAGAACTAAAGGTCTCCACCCATGACACAAGTGGACACTAATGAGAGGCACTGATGAGGGATACATCTGTATATTTTATCATGTGCCCCCAAATATCTTGTTTGTCTATTGTATGGATTCTGACCAAATCCTTTTGGGCAGGAGCACCCCACTCCCTCATCAGTGCCTCTCATTGGTGTCCACCTGTGTCATAGGTGGAGACCTTTAGTTCTCCAATATTGAGGAGTTTATGGCTCCCATGGTTTAGAGAAGCAGGATCTCCCAGTCTATGGATAGTGTAGGACCCACCGACCATGGGGTACTTTGTCGCAGTAACTGGGCTTAAGCACCATATAGCAATATGTTGTGACCAAATCCCCATATTTTTTGATAATGTTTTTTGAAAATGTCTAGGTGTTTTAAATAGCCTTGCAGCAGGTAAATGTCTTTTTTGCATGTGTGTGCACTGTAAAATTTTGTTCTACAAATAGCCCAGCGCACACCAGACCAGTCAGTTTGCTGGTGGATCTCAAAACCTGGACCCAGGACTGGGGGATTTCATCCCACCTGGATCGCTACAAAATCCCCGGGCTCCAGGTCCCAAAGTGGACTTTAGTAAATAATGAGGAAACTAAAAAGCTAGTTTCCTCCCAAATAAGCAAATAAACTGGAGCCCCTGAACCTGCCTGGTTGAGAATCCTGTGTCCATACACTGGTGGGGTACCACACTACCACAATATATATATATATATATATATATATATATATATATATATATATATATATATATACTGTATATTCATTTTCCTCCTGTCTGAACATTTTGCAGATCTGAGGTCTGAGTGGGTCTTATTATAAACTCACCCAAACCACTGAATATTGGTTGATTACCAGGTGCCCCTCCAGTTGAGTCACCTATATGCACATGCCTATCATGCCTAATTGCCCTATATATTTATACATTTATTAAAGTGGTTGTAAATATAGCGCTGGTTTTTAATCTACCACTAATATGAAAATTTAGTGAGTCATTTGTTCTGTACATAGTTCAAATTTAATCTATGGCTAAATTAGCCTCTGTTCTAGCATTGGCTGTGTTGCGTGCAGTTCCACACTGTTGCCTGTAGGTGTCGTTGTCACCACAGGTCGGTGTTGAAAAGCAACAAGCTGAAGTGTATTGAGTGCTCTTCTTTCCCAGAGGTAACTCGGCAGAGGTAGTCCATGCTATGCATTCTGGGAGAGAGTATTTAAGGGACAGATGCCATGTGCTAAGAGAGAGTTCTACCTCGTGGCCCTCCAGGCTGGAGGGCTGCGTTTCTGCAGCCGTATAAGTAGGCCCAGAAGCCTGTCTGGGGCCTACTACTACGGAGATGGTCCTGTGCTGTCTGTCCTGCGGGAAGAAGCCGAACAATTGAGAAGACCCAGGGGAGGACCCATCTTGGAGAGGACCGTGCAGAAGGCTGGAATCTCAAGAAGGGCCTGGTGACTCAATTGGAGGATGCATCTTAATCTAATCTACCGCACAAGTACTGTCGGGTCGGCTTAAAGGTTCTGGTACTGTGTTGCTGTTCATCTAAAACTACTACGTCCTGTGGCAGAGGATCGTACAGTTAAATTGTTCTTCTCAAGTCTGTGGCAGAGACTTTTTTTTTGTTCGTGTTACGTTCCGGCTGCTAGGTCAGTGAGAGAGACCTATCCGGGTGGGCAAAGATTTAATCTTGGACTGAAGGTATATTCTTCCCCGAGATTTCAACTCCTCAGTGATTTAAAGAAAAGGTATTTGAACTTTCCTGCAACTCCTCTTCTACCTTTTTCCTGCTACTTCTTCAAGTTATTTCTCATTAAAGCATTGGAAAAGTACTAAAGTGGCTGGTGCCTGCATTGTCAGATACAAAGCTCAACATGGACTCTAAGTTCTGGTATTGGTGAAACTACGGGTAAAGAGGTGACGGTAACAGCCCGATTTAAATCAGCAGCTCCTTAGGGGGTTAGTGCTACATAAACTTCAGACATGAAATATAAACAAAGCATGTCCCTTGATAGTGTGTATATGTCTCAATTAATGTCACGTTTGTCTGCTTCGTTCCTCTGCTATCAGCATGAATTACTTCTGACAAGTTTTCCTGACACCAAGAGACAAATGGTGACAGGGAAGGGACCTCCAGCAGATTAATAGCCTCAGCTCAGTTCCTGTGTGCTGTGTAAAGGAGGCATGTCTCTTCCCTCCAATCAGCTCTCAGAGTTCTCCTCACTGAGCTTTGCAGAGTGTAGCTTCCGCACCCTATTTTATCAACTGTCAGACAAGCTTTCATCTCTGTGTATCACCTGAGTCAAGCCATTAGGTACTTGTTTTAATTTAATGTGACAGATTGGGGCCAGTGTAGGTCAGAGCTGCCATATGATGCTGTTTTTTGTCTTACTTTAATTCCAGTTCAGTTTTGATGGTGGAGTCCTAGTATGAAGCAGCACAAGAGTTACTGTAATCCAGGTGTAGGCAACCTTTGGGCATAGTGTGCAAAACATGTTTTCAAAGAAATTCAGAGTGCCAGATACATACAGTGGGGACGAAAGTATTCAGACCCCCTTAAATTTTTCACTCTTTGTTATATTGCAGCCATTTGCTAAAATCATTTAAGTTCATTTTTCCCCCATGAATGTACACACAGCACCCCATATTGACAGAAAAACACGGAACTGTTGACATTTTTGCAGATTTATTAAAAAAGAAAAACTGAAATATCACATTGTCCTAAGTATTCAGACCCTTTGCTGTGACACTCATATATTTAAACTCAGGTGCTGTCCATTTCTTCTGATCATCCTTGAGATGGTTCTACACCTTCATTTGAGTCCAGCTGTGTTTGATTATACTGATTGGACTTGATTAGGAAAGCCACACACCTGCCCATATAAGACCTTACAGCTCACAGTGCATGTCAGAGCAAATCAGAATCATGAGGTCAAAGGAACTGCCTGAAGAGCTCAGAGACAGAATTGTGGCAAGGCACAGATCTGGCCAAGGTTACAAAAAAAATTCTGCTGCACTTAAGGTTCCTAAGAGCACAGTGGCCTCCATAATCCTTAAATGGAAGATGCTTGGGACGACCAGAACCCTTCCTAGAGCTGGCCGTCCGGCCAAACTGAGCTATCGGGGGAGAAGAGCCTTGGTGAGAGAGATAAACAAGAACCCAAAGATCACTGTGGCTGAGCTCCAGAGATGCAGTCGGGAGATGGGAGAAAGTTGTAGAAAGTCAACCATCACTGCAGCCCTCCACCAGTCGGGGCTTCATGGCAGAGTGGCCCAACGGAAGCATCGCCTCAGTGCAAGACACGTGAAAGCCTGCATGGAGTTTGCTAAAAAACACCTGAAGGACTCCAAGCTGGTGAGAAATAAAGATTCTTTGGCTGATGAGACCAAGATAGAACTTTTTGGCCTTAATTCTAAGAGGTATGTGCGGAGAAAAACAGGCACTGCTCACCACCTGTCCAATACAGTCCCAATAGTGAAGCATGGTGGTGGCAGCATCATGCTGTGGGGGTGTTTTTCAGCTGCAGGGACAGGACGACTGTTTGCAATCGAGGGAAAGATGAATGTGGCCAACTGTTCTTGAATGGCCCAGCCAGAGCCCTGACTTAAACCCAATTGAGCATCTCTGGAGAGACCTAAAAATGACTGTCCACCAACGTTTACCATCCAACCTGACAGAACTGGAGAGGATCTGCAAGAAGGAATGGCAGAGGATCCCCAAATCCAGGTGTGAAAAACTTGTTGCATCTTTCCCAAAAAGACTCATGGCTGTATTAGATCAAAAGGGTGCTTCTACTAAATACTGAGCAAAGGGTCTGAATACTTAGGATGATGTGATATTTTAGTTTTTCTTTTTTAATAAATCTGCAAAAATGTCAACAATTCTGTGTTTTTCTGTCAATATGGGGTGCTGTGTGTACATTAATGAGGAAAAAAAATGAACTTAAATGATTTTAACAAATGGCTGCAATAAAACAAAGAGTGAAAAATTTAAGAGGGTCTGAATACTTTCCGTCACCGCTGTATATATATATATATATATATATATATATATATATATATATATATATATATATATATATATACACATATACACATAGATATATATATATATATATATATATATATATATATATATATATATATATATATATGCATACACACACTATATTACCAAAAGTGTTGGGGCGCCTGCCTTTAGGCAAACATAAACTTTAATGGCATCCCAGTCTTATGCCCTGTACACACGGTCGGATTTTCCAACGGAAAAAGTACGATCGGATTATGTTGTTGGAAATTCCGTTCGTGTGTGGGCTTCATCTGACTTTTTCCGTATGAATTTCCGACACACAATGTTTGAGAGCAGGCTATAAAATTTTCCAACAACAAAATCCGATCAGTTAAATTCCGATCGTGTGTACACAAATCCGACGCACAAAGTGCCACGCATGCTCAGAATAAATTAAGAGACGAAAGCTATTGGCTACTGCTCCGTTTATAGTTCCGACGTACTTGTTTTACGTCACCGCGTTCAGACCGATCAGATTTTCTGACAACTTTGTGCGACCGTGGGTATGCAAGACAAGTTTGATCCGTCGGAAAAAATCCATGGATTTTGTTGTCGGAATGTCCGATCAATGTCCGATCGTGTGTACAGGGCAAAAGTCTGTAGGATTCTATATTCAGTTGGCCCATACTTTGCAGCTATATCAGCTTTAACTCTTCTGGGAGGGCTGTCCACAAGGTTTAGGAGCGTGTCTATGGAAATGTTTCACCATTCTTCCAGAACTGCATTTGTGAGGTCAGGCATTTATTTTGGACAAGGTCTGGCTCGCAGTCTCCACTCTAATTCATCCCAAAGGTGTTCTATCGGGTTGAGGTCAGGACTCTGTGCAGGCCAGTCAAAGTTCCTCCAACCCAAACTCTCTCATCCATGTCTTTATGAACCTTGCTTTGTGCACTGGTCCAAATCATTTGGTGGAGGGGGGCTTATGGTGTGGGGTTTTTTTTCAGGGGTTGGGCTTGGTCCCTTAGTTCCAGTAAAGTGAACTCTTAAGGCGTCAGCATACCAAGACATTTTGGACAATTTCATGCTCCCAACTTTGTGGGAAGAGTTTGGGGATGACCCCTTCCTGTTCCAACATGACCAGTACCCAAAGCAAGGTTGTGATTCAAACAGCCAGTCAGGTGCATCCATTGCAACTTTTTAAACTGGACGTTTGTACTGACTTCACTGTCCATTACTCATTGTGCTGTGATGCGGAGCAGAGGACAGCATCACCACCATAAACTGCTGTACAGTTGACATAAGAAATAGTTTAACAAACGTACGGCATAGAGGGGGATTTGTTAAAACTGGACAAGCCAGATTATGAAGAGGCTGTGGCAACCATTCTGCTTCTATCTTGCTTTTCAAAGCTTAATTTGGAGTAAAGCCCTCAATTTAGCTGTTTCCCAAAACAGCTACATTCAAAGCACGATAATGATGACAATCACTTGAGCTTTCAACCAAACTGTCCAACCATCAAATAAATGGTGTCATAATTGATCATAATTGATCACACGTGCAAAACCATGGTACCTACAGATCAAGCCTCTTTGGCTGTAGCTGAAGATAAAAGCTGATAGGCTGCCATGCACAGCTGCTCCAGATTCAGTCTATTCCAGGTTTAATAAATTCCCCACATAGTATATACAGGCCTTGGCATTTCTGCATAAACACTTTGAGCAGTTGCCTTTGTTATACGAGGTTAGATTTTTGTCCAAGTTGGCACCATCTAGGATTAGCTTAAATGTATATCTCAGCTTGCTTAAAGAGCCCTCAGTTGCTAATAACCAGATTGACTGATTTGGTTGCAGTTCAGGATAGGTGGGCTTTATAAGGATGCTGAACTGGAAAAATAACAGTGACAGTGAATAGACCCCACTCAACCCATACAATCACTTAATGATTTTGTATGGCCAAAAGTTCTGTCATTACGTGGGATCCTTTGACGTGACATCTGAGGATACCATATTAAAGTGTATGTAAGCTCGAAAACCTTTTTGGATAAAGAAGTGAACGATTAAAACCCTGACAGTTAATTTCTTTGCTGTCTGGTAAATTGGGTTAATTTTCCATCACTTCCTGTCCCATAGACACAACAGTAGGTTAGAGAGAATCTCCCAAAGTGAAGGGAATTCCCCTCTTAGACAGTTACAGGTATCTGCATTGAAAGATTACCTCTTGTTCTGGGAAACCTCTAAAATTTAGGATTTCCCATCACTTTATTTTTCTGTGACAATGATCACCATGAGAAATAGAGAGGTGAGTCTCCCCAAAGGGGACTCAGACAGCAAAAAAAAAAAACCTGACAGAGAGTACACCCCTTCTCCTCTCTATCCACAAGTAAAAAATGTTTCGACCAGAGCAAAACTTTTTTATATAATGAATTTTATTGGACAGATAATGTTACACATGTACATGTTATACCGTTTCAAAGCATTTTGATGGTGGATATGGTGGAGAAAGGAATAGCAGAGGAGCACTGGAAAGGTGAGAATGGATTAGAGTGGGGACTTCATGCAACATAGACTTTTAAAACAACACTCTAAATGCGTGGAAACATATTGCAGTAAAAATTTCAGTTATATCACCTGATAACCAGAATCATTAGTTGCCAGCATATAAATCATCTTTAAGAGTGGTCACACCCATAAGGAGTGAATGCCAACATCCCTATATAGACTAAGACAACGAACACATCTAGGTGGGAATTTTTAGGCTTTCAATGTATATATACATGAATAAAAGATCATATTTATTAACAAATCCTTTAAAATTTCTGGCACATGTAGGGGTTATACATTTCAAAAGACTGGCAATACAAATATATGATCATTGGCAATACAAATATACAACCTTTGAAATTTGTTTGTATCCATCTCCTGACTCGTGCCTGTCCACAACTTTATCCCAGAGATTTTTTGACAGTGCCTTGCCACCGATAGTTTGTTTGCTTCAGTTGCCCTACCAGGGACTGAAATGCTCCAGGAAAGCTCTTTTCATGCTGAGCTAATCAAAATGACCACAGCTGATCACAGTTGAAAGTCTAATGGCTTTGTGTGTCATTGAGAAAGTGATTAGCTACACCTAATTGAGTTTACAAGTCATTTTTAGGAAGGGGGTGATCCTTTTTCCAACTCATTGATTCTGTTTTTATTTTTTTTTAATTTTCAGACATTTTGGTGTTATATCTTTCACTTGGATGTTATAAGTTGTACTGAGTAAATAGAGCTGGATAAAAAAAAACTGTGCCTGTCTTTATTTCAGGCTGCAAGCAAATGCAATTTTTTTTTAAAGGGGGGTGATTCTTTTCTATGCCCGCTATACATAGAGGGGTCGCAGCGGTCACAATTGCGACCTGGCCCCATGCTCCAGGGGCCCTGTGCAGCCCCTGGTACACCTGGATAGAAAGGGAAGCGGGGGGCACTATATAGAAGTAACAATCCCCTTAATTTTCTTCCAGCAGCCTTTTAGCGGTGGCAGGAGAAAAATGGAGGGGATTGGTCCCTCTATAAGCCACCCCTCCCCCACTCCTATTCACCTCCTGCTTCCCCAAGCTACCGTGTACTCCCCCTCCCCCCCCCCCCATCCCCTGCAGTGCTGCTGGGTTCCCCCCTCCCCTCTCCCACCGCATGCTACAAGGGATCTCTCAGGATGGAAAGCAGGGAAGGGGCTGGTAAACGTATCATTTACTTGCCCTTCCTTGACTTAATGAATAGAGTCAGTGTTTACTATGCTTCAGTTTGTGAATGAATGTGAAGCTCTGTACACATTTATTCCTGTATATTCATTCTGTACAGCTGAGGTTGCAGAGAAGGAGATTGAGGGCTTTGTCCTTAATCTCCCTTCTCTGTTTCCAAGATGAAACATCAGAGGTCTATTTAGACCCCTGATATTTCATCAAAGCCCCCCAATGGTGCTCCTAAAAAATTGTATAGGATAATAAAAAAATTAAATTGTAAAAAATAGACAAATAAACAAAATAGAATGGTAAAAAAAAGAATTAAAAAAATTACTGACACCAGTGGCGGAACTACCATGGTTGCGAAGGTCACACTCGGGACCAGGCCCTGGTGTTCTGCCACTGTGGAGGGGCCCCTGCTGGAGGCCAGGGGCACTCTTTATGGTTTCTTGCACCAGAGCCCTGAAGGTTCTAGTTATGCTTCTGGACAATAGTGTGTGGCCATTACATGTGCAGGTTTAGTAGTGATGTACTCCTTTTAGTGCTCCTTCTTACAGGTTAAAAATGAACAGATACACTATATTGTCAAAAGTATTGTGACGCCAGCCTTTACACGCACATGAACTTTAATGGCATCCCAGTCTTAGTCCGTATGATTTAATATTGAGTTGGCCCACCCTTTGCAGCTATAACACCTGCAACTCTTCTGATAAGGCTGTCCACAAGGTTTAGCAGTGTGTCTATGGGAATGTTTGACCATTCTTCCAGAAGCGCAAAGAGTGGGCCAACTCAATATTGAACCCTACTGAGTAAGACTGGGATGCCATTAAAGTTCATGTGTGTGTAAAGGCAGGCGTCACAATACTTTTGACAATATAGTGTATAGGCAGAACTGCAATATAATTCAATGTTTAACTGTTTTACCTACCTAACAATTTGTAATTCCATCCAGCCAATTTTTGTGAACCAGGCATAAAAGGCAGTCAGCACAGTCAGAATGGTGATCTCACTTTTATATACTGCAGTAAGGGATTACAGCTTGGTCACCTACTTACCCGGGACTGCTGACTGAACAATGAAGGTGATGCAGCTTTTATGAAGTCATCTCTGTGCCCTTGCTTAATAGATGTTCATGCTGTAGTCTAATTCACCGAGCAATGTAATACATCCTTGACAGTCCCACACCACTAGCCCGCCTTCTCCTAATTTCAGTGCTAATGTGCAGTATATTACAGAAGGCAGATATTTAGGCAAATTCGGATAACAGTGCTACCTGTATATAAAAATATGTTTAAAGTTTTGAACTGTATTCATTTCTTTTTTAATAAACCAACAGGTCTTTGTGACTGCAGATGTATTTATTTATCACTACAATTGGTAATCAAGTTGTAAATGAAACAATAATAGTACTATATAAGTATAGGTATGATGTACTGTACAAACCTATAAGAATGTGCATGCCTTAAAAAAAAAAAAACTACTTCAAAATAAGCATTACAATAATAACCTAAAATATGTACTTGCTGAAAAAAGATTATAGTTGCCCTTTAACGAATAATTGTATAAATCTTAATTGGGATTGGGAATGATTTTTGGATTGGGCACTTACTGGTATTTTGAATTGCGTTCACAGAAAGTTTAATTGGTAATATCTATTCCAACTGTATAAATATTTAGCTTTTTCAATAAGCTAAACGTTTATAATAAACAGTACGCAGTACTTAATTGTTATATCTTTGGTAGGCAAATGAAATTTATCTTTTGATATTTGAATTGTACATTCCTTTAAAATAAGGTCAACAAGTTACAGCAAAATTACAACAGTGATTTTACTAAACATGATAATGTACTTTCCAGTTCAATCAAACCCTTTAATTAATAGCACCAACTTGCTATGATAATATTCCCTGGAGTCTCATGAACAACATCATACAATTTTTAATACAGCCACTAGGGGGAGAAGTTCAGCATGGAAGATGAATTTGGCTCTTCTTAAATTTACAAGCATGAAAAAAACACAGATTTATATTTATTTTCAAGCTTATTTTTTTTAGCAAACCTGCTTTTGTGTGAGCCCAGTACATATACAAAGATTTATACATACGGTTTGTCCAGTGGATTATAGTGATTTTGTTTTCCCTATTTTGTTTGCCTTTTTTTAATCTCTGGACTATAACTCCAGACACAAAACAAAATCCAGTAATACATGAGAACAGTTATTTTCTTCTATATGATTTTTGTTGTTGGATGTTTTGCTTGGTAAGAAAAGCCATCCTCCATAAATTTTTGGGGCTTTTGGATAGTAAAAGTAGAAGGTTGCATGTGACATTATCATCTATGCGCTCCAAACACATCTTTCTTGACGCACAGCTATATTCAATAACATTTTGCAAGACTGGTTTTAGATAAGCGGTATTTAGGAAGGTCTCAGAGTCAGACACAATTTATCCAAGCAGGGGCATCTGCCTTGCATTCCAGAGTTACAATAGAAAACCATACAGCGACCCTAGAGGTCTAAATTAACTGACCTATTAAGAAAAAAGGAGGATATACACTAAAATAAAGTAATAGTGGTGTATGGCTCAATCACAGAAATCTGAATGATAGACAGGAGCAGCAAAACCCATCCGGGACCTCACATTACCCACGACAGTTAAAGTGGATGTAAACCTGCTTCATGAAATTTTACCTATGCACATATATCTGTAGTGTTTACTTATCTCTCTCCAAAGCCATAAGTCCCGTGTCTTTCTGCTGCTCTGTTCTTCTGTTATCAGCATGATAAGCTCTCTGACAACCAAAATAAAACCAGCCTGAAATTTGTCACACAGTGTATGCCAAGACTTCACTCCCAGTACTGAACAGGAAGAAAAAATTCTAACACAATGTGCACTTTCTAAAGAACATAGCAAGCTGAAGACAGCAGATATACATGTAAAACTTATGTAGGGAGATTTGTTTCATCTCTGTGTATCATCTGAGGCTGTTCACTTCAATGGGTATATGTGAGGGTTTACATACAATTTAATTAGGAATGTAATGGAGTAGCTATCTGGGAATTGTCCAACCAGCTGGACCAAACCTTATAATACTTATTAGAACAACCTCTATTAAGGTAAGTATCTTTATACATGGGAAGATTGGAGCTAACTAATTGCATCCAAAAACGGATCGGGGGGGGGGGGGGGGGAAGGTTTTCTCCTGCTAAGCGTAATGGCTTTTCTTGCATAAAACAACATTAAGCTTAACAAAGCCTTCCTAGCTACTGTAGGAGCCAAGTCTTCTCTAACCCCGATAGGCAGAATTTAGCAGACAGTGTAATAGATATTTATCATTAATGACAGCTAATACACCTGCTATTAGTAGACAATCATCAGGCACAACTAAAATATATGTAGGAAGTCTACAGGGGAGTGAGTGCACCTTAAACATTTGGCAGAAAAATTGGAATCCATCTTGTTAAGCCTGTGTGTCATGAAATAAGTGAGTAATCTTAAATTGGACCATCTTATCCCTGACTGACACTAGATGTGTGAAAGGAAAATGCCATATCTCAGACCAGTCTTTATCGTCCAGCTCAGGGACATCAGCTCTCCACTTCTGATAAAGTGAAGAGAGATCGGGGAGTGCAGCCGTTGTGAGATAGCGGTATAACTGTGGGCATTTCCAACTCAGGTAATCGAAATATAGACTCAAGTTCTGATTAAGTTAGGTCAATCTGACAACTTGGGAACTGAGCATTGAAGGCATGAGCAGCTTGCAAATACTGGAAATAGTAATGTGCGGGAAGATTAAATTTAGAAAGCAACTCAGGAAAGGGCAATAGTCTATGGTTTCCAATTAAATGCTCCAGTGACATGATTTTATACTTGGCCCAGGCCACAGGGTCAGGTAAAGCAAATAATTGTGGAAAGGAGGGGTTAAGCCCAATGGGAGTATGAGGAGATAAGGTAGTAGCGGGAAGGGATTCATATCGAAGCCCCATGTTCCAAGCTTTCGGGGTAGTAAGCTTGGATGGGGTTAAATCATAAGGAGCTTCCAAAAAGTGAAAAGGAGCTGCTTCCACCAGAGTGGAGGCATTAGTACAGTCTGGCTGTAGCCACCAGTATGCCAGAACAAGCTGGAAAGCCAAAAAATACTTATAACAATCCAGCATGACCAGACCACCTTGCGAAGTGGGCCAGGTAAGAGTAGGGAAGTTATACCTAGGGGGCTGAGAGACCCACAGAAAAGACCCCAACATTTTTTTAAGCTGATGGAAAAAATTTTTAGTTAACCATTGTGGAGAATTCCAGAACAGATAAGTAATCTTTGGAAGAATTTTCATTATCAATAAGTTAATGAGGGTAAGCGGGAGTTTGCGCCATGCCTTCAATTTGCCTTTCACAACATTCAACACCGGATGCAAGTTAAGTGCTCTATACCCAGAAGCATTATGAGACACTACTATACCTAGGTATGTGAAGGTATCCACCCACTATAAGGGAAGGGTTCCAGAGGATGACTGCCATGCACCCTCGTCAATTGGAAACAGCTGGAACTTATGCCAACAACACTGAGAAAAGGTGTCCAAAATAGTGAGAGGAAGGACCTGCATCATTCAAAAAAAGGAATAGTTTATCGGCATATAAGGCAGCCTGTTCCTCCAACCAGCCTATTCTCAACCTTTTTATGTTAGGGGAAACTCTTCGAGCCTCTGCCTTAGGTTCCATCGCATCTTGAACAATTAAACCTATAAAAAGCCGTGCTACTGATCAATAGTGATACCAATCACATATAAATTATACCCATACAACTGGATAAAATATGTGGAGTTAAATGTTCAGGAAATAAAGTCCAAGTGGAAACCAATGTGTGAGAGTCAAAAAGTTAAAAAAAAAAAATTATAATCAAAAAACCATTCAAACCATTCAAAAACCATTCAAAAATTTATTGCATATAGTAGAAGTTCATCACCCTTGAAAGATTCCAGTTGTGACACCCCCACCTTATCAATAAGAATGCAGGCTTACCAGCTTTATGTGACCTTCTGATTTGAGAAAGGCCAACAGGGCATGTGGCCAAACAAACCAGGCCAGGGTCTTAGTAAGGCTTAAGCCGGGTACACACTACACAGGGCCACAGGGCTATGATACAGTTTTGTAGCCAGCCAATGAAACAGAGCAGAAAGTTCATCCTCCTCAACACCTCCCAAAGGTATAACCATTCAACAGTGTCAAATCCCTTTTCTATGTCAAGTGTAGCTATCGTCCTAGAGACCTGATTAAGATGCTGGTCATGAATGTTTGGAAAAAGTGTACTGGTCCAAAACATTTGGTGGAGAGGGGATTATGGTGTGGGGTTGTTTTTCAGGGGTTGGGCTTGGCCCCTTAGTTCCAGTGAAGGGAACCCTTAAAATGTCAGCATACCAAGACATTTTGGACAATTTCATGCTCCCAACTTTGTGGGAAATGTTTGGGGATGGCCCCTTCTTGTTCCAACATGACTGCGCACCAGTGTACAAACAAGGTCCGTAAAGACATGGATGAGCAAGTTTGGGGTGGAGGAACTGACTGGCCTGCACAGAGTCCTAACCTCAACCTGATAGAACATCTTTGGGATAAATTAGAGTGGAGACTGCGAGTCAGGCTTTCTCATCCACATCAGTGTCTGACCTCACAAATGCGCTTCTGGACGAATGGTCAAACATTCCCACAGACATACTCCTAAACCTTGTGGACAGCCTTCACGGAAGAGTTGAAGCTGTTATAGCTGCAAAGGGTGGGCCATATTGAACCGTACAGACTAAGTCTAGGATGCCATTAAAGTTCATGTGTGTGTGTAAAGGTACTTTTGACAATATAGTGTATATATTGTCTGAGGGGGACTATTTATAAATGTGTTTTAATTGATATCGGAACATTTCTGTGACACTTGCAACTGAATGTATTTATGCACAATGAAATGTTATATTGCTTTTGGCACCGTTCAAAGTAGAGGTAAAACTGTATCCCTGTGTCCCAGGCTTATCCTAATACCAATCCAGAGGGCTAGGAAATGTAAATGTCAAGAGTAGCGTCGATCCTTTCCTATTTACATTAAAGAGAAAGGATATACTATAATATAGTATAGTATATAAATATACTTGGCTACAATTGTCACAGAAATGTCTGGATATACAGTAAATTAAAATGCAATTATTAATGAAAGGACCCTCTTGCTTAAATGTTTTATTAATTTCTATTTAATTTGAGAGCTTTACACACAATGAAGGGTCGCAATGTGTAAAGGCAGAAACATTGCACTTTAATAAATGTACACCTTACTGTCTTAGTGACAATGGTTTCATTGGCAGCAGCAGCACAAATATCACTGCAGCTCCCAAAAATGTAACAAAGTAGCAGAGAGCTGATTCATCATTGTCTATCAACTTACATTGTCAACTGGATAGCTGGATAGCTGGATAGCAGTTGTGGCTATGCTCAATTTTCTTGGGGGGCGGTCCGCGGTCTTCCCAGCCAGCCAGCCAGCCACACCCCCCGGCCAGCCAGCCTGCCTGTCAACCAAACAACCACCACACCCTTTCCCCCGGCGCTCACTCGCTTGCTCGATCTCAGATTCTCCCCTGTCGCTCGATCGCCTCTAGGCTCGCCTGTCACTCACCAGGCCCCCCCGGCCAGCCCCTGCACTTACCCCATCCAGGTCGCGGCTTCCCCCCTGCGTCTCCTCCCGAGTCCCGTCGGCCGCTTCTCCTTACGACCAATCAGGACTTAGGACCCATGGCCAATCCGGTCTTAGGACTCTAGGCCAGAAGGAGAAACAGGAGGACATTAGCGAATATTATTTGCCAATGTCACACAACTGGGTGGGCTCCGGGTGCAGTGCTCTGTGCACCCTTTTTTTAAGCCAATTAGAGCCTCTGGCTCTAATCATGTGCTTCTAAAAAACAAAAAAAACCCATTGGAATCCACATGTCCGGTGCCCTGCATGTAGATTAGGGGCCGGACACATTGATTAGGGGGGCAGGGCCCCTGTGCCCTGCATGAGCAGCCACCACTACTGAATAGTTTGTTCATTTTTGGGGATGCACACAGTGAAGAATCTAATACCATGTCTTTGAGCCAGAAAAAACAATTTAACATTTGTAATGTAATGTAAAACTAAATGCCTAAACCACAATAGAATTCCTTTTCCTTGCTGCCATTAATTCAAGCTGGAAAGACTTGACATCTTTGCTAAAGTAGAAAGCAAACATGACAGGGCACCCAGCCACATTGCAGTAGTTGGGTTTAATAACAAAAGAAGGCCTAAAATGCACTAACAAAACAACACAATAAACCTCAGCTAGCTGGCACAGGTGGAATCAGTCATAAATTTAACCAAGAACATCCCTTCCAGGACACTTCCTCCTTATTGTACTATTTATGATGTAAGCGAAAACAACACAGATGATGGCAGCTAAGGACTTTCCTTCAAATCTCAGCAAGTCATACCTGAAAGGAGAAGAAAAGATGTTTTAATAACTACTAACATTTGTAATGTAATGTAAAGCTAAATTTACTAGTGGAAAGAAATTACAGATTGCCTGAAGCTGTGCCTAATCCACAATAGAACTCCTTTTCCTTGCTGCCATTAATTCAAGCTGGAAAGACTTGCCATCTTGCTAAAGTAGAAAGAAAACATGACAGGGCACCCAGCCACATTGTAGTAGTTGGGTCTAATAATAAAAGAAGGCCTAAAATGCACTAACAAAACAACACAATAAACCTCAGCTAGCTGGTACAGGTGGAATCAGTCATAAATTTAACCAAGAACTCTGAAGGACCCACGAAAATCATTTTTTTGTATCAATCCACTTCTGATCACACTAGCTAAGGCATATTTCTGGGCTCCCATCTCTTCCTTTCAGTAGTGCCAGAAAACCCAATTGTGTACTAAATTAATAACCCAATTGGGAGAGCTCTTAAATAGAATATTGGATACAGCTAAAGCCTTTGTTATCCAATACCTCCTATGTTTTAAGGGCAGATTCAGCAAACACCCACTGCAACAACCAACAAAAATACACAAACAGCAATATAAACTGACAGAGGGGTTTTAATCCATCTCCACTCTGTCCTAAACTAAATAAAAGGTGTTTTGCTTTTAGTTATACTTTAAGACTTATTAAAAGAGTTACTTTTTTTTTTTTTGCATTGATACATATCCCCTGACGGTCGCCGCTCACCTCCCACTATGTGGCTATGCCTGTGTCTCCTCTCCAATCTCTTCTGCCCCACCAACAATGTCACCCTACCAGCAAGGGGCAGAATGAGCTGGAGATCTGCACAAAGAGCACAAGTCTTTTCATATCAATAAGTGGGTAATCATCCACTTGTTAATATGATCCAGATCTGCAGCTCCTCCTGCCCTGCTGACGATGTCATTCTATCATCAGGGCAGACCCTGGAGAAGGCACACAGGCTGAATCCTGTCTCTGCCCTTCCAAAGGTAGGACTGTGCAGGGGGACTGCACTGTAAAGTCCCCCTTATATCACACTGCCCCTTTACATTACAGTGCGGAGGACCGATTCCGTGAGTATCCCGTCACACACCACACCCCGGTCTGCTTAATTTAAAAATGCATAGACCCATTTTTTGTCCCAGTCCAGGCCTGTCTATAACCTACTTGACTTTTATTCTGTTTGGGTACTAAGATCAAAGAAAGTCAGGGCTCTCTCCTGAATACCTGTGAAAGCTCTGGATGCGAGAATTAGCCAGTTATCAAACACCAGCATTTTGAAGTGGAAGGAAGGGGAGTGACACGTATCATACTCAAGAAACAAAAATAAATGTTCTCCACGCTAATTGCTCTCCTGTCCAATAAGCACAAATTCACTTAGTCAATATAAACTATATTTGGAGCGCACTCAGCCCCACTGGAGGATAACAAGCTGTCATTCTTTCTCTAACAAGGCTTTTTATACACTCACATCATCAGTAGATGGCATGTTTCTGGAATGCTCGCTGTGCATCCAGGTTCATGTCACTACTGACACCTAAAGCAGCAACTATGACCAAGCACAGTACTGTATTTCACAGCTAATGGTTTTAGCGTTGTGACCCGCAGGGATGAAGTACGGGGTTTGATTTACTAAAACTTGAGAGTCCAAAATCTGGTGCAGCTGTGCATGGTAGCCAATCAGCTTCTAACTTCAGCTTGTTCAATTAACTTTTGACAAAAGAAATGGAAGATAATTGGCTTCTGTGCAGAGCTGCAACAGAATTTGCACTCTTCAGGTTTAGTAAATCAACTCCACAATGTCCACAAGGTTAGGATATTCAACAATAAAATGATTCTGAAAGGCCAGCTCCATCTCCAGGACTATATCTTCTTCCTTTTTTTCTTTGTTCTCTGCAAAGCACTACTCCTAGTCTCCAACGGCAGCACAGCCAATTGATATGTGTACACCTTACTATCATTTGTGTAAAATTGGGAAGTACACCGAACATTCAGGTTGCTAGCATCAATCCACCAGTAATTCACTGGCTGTTTTTCCCCCTGGCATCTCCAGATTACCTGTGCGGTCAATGACAATGGGAAGAATGACATTACTGTGCACCAAATTAACACCTCCTTCTGCTTGGCTCATCCCTTAGTGGTGCAGAAATATCTATGAAAAACACTATCCAGGTTTAACAAAATACTTTGGCCATGAGAGTCAGTAATGACTTTGACAGATTTCACACACAAAATGTGGTCCATAGCTACATTTTGAAAATGCAGCACCAAAGCAGAATCATTTTCTTCATTGAGCCTATCCATTGGAGCTTTATGTCTCCAGCCAAACCTTCAAATGGGCAACCAGATTTATCTGTTTTCAAATCTGCAGTTTGAACAATGTTAATATCTTTATCTTTATACAAAAGAAAGCACTGACATCATTCTACAAAGAGAGAAAAAAGACCAGACTGACCATAGTATCAGTGTTGGGAAGCATATTGGTGGGATACTGTGCAGAAGAAGGATGGAGAGCTAGGAGGGTCAACATCTCACTGATTTTGAGACAAAACTTGAAGCCTATCTAGCAAACGTGTCATCAATTACCATAATTGCTATTTGAAACTATTCAGGTAGGACAGTTTTGAAGGAAATTGTATATCTGGAGATGGAGGCAACTGCTTGGAGCTTTAACTGGCAAACATGGCAACCTGCTTTCTGCCTCAATTTCAGGGTGATAAATGCAGGGGAGCACTCAGAACCATTGACCAAGGTAACCAAAAGACATGATTGACCTGTTCATGCTACAGATTTGTCTCAGATAAAGAAACCGTACAATTCAAAGTGTGCTATGGCGCTTCATTGATCGGTGGACAAGGTTACATAGTTACATAGTAGGTGAGGTTAAAAAAAGACACAGTCCATCAAGTCCATCCTATGTGTATGATTATAGGTCAGTATTACATTGTATATTCCTATATGTTGTGGTCGTTCGGGTGCTTATCTAATAGTTTTTTGAAACTATCGATGCCCCCCCCCCCACTGAAACCACCACCTGTGGAAGGGAATTCCACATCCTTGCCGCTCTTACAGTAAAGAACCCTCTACGCAGTTTAAAGTGGATGTAAACCCAATGTCGTCCTTTCTAAACTACTGCCATAGGGGTTATCTATAAGGATATACATGCCTCCTGCATGTATCTTTACCTGTCAAATGTCTCCCCTCTGTCTGTTATTAGACCTGAAAAACTGCATATTCTGTGGGTGGGTCTGTTGTCTGGAGCTTGGTGGGTGGAGTCTTGATGTCAGTAGACTCCCCGCCCACTTCTACACTCCTTGTCAATATGCATTTTCTCCTGTTTATTTCTAATACTGAACTTCTGCTGAACTTCTGCTATGATCTCTAACATCCGGTGAAAAGACAGGAAAGTAACCACATGACTTCAGCATGCCAAATCATGCTGAGGTGTGGAACAGCCAATCCTGGCAGAGCTGCTGAAGAAAGGAGTGGGGGAGGGAATTAAAAAATAATGCCTGTGTCTTAGGCTGTCACTCACAGCAAGGGGGAGTATTTGACAAAGTTTTTCTCAGTTTGTTAAGATTTTTCTCACTGAACAATAAAAGAGGATTGCTCAGAAATGGATTAACTTTGTGTGGCAAGACTGGGCTCAAATGATAGGAAATCTTATACTCTACAGTATGATATCAAAAAAAAAAAAAAAAAATTTGGGTTTACATCCACTTTAAGGTTAAACCTCTTTTCTTCTAATTTTAGTGAGTGACTGACCATGTGTCTTATTAAACTCCCTTTCGGGAAATAGTTATATTCCTATTGTGGGGTCACCAGTATGGTATTTGTAAATTGAAATCATATTCCCTCTCAAGCGTCTCTTCTCCAGAGAGAGTAAGTTCAGTGCTCACAACCTTTCCTCATAACTAATATCCTCCAGTCCTCTTATTAGCTTTGTTGCCCTTCTTTGTACTCGCTCCATTTCCAGTACATCCTTCCTGAGGACTGGTGCCCAGAACTGGACAGCAGAGTCTTGTAGAGTGGGAGAATTATCGCTTTATCTCTGGAGTTAATCTCTTTTTTAATGCATGCCAATATTCTGTTTGCTTTGTTAGCAGCAGTTTGGCATTGCATGCTATCTTCTACTAGGACCCCGGGTCCTTTTCCATCCTAGATTCCCCAGAGGTTCACCCCCTAGTGAGTATATTGCATTGATATTTTTGTCACCCAAATGCATTAATTTACATTTTTCTACATTAAACCTCATTTGCCATGTAGTTGCCCACCCCATTAATTTGCTCAGATCTTCTTACAGGGTTTCCACATCCTGCGGAGAAGTTATTGCCCTGCTTAGCTTAGCTGACACTTAACTGTGTCAAATGCTTTTGCAAAATCCAGATACACCACGTCTACGGGCCTTCCTTTATCTAGATGGCAGCTCACCTCCTCATAAAAGGCTAACAGATTGGTTTGGCAAGAACGATTCTTCATGAATCCATGCTGATTACTGCAAATGATACTGTTTTCATTACTAAAATCTTGCATATAATCCCTTATCATCCCCTCCAAGAGCTTGCATACTATTGATGTTAGGCTAACTGCTCTGTAATTCCCAGGGATGCATTTTGGCCCTTTTTTAAATATTGGTGCTACATTGGCTTTTCTCCAATCAGCTGGTACCATTCCAGTCAGTAGACTGCCAGTAAAATTTAAGAACAATGGTCTGGCTTGATTGAGTTCCCTAAGTACCCTCGGGGGCAAGCCATCAGGTCCTGGTGATTTATTAATGTAAAGTTTCCCAAGTCTCTTTCTAATTCTGTCCTCTGTTACCCATGAGGGTGCTTCCTGTGATGTGTCATGAGGACAAACACTGCAGTTTTGGTTACTGAAGCCCCCTGATTCCCTCGTGAAGACTGAGGAGAAGAATACATTCAATACCTTCACAATCTCCTCATCCTTTGTAACCAGATGTCCTTCCCTATTCTTTATGGGGCCAATATGGTCTGTCCTCCCTTTTTTACTATTTATATACTTAAAGAATTTTTGGGGATTTTTTTTTTGCTCTCCTCCGCTATGTGTTCTATCTTAGCAGCCCTGATTACACCCTTACATATCTTGTTGCATTCTTTGTAAAGTCTGAATGCTGATGATGATCCCTCAGCCTTGTATTTTTTTAAGGCCTTTTCCTTTGCTTTTATATACATTTTTCTTTTGCGTTAAGCCACCCAGGACTTTTGTTCACTCTTTTAATTTTATTTCCCAATGGGATGTAGTGACTAATGCCCTTATTTAATATGCTCTTAAAGCAAACCCATCTCTCCTCCTTGTTCTTTGTTTCTAAGATTTTATCCAAATTTATATCTTCTAGCAAGGTTCGTAGTTTAGGGAAATTGGCTCTTTTGAAATTCAGTGTCTTCAGTGTGTTCCCCTTGTGTTTATTTGTGTGATTTATACTGAAGCTGAGGTTAAAAGTGAATGTTCTTAAAGGACATGGTTTGGTGTGACTGTAGCCATGACGTAGGTAGCTATATAAAACCAAGCATGTGCAAATGACTATGGATCTCGCTCTGACTGAGGTCTGAATGGGTTAGTAACTCCACTCATACCCATCTTCCTGTTCCTCCTCTGGACAAACATATTCAGATTAAACAGAGGAATGAATGCTTCACAGCCAGAAGTTAGAACCCTTAATATAAAAGCAAAGGGAGAAAGGAGAACAATGCAGAAAAGTGTTTTTTTTTGTATCTACTTCGTTTTAGATGTGCGTTCAAAAGTTTCCTGATTAGTAGTGTAGCACAGTGATTGTGACTTACTGCATTTTTTATGTCAGTCCATTACTTATTACAGTGCTTTGGCTAGGGACTCCTAATAAAAGCAAATGCACTGCTAATGCAGCTTTTTGTGTACTTCATTTTTTCATGTTAGGCAGATGTACAGTTCAGCAAGTATGCTGATTACACTGTTAAATACAGATAACTACTAGAGGGAGAACCTTCAAATATTTGCATTAAAAATGTAGCACAGCAAGTAACAATATGAAAATCATTTCAATATTGTCTAGCATTATTTTATTGAAATAATTGT
The DNA here is from genome assembly GCF_042186555.1 of Aquarana catesbeiana. Classification (NCBI taxonomy): domain Eukaryota; kingdom Metazoa; phylum Chordata; class Amphibia; order Anura; family Ranidae; genus Aquarana; species Aquarana catesbeiana. Next base: position 638,905,802 of record NC_133325.1, read on the forward strand.
TTTCAGGAAAACTTAAAGTGGTTGTAAACGCTCACATATACCCTGTGAAGTGACTGACCTCAGATGACACACATAAATAAAACAAGTCCTCCTACATCAATTGTAACTGTTTATCCACAGCCATCTAAAGTGGGGTACACACTATAAGAAAATCGGGCGAACATTCGTCTGATTTTTCTAGATGTTATACAGCAAAATGGAACCGATGAAAGAAAATTCTTATGAATATTCTCGTACAACAAAGACTTTTTTTGTTGTTTATTATTTATGATCATGCGCAGTCTTTCTTTTCTGATTTTTCTTGTAAGAAAAGCATACGAAAACGGTACACATTAACCACTGGCTTACTGGGCACTTAAACTCCCCTCCTGCCCAGACCAATTTTCAGCTTTGAGCGCTGACCCACTTTGAATGACAATTGCGCGGTCATACAACACTGTACCCAAATGAATTTTTTTTTTCACACAAATAGAGCTTTCATTTGGTGGTATTTAATCACAGCTGGGGTTTTTATTTTTTGCGAAACAAACAAAAAAAGATGGAAAATTTTGAAAAAAAAAATCATGTTTCATAGTTTGTTATAAAATTTAGCAAACAGGTAATTTTTCTCCTTCATTAATATGTGCCGATGAGGCGCCGCTGTTGGGCACTGATAGGCTGTACTGGTGGGCACTGATAAGCTGCACTGATGGGCACTGATAGGCACAGATAAGGCAGCACTGATAGGCACAGATATCACGCTATCAGCGCTAGGAGAAAAAATAGCCAATTACCGGCTCTGTTTACATCACATGATCACCTGTCATTGGCTGACAGCTGATCACGTGGTATGGGGTCGGGATCAACCCCTTACTCCGATCTGTGATCAGCCGCATAGACTCACTGATCACAGAGCACGCCGCGCGCGCCCTGCAGGGGGCACGCAAACCGATCGGGCATGAGAGGACGTCTATTGATGTACTCCCGGCAAAGTAGGTCGGCGTTATGGCCGTCATTGGGCTTTAGCACAGATCTGAAGAAGTTAAACGAAAATCATTCATTCTGTTCCCATACGAGAAAAGTTTTGGAGTTTGTCCCTTTGGGAATTTTCGGACAAAACTTCGGAATTGGCTGTCGAAAGTTGTGTACACACTGTACGAAAATTGTACGAAAATTCTTTGGACGAAAATGTTCGCCCGATTTTCTTATAGTGTGTATGAGCATTTACCCTTACATTCATTCAAAGTGTAGAATTTACACAGGACCTCTCAGCTCTGAAAAACAGGGGGCACAAAGCTGAAGTTACATCAGTGAGGAGTGTTCTGAGAGCTGATTGGAGGGAATTGACACACCCCTCTTCACTCAGCACACAGGAACAGAGCTGAGGCTGTCAATCAGCTGACGCTTCCTCCCCTGTCACCATCAGGGCAGCCATCAGAAATTTTGGGGCCCCTTATACAGTTTTAGGCCTGGGCCCCCCTGGGCCTGACCACCAACATTCCCCAGGGCACGCCCACTTGCCATCCCACCGAATCCACCCACTGGCCGCCCCACCAAATCTCATCCTATATCCTCCTCCTTCTCCAGTCCCACCCCCCCATCCATGTCGTCGTTCTCATCCTCCAGTCCCATCCCATGTTCTCCTCCTCCTCCATCCCATGTCCTCCACCTCCTCCATCCCATGTCCTCCACCTCCTCCATCCCATGTCCTCCTCCTCCAGTCCCATCCCATGTTCTCCTCCTACTACATCCCATGTCCTCCTCCAGTCCCTTTCCATGTCCTCCTCCATCCCATGTCATCCTCTAGTCCTATCCAATGTTCTCCTCCTCCTCCTCCATCCCATGTCCTCCTCCTCCAGTCCCATCCTATGTCCTCCTCCTCAATTCCCATTCTATGTCCTCCTCTTCCAGTCCCATCCCATGTCCTCCTCCAGTCCCATCCCATGTCCTCCTCCTCCTCCATCCCATGTCCTCCTCCTCCAGTCACACCCCCCCATCCAATGTCCCCCTCCTCCCCCATCCTTGGTGACACCAAGACAGGAAGTGAGTGGAAATCTTAGTGGGGACATAGCCAGCAATATACTGAGATTTCTCCTCAATTCCAGTCTATCCAGTATATTAAATATAATGTATAATATGGACATAATTTTGACATTCAAAGGCAACAATCACTCCCTGCTTGTGGGTCAGCACTGGAGAAGCTCTGCCCAGCACATATCTTGCTGAAAGCGGCCATTAGAATGCCATAGGTAAAGGAGTTCAGCCTGCCTTAGGTGCCAGCACTGACCACAATGATCGGGAATCACGGCATCCTTCTCTCAAAGACATCCTCTACTTAGCCAGCTGCTTCTCCCCCACATACTCGTTATCCTCCAGCAGGACCCCAGCTCTGCACTCTACTGACAGGAGCTGAGGGGAGGTCAAGAGCGCTTTGCTGGGCTGAGCATGCAGCAGGTGTCCCGGAGTGACCAGTACTGGCTCCTTCCGCTAACATTGCAGAGTCCACACACTCCTGTTGCCTGTAGTTACTTTCCTATCTGGAGCTCTGCCATTATCCTGCAGGGGTCACCTATCCAGAGATTAGGGAGGAACAAGAGGGCAGTCTGTCTCCTGCCGGGGACTATGAGCTGCTGTCTGCTGACATGGTCCAGGCTCAGGGACGGTGCACACAGGTGAATGGGCATTTGTACCGCCCCCTTCTGGAGCCGGGCCCCTCGGAACGCCCGGGCCCCTTACATGTGTATGGGCTGTACCCCCCTGATGGCGGCCCTGGTCACCATGTTTCTCTTGGTGTCAGGAAAACTTGTCAAAAGTTACTCCAAAGCTTAGAAAATGAGCAGAAGCTCTGCTGACTTTCATCATCCAGTCATGTGCAAGCAAAAATGCTGTTTTGTTTTTTTTTATTATTTTCCTTGTATGTGATTGGGTATTCTTTGTAAAGTGAAGCTTTACCTCATTTACTAAGCTCTGGAGCAACTGCACTTTTCAAAGTGCACAGTCTATTTGCCTTTAGTAAATTAACCCCTTAGTGCTCTGGATAAAGACAAGCACATACTATTAGGGAATATGAATTGTTCATATTTCATGTCTGAGGTTTACAACCACTTTAAAGCTGAACTCTGGGCAAAAACAATATTGAGGCATTAGCTATGTACCAATAATGTACCTTCAATGATGTGTATCCAGCTCATGACTGGCGCTTTATTCCTGAAAACTCCATCCATCCATTCATAAAAGATCTTGTATATTTTCAAAGAATATAAGGTGTTCTGTGATTGGGCAAGGGGAGATTATGACTTTTTATGAATGAAAGGGGCTGCACAGCGAGCGACTTGCTTTAATCGCTGTGCTCCAGTCCCGACTGTCAGTTTCAGAGGACTTTGCATCAATACTACACATCTCAAAGCAGCAGCCATGATTAGGGCACACATCATTAGAGGTATGTTACTGGTACCTGGCTATATGGCCCAATACTGTTTTTGCCCAAGGTTCAGCTTTAATAATAGCTGAAAATGAGCGCTCACAAAGACACACAATAGACTTCCTTTAACCGCTTGCCGACCAGACGCCGCAGTTGTACTGCGGCAACATGGCTCGGCTGCGCAAATCGTCGTCATGTTATGTCGCTTCCAATTATGGCCACTAGCCTTCGGCAGCGCGGGCGCGCCCCCTGCTCGCCCACGGAGCCGATGTGAGTGCCCGGCGGTCACGATCACCGCCGGGCTCCCGTGATTGCTCGGGGCACAAGGAGAACCGTGATCTGTGTGTGTAAACACACAGTTTCCTGTTCTCTGAGGGGAGAAGAGACAGATCGTCTGTTCATGCAGAGTATGAACAGCGATCTGTCTTCTCCCCTACACAGTCCCCTCCCCCCTTCAGTTATAACACGCACTAGGGAGCACATTAACCCCTTGATTGCCCCCTAGTGTTAACCCCTTCCCTGCCAGTGACATTTTTATAGTTATCAATGCATTTTTATAGCACTGATCGCTGTATAAATGCCAATGGTCTCAAAAATATGTCAAAATTGTCCGACGTGTCCGCCATAATGTCGCAGTCCCAATAAAAATCGCAGATTGCCGCCATTACTAGTAAAAAAATAAAATTAATAATAAAAATGGCAAAAAACTATCCCCTATTTTGTAGACGCTATAACTTTTGCGCAAACTAATCAATATACGCTTATTGTAATTTGTTTTACCAAAAATATGTAGAAGAATACATATCGACCTAAACTGAGGAAAAAAATAGTTTTTTATGTATTTTTGGGGGATATTTATTGTAGCAAAATGTAAAAAATATTGCGTTTTTTTCAAAATTGTCACTGTTTTTTTGTTTATAGCGCAAAAAATAAAAACCGCAGAGGTAATCAAATACCACCAAAAGAAAGAGAGCTCTATTTGTGGGAAAAAAAGGACGTCAATTTTGTTTGGGTGCAACGTCGCACGACCGCGCAATTGTCAGTAAAAGCGACGCAGTGCCATATCGCAAAAAGTGCTCTGGTCAGGAAGGGGGTAAAATCTTCCGGGGCTGAAGCGGTTTAAGTTTAGGTAATGTGGAATAAAAAACTACACTTATAGCAAGTAAAATCTATCCCTTATGCATCACTTTATTTAGCTTTACCTACAGCAAAATGTTTGCCTTACAAATTAGTTGAACAAAATATAATATTTTTAAAACTGCAATTTAAAATAACTTTTTAAGCTGAAAATGATTTACATTTATAAAGTATTCCTAAATCCAGATTGCTTATGGCATATTTGGATTTGTATTAGTCCACCTAAAATGAGCAAGTAGTTTTACTGTTTCTATAGAACTCCTAGCTTGTGGAAATCATAGGCTTATTTTGGGATTTATCTGCTACCACTGAGTAAATAGAAGAGATTGCATGACCTTCCTCAGCATACATCATTTCCCCACAGGTGAGAATGACCTGCTACCTTAGGAGTGACAGAGTGACGGCAATGCCAGGAGAGACTGCTTAGCAGTGAATATGAGGTGAAAAGATGTCCTTATCAGTCCAAAGCACACAAATCAACATATAGAAAAAGCAGTGTTTAGTCTCGACAAGCAAAGGCTTTCATGGGGAGACTTTTTCTTAGCTTTTGTAGATCCCTGAATAGGAACACTATGAGAACTTTGCAAAATACAAAAAGATAGAAAGTAAGAAAATGTATCAGGAGAATGCAGAAAAAAAATATTTTATGTTATTGTGTTATATAAAGAATACTCATTGGAAATCTAACACCTAATAGGAAGGCAAGTGTTAATTACTGGCAGATTGCAAACACATAAAACTCTATTGGAGGATATGTGGGGGTTATTATTCTAAATAAAACATATTAGTAGTAATGGATCAGGTCTACTCTACAGAATCACAGAAGGGCAGATGAATGTGTAAAATATGTAGATAGATAGATAGATAGATAGATAGATAGATAGATAGATAGATAGATAGATAGATAGATAGATAGATAGATAGAGATAGACAGGTAGACAGACAGATGGACAAATAGGCAAAGATAGATAGATATGATAACCCACAGAGGGTGTAATTTTACTATATGATGACACTGTACTATTAAATGCCCTTGGGGAGTCTACAGTTACTTCTGTACATTTCATTGGGATTGTATCTGTGTTTTCACATGAATACCTTTCTAAAAATAAAGAATTAAAATAAAGATAGATAGATAGATAGATAGATAGATAGATAGATAGATAGATAGATAGATAGATAGATAGATAGATAGATAGATAGTTTGTGTTACACCGGTGGTACAGTGTCAGAGATAAAAGATAGATTTCACGGATATTAATTGAAGATGGTTGTTTTTATCTTCTGCCTTGGATTTATCTATCTGAACAGATAGATAAAACCAAGATGGAAGGCAAAACCAACCATCTTCAATTAACTATCTGTAAAACATGGATAGATAGATAGATAGATAGATAGATAGATAGATAGATAGATAGATAGATAGATAGATAGATGATAGATAGATAGATTGATTTTATAAATGGTTAATTGTAGATGGTATGATTATGATTCATCTTCTCTATCTGTTAATGATAATTAACTTTTCTATCTGTTAATGTATATATCCATCATAATATTGCCAACAGTAACACTGTAGAGCAGACATATGTTGTAGAGTATGGATTATGGGTGTAATGTTATATATATATATATATATATATATATATATATATATATATATATATATATATATATAAAATCCATGATGAGCACATCACCCCATTGTAAGCCCCCTGTGGAGGCTGTGCTGTGATCTGTAGGGTCGTGTAATAAGTAAGTAGTAATGATCATCAGTCTAGACTCCCCTGTCTACCTACCTACCTCCAGGCATTAGGTAGTACCATTCCCTATACGTCTGCCTAGCAGTTCACTTGACAATCACACACATTTACATATGTTTTCATACTGCTTGAAAGGACTGATCACAAATAACACATTACTGTTATTATTGGCAAGGCTTTGTAGGAAATCTCGAATGTTTATTTGTCCAAATATGAGTGACAACAGCCTATAACAATGCTCACGATTTATTAAACACCGGTTTGACAGGTGGGAAATAATACAGCTTTCCCCCTTTTCCCACAGCCTGGGCTGATGTTAATATTATGATAAAAAGTAACATTTGAAGAGGTTAATTTTGGCTGGCTGGAGTTAAAAAAAAAAGGCGAATATTGCAGCTTGTGCCCTCCTGCTTTCTCAGCATTGCCTGT